>NW_022437097.1:1306091-1321134 GCF_009761245.1 Sapajus apella
CAAAAAATTAGCTGGGCATGGTGGCACGTGCCTGTAATCCCAGCTAATTTTTTGTATTTTTAGTAGAGACGGGGTTTCACCATGTTGACCAGGATGGTCTCGATCTCTTGACCTCGTGATCCACCCGCCTCGGCCTCCCAAAGTGCTGGGATTACAGGCTTTGTATGCCACTTCTTATTTGCTGGTGCTGTTTCCTCTTCCGGCAACCCCTTTTCTTTATTTGTCTGCTCAAAAACTACCTTCCACTTGTCTTGAGTCACAGCTTCCATCTAGTAGCCTGGGGCAGGTGTCCTTGCCATTGCTTGGCGTCACTGTGTGCTCATCTCTGTCATGGCCTTACTTGTACCCGATGTAGTTATGTTGGGTGTTGTCTGCATGACTCACTGGACTCTAATCTTCTTGGGTGAAGGAAATGTGCCATTCATCTTTGAAACTCCAGTGATCAGTAACTTAGACAGCATCTAGTACATGATAGGTGCTCAGTAATTATCACTAATTGGTTGAATAAAAATTTTCAAGCTCATGGGGTGGTAAAACTCTACCTAATTTCCAACTTTGGAGAAAGACATTGAAAAAGTGACTCATACACAATCCAGCAAATATCGCTGAAACAAAGAAAGAATCCTGGGTTCTTCTGTGGTCCACATTGTCTCTGGAAGTCACTGGAAACAAAAGGTTTGCCAAACAAAATAAATATTTTACCTTTTTCTTCTGCTTCTACAGTCCTACTCATTCATAGCTTAGAGCAAGCTCTGTACATTTAAGAAGTTTCCAGTGCCTGAGTTATTGCTCCCCATAGAACTCCAACGAGATCACTTAAAGGCATGGACTATGGAACTTCCTGGTGGACTTGGCTGCATTGTTCAACGCAGTTTTGAGTTCTATCCTTGGGGTGCTTACAGCTTGACTGTGGGTACTGCAGAGTAAATGGCAGTAATCCTTAACAAATTATCAAGATCTCCAGGATCAATGGCTGATAATACATTTGCAATCTTGTGGCTTGATTTTTCACATTAATGCAAAGAAATAAATAATATGAAACTTTGGGCACTGTGACAGTTTCTGTTGTTATCATAGGACTCTTTTGATTGTAAATAAAAACCCAACTTTGATGGCTTAAGCAGAAGATAAAGGAATTTATGTGCTCATAGAGCTGAAAAATCAGAGGAAACTGGCTTCAAGCACGGGTTGATTCAGGCACTCAAACGAAATCAAGGCTGTCTTTTCCAGTGGCTCAAATTTCTCTTTCCTGTATTTGCTTTGTTCCCAGACACCATCTTATGGCCTTTCAGTAGCTCCAAGGTCAGTCTTCTCCAGTTCACATTAAAGCAAGAGCCTGTAATCCCAGCACTTTGGGAGGCTGAGGTGGGCAGGTCGCTTGAGGCCAGGAGTTCAAGATCAGCCTGGCCAACACAGCAAAACCCTGTTTCTATTAAAAATATAAAAATTAGCTGGACATGGTGGCACAGACCTGTAATCCCAGCTACTCAGGAGGCCAAGGACACAAGAATAGCTTGAACCCAGGAGGTGGAGGTTGCAGTGAACCTAGATGGCACCACTATACTCCAGCCTGGGTAACAGAGCAAGACTTTGTCTCAAAAAAAAAAAAAAAATTAAAACAAGAGAATGTTTCCTCCTAGGATCAGTTGTTCTAGTCCTGGGACTCATTCTGAGCAGGTGCCTTCCCTCACCCCCCCATCTCTGTGACTTTTGTAGGTTGAATGCCTTGATGGACCAGGTGTGTGACATTTGCTGCATTGCTGAGACTGGACTTGGGGCCCCACCCAAGTTCCACTTCCAGAGGAGGAGGCATGACCAAGACACCAAAACAAGGCATAATAGATATTAGTGGAAAAAAAACAGCATATGTCTACTCTGTAAGATAGAGGTGTGGGCAGAGCTAGGCTATTCCCAGAGTCCATCAAAGTTCACATGCTGCATCTTGATCATGGTCCAGGCCAGCCCTGTATGAAATATTATTTCTTACTCAGTACTTACAGTTTGAGAGATGGCTCTGTTACACAGGATAAAATAAGAATAAGCCCTTGATTGGAGTAAAGGGTGAAGGTACTTTCCATAGGCATGTGAGATGCCTTCTCTTTGAACATCCTTTCTAACCCCTGACTACAATAACACAAAGAGGATGTGTTCTAATGACTGCTTCTTTGTCAGGACTTCTTGGTCAGAAGCCAACCAAGGAAATAGGAGAAGGTCTAAACCCAGTGGCTCTGCAGGCAGGCAGCTCTGGGCAGGAGTGGAGAGGACCCAGGGCTGGAGGGAGGTGAGGGTGTAGAGATGAACAAGCCTCTCTGTCCCCAGTGCCCTGTTGCATACAGGAGGGGCCTCTGTGGGAGGGCCGTGATTCATTCATTCATTCATTCATTCATCTGTCAAACATTTACTGAGCACCTTCTATGTACTGGGAATACCTTATAGTACTCAACAAACTGTATGTTTTCAATCAATGTTTGTAGAATAAATAGAACCTGGGAAAACAGCCTTTCACTTAACAGTTAAAGATGAAAGGTTGAATGTGAAATATCGCTGTTTTTTACTTTCGTGTTAATAAGCTTCTGCCTTGCTGTAAGTACTGGTTAATAGATCCTTTCTGATTGAATGGAGAGATAGGGTGGTTACCAAAAGGCACAACATTACTAATAGTTAACATTGAAGCTTCCTAGATGCTCCCGTGCCAATTTCCTTTGTATCCATTATCTCATTTAATCCCCATAACAAATCTATAACTTGTTACTATTCATTATCCTCATTTTACAGTGTAGGAAATGTAGGCAATGAGAGATTAACTATTCTCCTATATTCACACAGATATTAATTGACGGAGCCAGAGTCCTCTTAGAAGCCAGTCTGCTTTCAGAGCTGGAGCCTTAGTGCTGAAGGGTCTAGGTGGGTAATCAGGAAATAGGAGCAGAAAGACAAAGGTCACAGATTTCCTAACATCATCTACCAGACAAATTGTTTACATTTAACTGAATCAGGCAGCTTCCAAGAGGGCTTTTGTGTTCCCTCTTTTTTCTCACTGCATTGTAAACTCTTACTGTTGGCATCCAAGCGCATCAAGCCCTGGTAGACATCAAGCAGGAGGGCCTTGAGACAGGAAGGATGTGGGGAGAAGAGAGGTGGAAAACATGTTTTCCTGTAACCCTGAAGAGTCTCTCCCTGCCTTCTGCCTTCTGTAGCTTCCTTCGCTCTCAGGTGGAGATTGTGGAAATCCCCACACAGATAACTTATTGCTTAGATTTGTTTTCATGAACAAAAGCAAGATGGCAAGTTTGGTCACTTGAGTTTTACCATGTCCCACACTGATGTGGGCAAAGAGGACTGAGGAATTAAGCTGGGACTTTGGAAAGGACTTTCTAACAGAATGTTTTGACATCTGCCAATATTCAAACAGAAACCTATGCAATGGCAATCACTGCTTCCTGCTGTTTCTGCAGTTATGCTAAGGGAAGCAGGGAGACGCTGATGTCTGCCAGAAGATTGTGAAGAGGAAATTCACACTGAAAGCAGCGATAAGGACATCTCTTTTTCTGTTTATTAGAAACAAAAAGTATAGGAGAATTCTCCTCTGGAGGCAAATTGTCAGTGTTTTTAGTTCTCATCACTATATGGTTGCTAACACAACAGCTAATGGCAATTAAGACTTGGCTTGGTTTAACTGTTTTTGAAGATTGCAAGTTCCTTCCATGTACATTTGGTCATTGCTTGGAAGCAGCCTGAAAAGTTGCCATGTGCACTATTAGAGCTGCTGTTCCTGGAACTGTTAGGTCTCCATGTGAATTCCAAAATAATCTGTAGCATTTCGCCGCTGGGAAGAAGCTTGGCACTCTTGTTACAGATGCGCGTGGTCCCAGTGCTTGATTGACAACAGAGCTGGACCTAGATAGATGCTGTGTCTAACCTGTGCCTCCTCTCACCTTGGGAGATGATGCTTGACGTTGAGTGTCAGGCTCCATCCTATCAAGAGGAAGGATGGGAGCCCTTGCCTGATCATGGCGATCCTCACACAGCTTTGACTAAATTATCCCCTATGTGCTATGCTGAACGCTTGATGGCCTCTGTTTTTCCCAGGCGTCTTTCTATTCAGAAGCACTCTCCAGCTCTGATTTTAGCCTTGTAGGTTGCTGTGGACACACAAGTATTCATCACAGACCAAGCTAGAATGGAGCAAAAACTCCCATGGGGATAATGGCCCTGTCTGGCCACCAATTCCCTGAGTCTTCTGTTGCTGTCTATGTTCTTACTTATTTATTTAACTTTAATTGAATCTCATGAAGAGAAGCATCACTGTGCTGTGGTAAAGGGAAGTCTCTCTGGAGTTCCATCGCTTGGGTCTGAATCTAAGTTCAGCCACTTACCAGCAAGTTCCTTGGACAAGTTCCTGAATCTCTCTATGCCTCAGATTTCCTCATCTATAAATCAGGATAATAATAGGAACTACTTTAAAGAAATCTCTGTGTACAAAATGAGATAAACACATGTATAAGTACTTAGAGCAGTCTCTGGCACCTAGTAAGCATTCAATTTACGTTAGTTATTATTATAGAAGTTACATAGACCCAGGACATTGAGAATATCACATTGTCTTTTTTCTTACTACTCTTTAGACTTGCTGTTACATCAGCAAGTTGGGGTTGATCATTTGATGACATTATTCATAGAAAGTGGTTTCTCAGAGGCCTGTCATATAGTAAGAGCATCATTATTGAACCCAATGAAATTCCTGCATGTGGTGAAGATTGAAGACTGGCATTCTTAGAACTTTTTTTTTTTTTTTTTTTTGAGATGGAGTCTCATTCTGTTGCCCAGGCTGGAGTGCAGTGGCATATTCTTGGCTCACTGAAACCTCTGCCTCTTGGGTTCAAGTTGATCCTCATGCTTCAGCCTCCCAGTAGCTGGGACTATAGATAGTATAGTAGCATGCCCAGCTACTTTTTGTATTTTTAGTAGAGATGGGGTTTCACCATGTTGGCCAGGCTGGTCTCAATGTCATTGAGGCCAGGTGTGGTGGCTCACACCTGTAATACCATCACTTTGGGAGACTGAGGCAGGAGAATGGCTTGAGGCCAGGAGTTTGAGACTAGCCTGGGCAACATAGCAAGACCCTATCACTACAAAATTAAAAAAAAATTAGATAGACATAGTGGTGTGTGTCTGTAGTTCCAGCTACTTGGGAGGTTGATATAGGAGAATCCCTTGAGTGTAGGAGGTCAAGGCTGCGGTGAGCTATCATTGTGCCACTGTAACCTAGCCTTGGGGACAGAACAAGACCTTGTCTCAAAAAAAAGTCATTAATCAATAAAGTAAAGAAAATAAATACCTCACTGGACTTGAGTTAATTCGTGTTAGTTGAGTTAGTGCTCAACTCTTGGTGTGTCAGGAAAGTGATAGTATGTGCAGCAGACTTTCTGAGAACAGGGAAGGATATTGTAGTGCTGACTGTAACTCAGATGTCATGGTGGTTATCTCAGAGCAAGAATGTATCAATCACTCTACCCTAGAAAAGACGGGAGACAAGTATGCAAAGACAGGCGTTGCTCCTTTTTCATGTTTGATCTTGCTGTTCTTTTTACTGGTACAGCAGGGCTGTGCCCACTGACAGACATGAGCAAAATGTTCTGGCTTGATGCCAGGAAGAGGGAAACATTGGCTAGGTACTAAAGAACCTTTTAAACAATGAATTGTTGAAAAACTGGAATGCATCATCTCAGTTGCTAGTTGAGATGCCATCCTTTTCAGTGTTTAAAGGAAGAACTGAAAATATTCAGCACCGTCAACGGCTTCAGAATGCTAGCAGCCAAGGTCATAAGCTCCCTTGCTTGGAAAATAATCACTCCCAGAATGTGACTTCGGCACTTTTTTTTTTCAGTGTCGCGTTAGCTTACTGCAAAACTTATTAGCATATCATCAGCCATTTGACCTAGCTGTGAATTTTCTTAAATTTAATTTTTGCAATGGTTATTAAAACAGATAGAGCTTTGAGGTGTATCTCTCCAGAAAGTGTTGTGTATATATGTGAGAAGATGCGTGCTTATGGCTGTTGGAAGAGACTACTAGCTGTCCACCACACTTATTCTGCCCATCTCTACCCCAGAAAGACCAGAGCTGCCATCCTCCCTGTAGTTAGGTGTGGCCATGTGACTGAGAGCTCTCTATGGAACAGAACAGAACAAATGTGCGCCATGTTTAAATTTGATCCTTAAAATCTTCACATTTACGCTTCTTCGAACTTTTTGTCATGCCTGCTAGCTGGATGCAAATGACTCTGAGGTCTTAAGAGAAACCAGGACTGTAACGTGGAAGGAAGCTGGGTTCCTAAATGCTCAGGTGGAGAAGAGCTGTGCACCAGGACCACCTGTGTTTCCTGTTACATCTGCAAGAATCCAGTATTGTTGCATAAAGCCATTGACAATTTAGTGCTTATTTGATACAGCAGCTAGTAGTGCCCAACATAAGATGGAAACTGTTGAACTGGCCATTGAATGTGCTTCTCAGAAATTTTGTCTTGAAACATTCGAAAATATTTTCTGAGCACACATATCAATTATATGTTGTCTAAAAGTAGGCTGTGCTTTCTTTTCCAAGTGTGTCTTTGCACTCTTACATTTCTGTTCCCTTCTAAGACTTGACAGAATCAAATAATTAATTGGAAAGAAACTTTGCATATCTCATTTAACCAACAGCATTTAAATACCTGCCACACCTGAGACCTGTGCTGAACTGTGGGATATAGATGTGATCCTTGCTCTCTGCTTGCTTTCAGGAAACTCCAATCTAACAGTTTTCTGTGGCATATACCCAGATAAGTGTCAACTTTGAACACCTGTAATGATAGAGGACCGTATTCCTTCAATAGTTACCTATTTGAGTATGAAGTAACTATAATAATAATATCATTCGGATAGCAATTCACCTGAAATATCTGCTAATTGTACCCACCCCTAAGAGACAACTAAAAGTTTAAAACATTTTTCTTCCCATTAAGATTTCTCTTCTTCAGGGTAAACATGTGGAGATCTTCCCCTCATTCCCAATTGGGCTTGGCTTTGAGGACCTTCCCCACCTCCTGCAGGAATGGTCAGTATATCCCTGCCTACTGTTTTAGTTGAATGAACTAGTCTTTCAGTGTCCCAGAAGGCCAGGAGACAGTCTCTCCCAACATGCTTCCTCTGCCCTAGCCTAGACTTACCTCTCAGTCCTGGGGTACTACCAGCTCTTTAATTTTCTTTAATGTGTGTTCCCAATTCTAATTTTCCAAAAAAAATTATTGACTCATCTTTCCCTAACAAACTAACTTTCTAAAAGTCTGAATTTCATAGTCTTACTCCTGTGAATGGCTTATCTAGGTGCTGATTTTTACATGTAACTTGCTTGTATAAAAACTTGCAGTGGGCTTTTTTAGCCTCTACAACTTAAGTCTGGATTCTGTTCTCATTTTTCGGTGTCCCCCTGAGCATTGGGAAGAGGGGCTTGGTCCCAAAGACTGTGCCAAGCCTGCCACGGAGCTTGGATTTTGTTCCCCCAAGCTGTACTTTCTACTGAGGAAGAGAGTGTTCTGGGGGTAGAAGCAGAGTCCAGGGTAAGAGAGTCAATAGGTATCAGGTTTTACTTGGAAATGTAGGTGACAAACTTTCCTTTACTATTATATAAATTGCATAAAACAGTATCTTGCAATGTTCACAGTAATATTTGATGTGAAGTGAGAGAATTTAGAGAGAGTTTATTTTTGAGGAGGGCTGATTCAAGCCCTATCTATCTCAGTTATATATTTACTCCTTTATGTCTTTGGATATTTGAAAACTACAGCTGTGTTTTTCAAACTGCAGGTCATGAGCCATTTGTGAATTTATGAAACACGTTTATTAGGTTTCGATCAGATTTTTTTTAACCAAAAGATGTGGAACAGAACAGAACAGAATAGGATAGACTTGCTCAGACAACCAGAGTTCATAGGCACATGTGGTTCAGAGTTGATTCAGTGACTCAGAAATGTTGTCGGGAGCTCAAGTTCCTTCTGTCATCCTAAATTTGGTTGGATGTTTTGTTTTTGTTTTTGTTTTGGAGGAGATCTGCTATGCCTCAGGACCATCTGGGTTCCCTATGTTGCAAACAGAGAGTGGGGACCACATGTGTATCCCAAGGCTCAGCACAGGCCTCAGATGTGGCAGGCATTCAAATACTGTTGTTTAAATGAGATATGCCCAAGGTGTCTTTCCAACTAACTCTGATTATTCTCTAAAGTCTTAAGAGAGGACAGGGAAGTGGGAGTGCAAGGACACACTGGGAAGACAAAGCCCAGCCTACTTTCAGATAAACATGTTAATTGTTTGGAAAAGACTTTCAAATGTTTCAAGACAAAGTTTCTATGGAGCACATACAATGGCCAGTTCAACAGTCGTTACCTCAGTTGAGATACTACTATCTGCTGTAACAAATAAGCACAAAACTGTCAAGGATTTGAAGCAGTCATCGTTTTGGCATTATCCTAAAGCTAGTTTTCTTCATTTTCTTAACATGCTCTATACCTACTTATTTTGCTCAACAGGGGAGAAATCTTGGCTTCTCGGTTTTCTTTTAAGAGTAAGGAAGACCTTCTTGGCGTTTGTTTTAAAGAACTGGGTCTCAGTCAGTACTACTCTTGAGCTGAGATAAATTTCCTCCATATGGAATGGAAGTGGCGGACACTGCAGAGTCACACCCAATGTCTGCCACAGCTAGTGCGGCTGTGATATGCAGTTTAGATTAAGGAGCAAGGCTAGAGAGAAGGGAACCATTTAAAAGGTCATGTGTGTGTCTCCTTCCCAGGCTTGTCTACTTCCTCTTCATCCTTCAAAGCCTACTGATAACCCACTTTCTCAGTAAGATCTTGTCAAGTACATCACTTCAGTTTGCATTGCTCCTACCATCTCTGAATTCTGTTTACTGTGTGAACTGTGCCCTTTGAACATGTCGGTGTCCTGGCCCTTTAGCGTTTACATTTCTATTCTATTATAAGATACATGATGGCAGAAGTGATGCGGTTTACTTCCCTATACCTCACTCAAATGGTGCTGGATCAGGCTGGTTTGATTGGGCTGGTTGATTCTGGAGGATTATCTTTTCTGTTACTGGAAGAATATTGGTAACTTGACAGACTTGATTTTCTCTGTTTAAAGATTTGGGAGAACCATGGAAAACTTAGTTCCTTCAGGTAGCTTCTTCTAAGGGTGGACATCATTATGAGCAAGTTGGTCTTTGAGTTTAAGCAATATAAATACTCCTATCCCTTTTTTCTGGTTACTATTGTTACCAGGTAAAATTTCCCCCAGTTCTGGAAGATGAGGATTCCATCTAATACATTTGATAGAGATAATGAATAATGTGGTATTAGTTTGGAAGGCACAATTACAAATACTACCAACTAAGAGATTAAAAGGCATTACAGGAACCATGAACATATTAAATTTTCATTTCCTATGAGATGATAAAATATCCTATGCACTAGTGTTTACTGGAATCTGAAATCTGAACACAAATACTCTACTTAAATTAAGACCTGTATTAGCCCTAATTCAATCTGTTGGAATTCCAAGTTCTAACAGAGTGAAGACGTTTTGTGTTCAAGGAATTAATGATTTCCCCTGAGAGGAGTTTTAATCAGGAGATCTTGCCTTTGCACTCATGTGTGAACTGAAGTCCAATGTTTCTTCCTCTCTAATCCTTCATAACCCTTGCTTTGATCAAAGTGAGCTTCTATGAGTTCCAAAGATGGGTTCTGCAGAAAGGAAAGAAAATGCCTTAATTACTTATTTACCAGGAACTGTCAATTAATCCGATCAAGTTTATGGTAATTTTGTGGCTTAGCCAAATGTCAAAAAAGAAACCTTTTAAACAGAAAGCTGCTAGATGTAGTCCAGGCACTTAACTCAATTGGTGTATTATTTGTAAATATATTTGTCTATATTTATTTTATCTATTTTAATTTTCTTCCAAAGTTAAAGATCACAGTGTTTTCCTGATTAGTGAATGAAGAGAACAAATAAAATAGAGCATGAAATGTGTTTGTTACATTTTGTATTCCATACTTCCTTGACAGATTTTTTTTTTGAGAGAGAGACAGACAGAGAGAGATTAACTCAGTGGATGCCATTTGACATAAACCCAATTCCACTTCTGTAAGTCAGAAACATAGGGAGTACAAGGAACACCTAAAAAAACAACAGTTACTACATTTATTGAACCCATAGTCTGTGCTAAGCCCTTACTTACTCCATTAATATAAGAACTCTTAAGACGTATCCATATTAGCATACTTGGAATATTCCATGATAAACATGTCTCAATTTATTTAATCTTTCCCATTGTTGATAAACATTTTAGTGTTTTCTAAATTTTATTATTACACACTTGGCTGTAGTAAGCATTCTTGTTCACTTCTGCAGGAGTTATCCTGGGACAGATACTAAGAAATGGAGTTACTGCATCACAGGACATGTAGTTTTAAACATTTCAAGACACACTGCCAAGCTGCTGTCCTCACCACATTATTGTCTAGGTTTTCCTCAATCACATTTAAAACTTTTTTTTCCAGTCCTGTAAATAAATTGTTGTCTCATCACTTATCCTAGAGATACGGTAGGCTAACATTTTGGAGAAATTCTAGAACAACATACTGTTGAATGTTAGATAAAATATTGTAGCAAACAAAACCAAAAATCTCTTTTTTAATGCATGACTGAGCTGCCAAGAAAGTCAGAAAATACTTTGGAAACTAGAAACCAAAGGAAAATATGAACTCATGGGATAGGTTAGCTTGTATTTTCTATGCATGTATTTCTCAGTCATAGGCGGCCTCTGGCCTGGGTTTTAATGGGTTATATGCTCAAGGACCAGGCAAAAAAGAAAAGGTGGGATTCTTCTTCACTTAGAAAACACTAAAAGGCCACTCCTTTATGTAATAACTAGAAAAAAGGAAATCCTGGCCCAGCAGAGGAGATGTTAGGGAAACTTCCTGTTTTGGTCTTGGCTCAGGCAGGATATAGTAGGTAAAAAGGAAAATAATTGCATTTAAAAATTTTGAAGAATCCATGGAAAATTGAAAAGATGATAAGGGAATACAACAAAGAACACTACAGTTACAACTAATGTAGATGAAATGAACCAATTCTTCAAAAACTGCAAAATACCAAAACTCACTTAAGATAAAATAGATAATCTGTAACTATTAAATAAAGTGAATTCATAGCTCAAAACCTTCTAAAACATCAATCTTCAGGACCAGATGGGTTCACTGTTGGTTTCTTCCAAACATTAAAGAATTGACACAAATTTTATAATTTTTTTCAGAAAATAGAAGAGGCAGGAATGCATTCCAATTCATTTTATGGTGCCAGGCTTACTTTAATGCCAAAAGTAGACAAAGGCAGTACTGAAAAAGAAAACCACAGGCCAATATCTTTATGAAATATGAATGCAAAACCACTTAACCACTTAACAAACTATAGTGAATCAAATTTAGCAATATATAAAAAGAACAAAGCATCACAATTAAATGGGATTTTTTCCAGAAATGCAAGGCTAGTTCAATACTTGAAAATTAATGAAATCTACCACAGCAACAGCGTAAAGGCGCCCTGTGTGCTGGAGTCCGTGGCGGTGCAGTGCAGCCGGGGGTCCAGGGTAGCATGTACTGCAGGGCGTACAGGCGTACAGGCACGGGGGGGCACTGCGTCCTGCTTGGGGATGGGCAAGGGGATCAGGTCCTTGGGATTAGAGCACGGTGCGTGCGAAGCTGGGCTTGATCAGGGTCCCGTTCTTCTTGATGTGGCTGAACTGCTGCAGCTGTGAACTGTGGGTCCCGCAGCCGGTGCCCGGGAAGTGGGTCCAGGGAAATGTTCATGGCCTTCTCCCGCAGGATCTGCTCCTCTTTTTCCTCCCCCACCGGGCCGCGCCTGGCAGTCCGGTCTTAATTACATACATTTAAAATAGTTAATGCTAAAATTCATAGAATCACAAACAGAAATTTGTAAATTTAGCATCTAAGTGCAAACTACGTGATTAACGTAGTGTTGGTTAGCAGATCAACATAGGAATGAACTAAAACAAGCCAAGATAGCAGATTTAAACATCTCAATAAGTTATCGTGATAATGAGTGGATATACATATACATACATAAAATACTGATTTAATGAATATATATATTACTGAAATGACCTTCTCAACTGTACATAGAACATTTACAAAAAATTGATCATATACTAGACCATAAAAAATCTTAATTACATATGAGCGATGGTTATTGCTCAGAACACTCTGCACCAATGTAGAGATAAATAACAAAAAGATAACAGAAACAGCTTCTTATTTTGGAAATTATGAAAAAGTCTAAAGCCCTCATAGGCCAAAGAAGCAATCATAATGGAAATCAAGACATTCTTAGATGTGAAAGGGAATGAATCTAAAGCATATAAAAAACTCACGAGATTATTTTTAAATATTACTCTGGAAAACAGAAAATCTGAATTGCTATACAACCATTTAAAAAATGAAATAAATGGTAAAAAAAAAAAAATCTTGACCTCAAGAAAACAAGTAAGACCTACTAAATTTCAAGAAATGAATAGCTTATTCTAAAATACGTAAGACAATGAAGAAGGGTGTATTTATCACTTAATTTTATGACACTGGAATATTGCAGGTTAAACTCATTCATGAATATAGATATCAAAATCCTAAAGTATTAGCAAACCAATCTAATCTTCCAATAATCAAGCTGAGCATATTCCAGGAATGCAATTTTAGTTACTGCTAGAAAATCTATTAATGTAAATGTTCACAAGGACAGATTAAAGGAGAACTGGTCATTTGTATATTTGAAGTAAAAGTATTTGATAAAATTTAGTGTCTATAATAAAAACTGTTAGCCAAGTAAGAATAGAAGAAAGAGTATTTACAAACAAGCAGCAAACAATAATAATGTCACATCATAAGAAAAGTTTTTTGAAACCATATAGAAGACAAAGATACAGTTACTGATATTTCTATTCAGTGTGGTACTGGAAGTTTTAGCCTGTACAATAAGAGAAGAACATGGAAGAAATGGTTTAGGGCTGGATGTGATGGCTCACTCCTGTAATTAGAGCACTTTGGGAGGTCAAGGTGGGTGGATTGAGTTTAGGAGTTTTAGATCAGCCTGGCCAACATGGCAAAATCCTGTCTCTACCAAAAAATACAAAATTTAGCCAGGCATGGTGGCACATACCTGTGGTCCCCTCCACTCAGGAGGCTGAGGTGGGAGGATCCCCTGGGAGGCGGAGGTTGCAGTGAGCCAAGATCACACCACTGCACTTCAGCCTGGGTGACAGAGTGAGATCCCATCTCAAATACTTTAAAAAATAATTTAATATTTGTAAAAGAAGAAATAAATCTATATATTCTGTGATATTTAGAGATATCATTGTCTTCATAGAAACCCTTTCCAAACAACTAACAAATTATTAGAATTAATAAGATAGTTGCTAAGCACAGTGGCTCATGTCTGTACTTCCAGCACTTTGGGGCTGCAAGGCAGGGGATCACTTGAAGCCAGGAGTTCAAGGGCAACATAGTGAGATTCCATTGCTACCAAAAATAAAAAAAATTAGCTGGGTGTGGTGGCACAAGACTGTAGTCTCAGCTACTCTGAAGGCTGGTTGGGGAGAATCCTTCAAATTCAAACCCAGGAGTTCAAGGTTGCAGTGAACTATGATCACACCATTGCACTGTAGCCTGGGTGGCAGAGTGAGATCCAGTCTCAAAAAATAAAGAGGGTTAAGTAAATTTTCTTGTTAGATGATCAACAGGCAAAAGCCAACTTTTTTCTATACAGCAGCAGTAAGTAAAAGTCACATAGAAATAAATGTAACACAGAATGCGCCAAACCTTGATAGAGAAAACAATACAACATTATCAACATTTATTAGAGAATGCTTTGTTAAATGGAGAATTGTTTTCATTTCCTAAGGATACCACAAATGAGTGGTTTCAAAGAACAGAAATGTATTCTCTCAGGGTTCTGGAGGTAAGAAGTCCCCAAATTGAGATGTCGGCAGGGCCATGCTTCCTCTGAGACTGTGTGGAATCCTTTCTTGGCCTACTGTCCAGTGGTGGCTGGCGATCCTGTGAGTTCTTTGGTTGGTAGCTGCATAGCCTCAGTCTCAGCCTCCATGTTCACGTTGCCTTTTTTTCTTGTATCTTCATATCCTCTTCTTACATGGACATGGATCATATTGGATTTAGGGCTTGCCCTTCTCCAGCGTGAGCTCATCTTAAATAGTCATATCTAAAATGACTCGATTTCCACATAAGGTCACATTCTGAGATACTGAACATTTCAACATACCTCCTTTTGGAGGGGGACACAATTCAACCCATAACAAAAGCCATACCATGTTTATGGGTAAATATTGTGTTTATGTCAATGGGTATCTCTCACAAATATACGAATTGTTGTCCAATTTTTACAATGTAATTCCAAAATCTATTCAAACAAAGTTAGTTTTGGAGTTCATATGAAAGAGCAGATTGCCAAGAATAGCCAAGATAATCCTTATGAAGAACGTGGTAGGGCTTGCTTTACCAGAAGTCAAGACATATTGCGAAGTGACAGAGGCTAAGGCTATGAGATATCAGGGCACAATTAGATGAGTGAGATAAAATAGAGAGCCCAGGAACAGACCTATGCAAATATAAAACCCTTATTTTTGAACAAGGTGTCATTGCAAACCAATGAGGAAAAACTAAACTATTTAGGTTGGGCGTGGGACCTCATGCCTATAATTCCAGCACTTTGAGAGGCCAAGGTGGGTGGATCACTTGAAGTTAGGAGTTTGAGACCAGCCTGGCCAACATGGTGAGACCTTGTCTCTACTAAAAATACAAAAATTAGCTAGGCGTGGTGGTGCGGCCCTGTGATCCCAGCTACTTGGGAGGCTGAGGCATGAGAATCGCTTGAATCTGAGAGGTGGAGGTTGCAGTGAGCTGAGATGGTACCACTGTACTCCAGCC
>NW_022437097.1:1321534-1706272 GCF_009761245.1 Sapajus apella
GAAAGAAAGAAAGAAAGAAAGAAAGAAAGAAAGAAAGAAAGAAAGAAAGAAAGAAAGAAAGAAGAAAGAAAGAAAAAGAAAGAAAGAAAGAAAGAAAAAAAGACTATTACATAAATGGTCCTAAAAAAATTGAAAATGTGTCTCTACCTCATTTCATATCAAAAATCAATTCTACATAAATCAAAAGCTTAATGTGAAAAACACATTATTAAAGTTATTAGAAGAAAGTAGAGAACAATATCTTTATTACCTTAGAAGTAGGAAAGAACTTCTTAAATGAGCTATAGAGAACACATAGAAGGGTTAATAAATTTTGCTATATTACAATTTGTAATATTAAATGTGAGATATATTATTTCTTTCCCTTTCTTTCTTTCCACAACCTTATAAATTGTAGGCTTATGATATTCAACAGTGAAGAATACAGACAGTGTAGTGGAGAAAAGATATATTTGGCAAATAATTTCAGTTTTTGCAGTATTATGAAGGATTGCACAGGCCTGAACTTGCCTGGAGCACCAGGAAAGGTCTCTATGTGACTTAACAGGTTGAGTGGGAGGAAGCAAGGGGAGAAGAGGTGGGAAGAATAGAGGGCTCTTAGCTGAGAGAAGAACGAACTTAAAAGCTCTGAGACCCTAGGGCATGGCCATGTGTATGTGCACAATATGAGGTTGAAGTGGGGGAGGTAAAAGGAGGAGAGGCACAAGATAAACAGAAACAGTGGCAAGGCCCTATCAGGCAGGTCTTGTGGTCCATGTTTTTATTTTTATTTTATTTTTTTTTGAGAGGGAACCTTGCTCTCTCTCACCCAGGCTGGAGTGCAGTGGCGTGATCTCAGCCCACTGCAACTTTCACCTCCCGTGTTCAAGCGATTCTCCTGTCTTATCCCTTAGAGTAGCTGGGACTACAAGCATGTGCCACCATGTCCAGCTAATTTTTGTATTTTTAATAGAGATGGGGTTTCACCATGTTGGCCAGACTGGTCTTGAACTCCTGACCTCAGGTGATCCACCTGCCTCAGCTTCCCAAAGTGCTGGGATTACAGGCATGAGCCATCGCACCCGGCATCCATGTTTATTTTGAACCTTACCCAAGAGCGACAAGAAACCTTTTATTACTTAAATCAGAGAAAATAGATGATCAGATTGATAATTTTCAAATAGCACTTTAGGTGACATCTGGGGAGCAGAGAAGGCATGAGTGGACTTGAGGAGAACACGTACCCCTTTTTCCATTGTCATTCTATTTCCATGTGCTCTCTTTTCCATTCCATTAGCTGTCTTTTCCTAGTTTCATTTTATCTAGAAAAGTAAAGGAGCTTTAAATAGATATATATTACTTATATATTATATATAGTTATGTATAAATGACATACAATGCTAGTTACTATTTAAAGAACATCGAACACATGCCAGAAGTAGCTCTAAACACTTTACATATATTAGCCCTTTTAACCGTCTGTCTCAAGAGGTGGATGGTATCAGGACCCTTGTTTTACAGGAAGTTCATTCTTCTCCAAAGTTACTCAGGAACTAGGAAGTAACCCTGGACATTATGTCTCTATAGTCTCCGATCTTAACCATCACACTAGATTGACTAGAATTAGGAGAAATAATAGAACAACTGTTTGAATGCACTTATTTGAAACCATTCTCAAACTCAGCAAAGATCCAGTAGACATAAAATGCCACTCTGGTGTAACCACAGAGATCAGGTGAGAGGATAACCTCTGTGGCCGACTTAGCGCTTCGATACTGCCGATTTAGCGCTGAGATACCGCCATGATCAGCAGACAGCCTCGTTAATACATTGAACCAAAGATTGAGGCAGACTCGAGAGGCCGCTTGTTTTTGAGTGTACTTGTGTCTAGGAATATCAGATTACCTATGATCTTTTCTTGACCGTACCAAATGTTGATCTGGCCTAGAATGTTGTCCACTCAGTTCCTTTAGTCATTCTGATGCCTGCTGGGTGTGATTCAGGGACTGAGGCCAATGCTGAGATTTTATAGATAATTTCCCTGATAGTCATGCGGTTTAGACACTCATCAAATCACACATCCGCAAATGCACTGGGTGTACATATAGGTGTACACACATTTACTCACTTAAGTGACCCTACTCCTTCTGTGAACAAGGTTTCCCTAAGGCTTTGGAAGCCTCTGTGCTTCGGGAAGGGTTGTCTCAAGCCACTTACCAGGAAGTTAAGAATCTGTTTGTATTTATAGCCACTGCATGGTGGTCTACACTCCCACTGAGTGTCTGCACAGAATCTGTGAGTTTCCATAAAGCTAGGGGGTTCGCTGTGAGAAACTTTAGGCTAGGGTGGCTGCAAGAGGAAAGCACACTGTAAACATGGAAGCGGGGGCACTTCTTGCTGTGGCTGTTGTTTTAACATGTTCTTTGTTAATGTAGCTCCTTTGCATTCATGGTTATTTTTCACTACTCTCTTTCCATTATCAGCAGCGCTGCAGTGAGGGTCCTTTCTATGAACTGCCCCAGATTAGCATTGGCGTCAGCCATGCTGTCTTTTGTGATTCCAAGTACACAATGATCATATCTGGGAGCCCAGTGGCTTAGAAGTGGATGGCCAGGAAAAATAATTACAGAACACTGAGCGATGCAGTTCCATTTCCCTTGTATGGATCTGTGAAGGACAAGTGGCTCTGTCTTCCTCTGAATGTCGTATGATGCATATGCTAGGAGCGTGTGATCATTGCTTTGTTAGTCATTCCTTCTGTTTTTTCAGGACTTTCAGTTTAGAGATTTCATTCAGTCTAATAATCAGCTAATTCAGCTTCTGGCCACCCCAAGCTCCACATTGCCTTCCGAGAAGTCACTCCATACGCCAATTAGGATACAGTGTGCAAGGTCATTGCCAGTTCAACTGCAAGAGGAAACTAGAATTGACCGTATTGACTTTGATAGTAACTCATATTACATGTACCCTACAATCTGCAAAGAACTTTAAACATAGATTATTTTATTTGGTTCCTTCAAAAACTATGAAGAACATTCAAGTACTTGTTCATAATGACTTTCTCTAGGGAGTAAGAGTATAGGGACTATTACATGTATTCAAATTGTGTTACTTTTCTTGTGCACATGCAATCTGCATGTGAAAAAAAGATTTAAGAATATCTACTGAGAAAAAATGATAAAGGATAGGTGGCAAGTGTAGCAGTTGGTGATCCTGGCTATGGTGTATAGAATTCTTTGTACTATTCTTTAAACCTTTCAATAAGTTTGAAGTTATATTAGAATAAAAAGTGAATGATTGAATAAAAATATTAAAACCTTGTAATTCTTGCATAATGCTTAAAATGGGTAATTCCAATACATTTGCTTGGAATTTCCCTAGGAATCCCAATAAAGTTTAGAATGCAGGCTTTGCTTATAATCATAGATTGAAAATATAATTGAGTACACTGTAGGCTGAAGAAGAAGTTATTGTATGGTTGAAGCATGACATGACTCTGTATTCAGTTCATAGCTTTTACTGAAATATAAAATAAAGCAAATTCTTTGAATTTTCTTTGTGTGCAGGTGTGCAATTACAGGGTGACTTACTACTTTCTTTTGAACATAGTATATTCCATATGTTAGAAGGTGATAATTATGTTGTTTGATACCTGTTCTATTTTTTACATACTGTAAAATTCATGTTTTAAGTGTATGATTCAACTACTTTTTACTAAATTTATAGAGTTGTTCAACCATCACCACAATCCAGTTTTAAAATGTTTCCATTACCCCAGAGGGATCCCTTGGGCCCATTTGCAGTAAATCCCTGTTCCCTCCCCAGATGTAGGCAAATGCACTCTCTGTCTTTATATATAATCTGCCTGTTCCAGACATTTATACAAGTGGAATCTTTCAATATGTGGTTTTTCTCATCTGGCCTCTTTCACTTAGCAGAAAGTGTTTGAGGTCCATCATGCCTATTTTTTTCTGGGACTTTTTCCTTGGCGTAAAAAGCTACACAGAAAATAAGCAAATACCTTACATTTACTTCCAGGAATGAAGATGGCAAGCCACTAATACATAATGACAAGTCTCTCATGACTGACTCTGCATTGACAAGAGCCCAACCTAAGAATTTTCCTTGTCCAGAAGGTATGTTAACTACAAAAAAAAATTAATTAAAAAAAAGTTGGTTGAGTGTATGTTACACTTGCCAGAATCTGGGAGTATGTCACTGCCCTAATTTGTTAATGACACAGCAAAGACTTTAAGAGATACAATGATGGAGACCCATGT
Source organism: Sapajus apella (assembly GCF_009761245.1). Lineage (NCBI taxonomy): Eukaryota > Metazoa > Chordata > Mammalia > Primates > Cebidae > Sapajus > Sapajus apella. Next base: position 1,325,794 of record NW_022437097.1, read on the forward strand.
AAGGCAGAAGAGGATCTGCAACCCACAGGGAATCTCTTGTTTTCTGAAATCTACATTTATTAGATTAGAAGCTCTCTTTCAAATGTGGGAGTTTGTGGGCACAAACACATTAGCAACTTTATTCTGACAAGCAGCAGAGTGGAGGAATTAATGTTTCTACAGGAGAAAATAACGCAATATCTGAGACCTGACTCGGGTATCTAAGCCTCTGAATATTTTTACTCCAAGAAAAGAAGAGTGACTCAAAAGACAAGCATGTTTTATGATAATGTCTCCTGGTACCAAATGTGTAATATAAGGGAATCTCTTGGTTTCAAGAGAATATCAGTCTCAGAAAATGTTATGTTGAATATAAATGTATACTGCAGATATAAAGTGTTTGTTATCATTTTTTAGTAATTTAAAGCATCAGGCTTACCAGAAAATAGAAAAAACATGTTAGGTTAAAAAGCTGACTGGGTTAATTTTTCTTATCAGTTCAGATAGTTTGAAAATGAATTTGGAAAGCACACTTTTCTTAAAAATTAGCAAAGAACTGTAATTCTTTTGTAAAGAATTACAAAACATCTTTCTACATATGTACGTGTTATACATATTACACATACAGTGTATGTGTAGTCCTTGTTAAGTCCTAGTTAAGCTGCAGGTAGACGTAGAACAAAAATCTCCTGAAAGCATTTGTTGCAACAGCTTCCATGGAACTGAAAGTGAGGTTGATTCAATGATGCTCTGAAGGGAAGCCTGCAGTGTTATCCACTTATGCTTGCCTTTTCTTGCTTTTTTGGAATTCTCCTTCAAATGCTTGTGTCTCTGATTCAGCCATAAATGTAGTCTAAGTAGTAAGGTTTTCACATCATGCCCAGCTCCTTTGCAGAATCTGTTCTGTGGCTGTTTGCTTTATCCACATCACATTTTCTAACTAAGTTTCTTAGGCTGTCACAGTGTCACTAGCGGGTCGATCTGCAGTCAGGCCTATGATGCTAACATCATGTGTCATGTGCAATGGTACCTGAGTCGTGCTGGTATGATTCTCAGCATGAGCTATTTCTAAAATTGTGCAGACAATTCTGTTGTTTAGATGTTCCAGGTTTTCAGATATTGGAATAAAATCTATTTTACCAAATCTTATTTTTATTTGTTTACTTGGGACACCCTGACTTAGGATAAAAAAAGGCTTCTATAAAAAAATTCTACAGTATTTTCCTCAATGTTCAAGGAATTGTATGATTTTCTGGGATGGATGATCACTGATTAGTCAGCATCTCATAAGATCGGGCTTCCGGGCTGAAGACTGTAGTAGACAAACACGTGAAGCTGCAAGTCAGTGAGAAGAATAAAGGCATCTGTGTTCAGTCCAACTCCATTCCCAACCACTGGGACCAGATCCTTGTCTCTGACATGACAAAATCCGCACAGGTGAATCTGACAAACAGATGTCGGGCTACCCATGGCGTCCTCTGCTCCACCCCATGACCAGTGCCCCACAAGACTGCAAGATACTGCATTGGATTGTTCTGTCATCAACTTGAAAACTTGACTTCCTTCCCCAAAGAAACAGTCCAGCAAAATCACACACACACACGCACGCACGCACGCACGCACACACACACACAAAGCTGGAGTTCATTGCTGCAGGGGACTGAGTGAGCTAAGGGATTTTAGGAGTAGGCAAACTATCCTATTCCCTGAAGGCCTCACAGGGATGGAGAAATAATGATACAAAAGGCCGAAAATTGAGACTAGAAACTTGATACCTTGAAACTTCTGCGGAATCTAGACTCCCCACAGCAATGGAGTGTCTGGATGTGGATTGCGCCTTGATTCCCTCTTAAGCCTCATCATTAACTTGGAATTAGGTCATAGAGGTGTGGGGTGTAGCTTCTGGCCTTAATCTTGCAGTGGGAATTAGGGTCTTCTTCCCATCAATTTTGCCGTTTTTTTTTAAGACGGAGCCTTGCTCTGTCACCCAGGCTGGAGTGCAGTGGCACGATCTCGGCTCACTGCAGCCTCTGCCTCCTGGGTTCAACCTATTCTCCTGCCTCAGTCCCCCTTCCTGAGTAGCTGGAATTACAGATGCGAGCCACCACTTCTGCACTAGTTTTGTCATTTTTAATTTTAGAGGGGCCCCGCCCTACTTTTGCCCATATGAATATATATATATATATATATATGTATTTATCTCTGCCAGTCATTCCTCGTATTTACAAATTGTAGAGAATTATGCAGATGTGCTGGACCATCATCATTATCAAAGCAGCATCACCACTATCATTACCATCATCATTGGTTGTTGTTGTTACTTTGTAGTGACATGAAACAGCAGTCACTGCACTTAAGTACTTAAGGCTTTAGAAGCATAAACTTGCAAGCACCCTGAGTAAACAGATGGCATCTATGAGCAGATGTTTCTACATGTGCTTCCATGTGCACATTCCCTGCTCCCTCGACCTGTTCTCTTGGGGAAACACCAGGACAAACTATCAGTACAAACACAGCATTTCTATCCTGAGTCCACTTCAAACAGGACCCAGCTTTCCCTCGGAATGCAGCTGTTATGACTAGCTGAAGCAAAATCAGTCACCCTGGAGATTCAGTGATGAAATAACTTTCTCAAATTTCTCTGAAGTTGATAAAATTGAAACTCATCCTGACTTGGAGGATTGATAGGATTTATGACAAGTCAGTGTGTATATGAGAGAGAGCGATTATTATTCACTTTGGGAAACATGATAAGGGTTCGTAGAAATTTAGCAGGGCTATAGTTTGGAAGAAGATAAAGGGAGCTATGATGTTGACTTAGAATGATTACAAATTGAAAACTATTTAAGTTTTTTAGTTGGGTGGGTGGCCAGATAAAATGTATGTCTTAAGACGATTATTCTGAAAAAAAGCACATAGAACGATTCCAAGAGAGAGGGATTGGAGAACACCAATGATAGTGCAATTGCCATACCATAGTCCAGATGAGAGGGTCAGAGTGGAAGTACAGCGGCGGAAACAGCTGTGAGTGACATCAGAACAGTGCATTAACTAACTGGGCACATGGGTGACAACAGAGGGGCGTGCACGTCATAAACGTTTGTGAAGTTTATGTTACAGAAATAAGGAAGCCAGAAGGTTTATGATGATGAGCTTTGTTTTGTTTATCTTGAAGGTGTTGAGAATAAATCCATCTAAAAATATCCAGCAGGCATTTGCAAATTAAGTTTGGAGATCAGGAGACCTGTCAGGCCAGAAGGATGGTTTAGGGAGAAGCCTGCCTAGAGAAGATAGCTAAAGAACCAAGGAATCGGGTGTTTGCCAAGGAAAAAAGCACAGAGCCAAAAGGAAGATAGAAATTGGCCTTGCCACCTGTCTCATTTAGGGGGCAGAGGGTAACACTATGGCAGCAAAGAGATGAACAAGGAAAGGTCATTAAGTAGAAGCAAGAACTAGAATAGAGTGTCCAACCCCAGAACCATTGTCAATAATTCCACCTTGAATTTCTCTTGGACTTTGGATTGTCAACTCATGTTCTCATCTATTAGATTAATTAATGTTCAAATACTCTGTTTTATAAAATGTCTATAGATATTTATACATATGTATACATTCCTGTTTCATAAATTTTGTTGCTTTTGTGAATAGAAACAAGTAAAATTTAACTTTTCCTTGCGCCATTGTTGTCTTCTGTATTCTAAAAGATGAAACATGCAAAGACAGTGTCACTTTTAAGTAGCTGTGTTGAGGGCGTGAACGGTCTGTGTTCCTTGTCTAATCTCAGCTCCTTCTCTGTGGGGTGCTCCTTTCTCTCCATGCCATACCCATGAATCCCAGGTTACAGAAAGGACTCCATTGCTGGGGCTGGATCTTCTTTGACTGGGAGCAATGAACAACTTCCATCTATAAAAGTCCACTTCTGAAAATCCTTATGTAAAAAAACTTTCAAAGATACTGCGTTTAGTTCATTTTCCATCTTCTCCATTCTTCCTTTTGCATTTCCTATCCCTATCATCTCCCTCTCAAGAAAGGATTGCAAGAATTTTCAGGAGACTCTCTTTTAATATCAGTACTATTTTCTGTCTGTTGTACTCTTTTTGTTGACTTGCTATTTTCTTTGGCTTATATGCTTCAGATTTTGTGATTTATTTTATTTTAATCTTAATAAGTATATGTGATAGGGGAACATGCAAGAAGTCTTCCCATATTTTTTTCTGGTCTGTAACTGTCCATTAAAGGTGGGTCCCCTTGATGTCTATGAACCCTTATCATGTTTCCCAAAGTGAATAATAATTTCTCTCTCTCATATACACACTGACTTGTCATAAATCCTATCAATCCTCTATGACCTCTCATGTTTCAGCAGCTTATGTGGCATTTCTGTTTACCATGTTATAAAACATGCATTCTCAAGAAGGCTTTATTAGTCTGTTCTTGCATGAAGAAATACCTGAGAGTGGGTAATTTATAAGGAAAAGAGGTTTAATTGGCTCATGGCTCTCCAGGTTGTACAGGAAGCATGGTGCTGGCATCTGCTCAGCTTCTAGGGAGTCCTCAGGAAGCTTACAATCATGGCGGAAGGTGAAGGAGGAGCAGTCACATCACATGATGAAAGTGAGAGCAAGTGAGAGAGTGAGGAAGGTGCCACACATTTAAATGACCAGATCTTGTGTGAACTCAGAGCAAGAGCTCACTTATCACCTAGGGACGGCCCAAGATATTCATGAGGGATCTGCTCCCATGAGCCAAACACCTCCCATCAGGCCCCAGTGTCAACATTGGGGATTACCTTTCAATGTGAGATTTGGGCAGGGACAAATATTCAGACTATATTGGGACAGTATCATCTGCAAGAGGGCAAAAATTAGTTCCTCAATGGGAGTGAGAAAATATTACTCTTTTATGTATAAATATTTGCAACTAGTACAGAAACTGATATGCAGTCTATCTGTCATATTATAATTTCACTGGGGGATGATTAGAGAAAAAATGTCTAAAAATGCTTTTAGAGGGAGATAATAAAAAAAGAATTCATACACACTGGTCTAAGAGAGGAATCACGGTTTTCGTTATCAAAAACTCTTGCTTAAGTCAAACATCATAAATAAATCATGAGACATGACAAAACAGAGGGGAAATAGATATTTTCATCCAAATATTCCCCTGTTTTCTACTCTCTGGTGTGCTTTACACCATGTATTCTCTACCAGTTGTATTCTCTTTTCCAGTAATATTTTTCCAAAAAGCTTGATTCCAAGGTTTAGAAATGTGAGTAGACCTGGCTTCAGATATCTTCTATCATTTGTAAAATCACTTTACAGGCATTTTTGTTTAATTCATTGTGTATATATTTGAGTGAATATTTACCTTTTTCCAACAAACCTTTGTAACATGTGAAAATACAGGGATATATGAAGTGCCTTAGAGAACAGGAAAGAAACAACAAATACAGAATGCTCAGGAATTTTAAGAACTCAGGGGTGCATCCATCAGAATTAGGAATGTTTCCCTCTTTTAATCACATCTGAATTGCCCTATCATCAGCTGCTCCATCCTTTGATGAGGCCTCTCTATTAGCCCATTTGTTAGACCATGTTCTTTTCCTTTATTCTATACCTCTTTTGTAACAAACTGACCATTTTTGAAATAAGCTTTGCAAAGCACATTATCACAATATTTCTGTGGGGTTCCTAGTGTTTATTATTTGTGTATTTACTATGCCATTTGCCATACATCATTAAAATTTTCCTTTATTTACTCATGTGTTTGTTAATGAGTCCTGTGATGCAGATAAGCACAGAACACTGTGGGGGCATATGGAGGGGAACTCAATTCAGCCTAGAAGGAGGTAGGGATTCCATTTCCAGAACAAGGCTCAAGGGAGGAGCTAAGTCTCAGGAACCAAACAGAGAAGTGATTTCCAGACCTGGATACAAAAACCAGACGTACATAGCAGCGAGGGCAACCTAAGTTTGGGGATATTTAAATTGCCCTGGCCTAGAGCCAAGGACCAATCTTCTCTGAAGTCATTGACCCCAACTTTCAAGAGAAGATGGCAGGAGGCAAGGAGGAGGCAGATGAGTCTCATAGTGTTTCATGCTTGGAACAGAAACCTCTTTATTCTGAGAGTGCAGCAAAGACCCGCCAAGGCTCAGCAAGTACCAGACGTCCCAAGACTGTCTGGAGGTGGCCGGGGTTAACAGCCAAGTGCCTTGGTCTTCATTTCTGCACACTCTTCCTTATACCGAATAATGATTTTCCAGAGTGCCAGAGTGCAGATTTTTCTTTTCAGAGTCTATTTCTTGGTTCTCCATATTATATGCTGAAACTCTCACCAGCAAAGATCCTGAGATGTCTTAATGAAAATCAACAAGTGAACTCAAAGCATTAAGGAAGATTAGAAACTCTCTGGAAGGTTCTGGAAAAGTGACCCTTACTAAAGATCTGTATGATTATGCCTAACAATTTATGTGAATTGTGGCCTTCTAAAGATGTGTTATGTGTCACCTAAAAGCTCTTGAGGATGAAAGTTTCCAGCTTGCAGACTGGTGATCTTCAGGTGCTACAAATTCCTCTCCTTTCTCCACTTTTCACTGGCTTTTCTTTTCTTTTCCTGTATTTGTGGTTTCTGAAACTTTGGTCATCGATAACATTAGAGTGAGAAACGATATAATAAGGAATTATTAGCATCCACATTTTGTGGGATGGAGGTGTTAATGGTAAAACTATTTTGTTTTGAAAACTGTACTTTTTTGTACATGACTAACACTTATTGGTAAAAGCATTTGCAAATGAGCTCTTGGTTTCGTTTTTTTTTTTTTTTTTATTTTGAATACATGTATTCCTTTCTCTTTTGGATAAATCTTTGTGCAGAGTAATCTTTAGAAGCATGTCTATTTTGCCCCCACATTTCAGAGTGGGAGAGGTACGAGAGCCACTAGCTGAATGTTCAGCAGCAGTTTTTCTGCTTGTGATGTGGGATGGAAAGAAATAGAAACTACACTTCTCTTCTTTCCACAAGACTCATACAGACTTGCTCCAAGTGAACAGTTTTTCACACAGGCCAGTGTCTGTGCTATGAATTTACCCACTTTCCCACCGGCCCGAGAGATATTTTAGTCTCAGTCTGGTAGCTGAGGCCACCTGTTAAGCAAAAGTATGCCACAGTGCCAATAGGGAGGCAGCTCTATTTGACAAGGACCACAGCGCCTTGGCAGATAGGCCCTGTTCCGATTTGCCAAACCTCCTGGAGGTGAATGAAGGTTTGCTGACTGTGGTCAGGAAAGTTCCCATTATGAATGATTCCCTAACCAAGTGTTGAAAACACTGTACTTTGTAATTAAAATGCGAAACACACACAAACTGCCAAACCCAGCAAAAAAAATCTTCAGGAATTTTCCTTGAAAGTTTGGTTTCTCACTTCCTTCAAGCATCTTCCCTCTAAATCTACGTTTATTTCTCTTATTCCTTCATAAGCAAAATGATCTTTTTTGATCCTCTTGATTGACATTGTTTCTCAAGAAAAATGAATATAATTTATCCTTTCAGTAAAATACATCTTTAGGTACCTGTTCTTCTTCTCATATATCCTAAACCTCATTTTCACTCTATTTTCCCAGTGTCATGAAAATTAACTCTGTAGTGAGGAAAATAGTAGAAAAGGCAATTCTGGAGAAAGAAATTTTTCTTTTTAATCTGTTGTATTAGTTTGTTCTCACATTTGCTATAAAGAAATACCTGAGACTGGATAATTTACAAAGAAAAGATCTCTAATTGGCTCACAGTTTGCAGGTTGTACAGGAAGCATGGTAGCATCTGCTTCTGGGGAGGCCTCATGGAGCTTTTACTCAGGGAGGAAGGCAAGGTAGGAGCAGGTGTCTTGCATGCCAGAGGCAGGAGCAAGAGAGAGGGGAGGTGCCGCACACTTTTCAACAACCGGATCTCATGAGAATTCATGCACTATCATGAGAATAGCACCAAGGGGATACTGTTAACCTGCTCATGGGAACTCAGCCTCCATGATCCAGTCACCTCTCACCTCCAAAACTGGGGACTACTATTAGACGTGAGAGTCGGTGTGAGACATAGATCCAAATCATAAGTCTGGTAAGATTTTTCTCTGTGTATTATAATGCTCTGTTAGTGGGTGCATAAAGTTTAGAATTCCTTTTTGATGAATTGAATAAATTATCATTATGTGGTGACCCTCATAATTCCTAATAATACTTTACCTTTAAATTTGATGTCTTCTGATAGTAACATATCTGTAACAATTTTCTTTGAGTTCGTAGTATTTATCTGGTATTTGTTTTTCCATTTTTACTTTTTCAATCTTTCCATAGTTTTCCTTTTACCTTCCACATAGTTGGAGTAGAGGTAGGGAGGGCAGGAGACTAATGTGGGCCAAGATCAGCAAAAGAGAAAGAGCTGAGACAAATGAGAGAAAGGACAAACTAAAAAAGGCTGAACTTCAAAAAGAAAAGTGGTTCCTTCTTATCTGGAGGGATATGTTCCAAGACTCCCGATGGATCCCTGAAACCTCAAATAGAACAGAACTTCATAAATACAGTACTCTGTTTTTTCCTATATATACACACCTAGGAAATAGCTTAATTTATAAATTAGGCACAGTAAAAGGCTAGCAACAATAACTAGTAATAAAATAGAACAATTTTAACAAGAAACTGTAATAAAAGCTACATTAATGTGGTCTCTTTCTCTCTCTCTCTCTCTCTAAAAGTATTTTCATATTTTTGGATCATGGTTGACCAAGAGTAAGTGAAACCTTGGAACAGGAAACGCAGACAAGGGAGGGCCATTGAGCCTGTAGGCTGGGATTTATGCAAATGTATCTGCGCATCTGGAGCTGCATATACAGAAAATTTAAAGAAGAGAAGAAAAGTCTTCTTTGGCTAAAGATCCCATAGAAAAAAAATAAACTGTCATCAAACTGGGAGAAAGTAGTTTTAACATATGTAGCAGAAAAAGGATGAATATAAGAATATATGAAGAATGCCTATAGTTTGATAAGAAAAACTTAGGAAAAAAATGGAAAGGATATGAATAGATAACTCATAGAAGATGAACTGGAAATGACCAATAAATATATTTTAAAATCCACAACTTCACTCGTAATCAAGGAAATGCAAATAAGGATGAGCTTGAATTTTTCATCTCTTAGGTTGGGAAATACTACAAAATTAAATATCATTACATATTGATGAGGGCATAGGGAAAAGTAACTCTCTTCTGTAAACTAAATCTCTGGTCAGGATTTAACTCGGTATTGCCTTTTTGCAGGGCATTTTGCCAAACCTTTTAAAATTGCACATATCTTTTGAGCCAACAATCCTACTTCTTGGTATCTACCCAAAAGAAACACAGCCACTTGTGTGCAAGAAGGCATATATAAAGCTGTTTCCTGTGGTATTTTATAGAATAAGTTTTCTTTCAAAAACCCCTAAATTTCCACTAATAGGGCAATAATTAAAACTTCCACAATATGTATTATGGTATATTATGCAACAATTTTTTAATGCAAGAAATCTATATCTACACTGATGGAAATATCCAAAGACTTCCTGCTAATTTAAAACATTCACAAAGTAAATGATTATTTATGTAAAAATACAGACTTGACACAAAAGTTTTTATTTATGTATTTTCATCACAAATAGAAAAAAGGTTGAGTGGATACACACTCAATTAATGACAGGTATCATACTTAGTAAAAGAATAGGGCTGGAGGGAATATTTTTAGAGTGACTTAACTTGTATCTACATTACTTCAATTTCTTACAATCAGAAATGAGCTCATAGATAACTGTGTAATTAGTTTTTAAAAAGAGATGATCATATGTTTGACTAATGGGTAAATTTTTAGTATGATTTGATGTTCTCTGTTTAGATTAATTGGATTGCAATGTTTGATGCAATGATGAAATTCTCTAAGCTTAAAGGATAAGTCTAGCACATAGGAAAATCTATTGGTGGGCGAAACAAACTTAAAATTAAGTTCAGCCTTTAGGGAGAAACTTTATGTCTAGACTGAAATATACAATTGACAACTCTGAGCAAATCTCTCTTCTTTGACCAAAGGGGACATTGATGCTTGATATGGTTTGGATGTTTTGCTCCCTCTAAATCTCATGTTGAAATGTGACCTCTACCATTGGATGTGGGCCTAGCTGGAGGTGTTTAGATCATAGAGGTAGACTGCTACTGAATGTCTTGGTGCTATCTTCATGGTAATGAGTAAGTTCTTTCTCTGTTAGTTCATGTAAGAACTGGTTGTTTGAAAGAGACTGGCACCTCATTCTCTCTCTCTCTCTCTTACCCCCTCTTTTGCCATGTACGCCTGCTGCCTCTTCATCTTCCACCATGATTGTAAGCTTCCTGAGACCTCACCAGAAGTAGATGCTGGTGCCATGCTTCTCATATGGCCTACACAAGTGTGATCCGAATAAGTTTCCTTTCTTTGTAAATTACCTCGTCTCAGATATTCCTGTATAGCAATGCAAACTGGACTAAGACAATGCCCTTTTCAGTTGAATCATGGGGAATTCTTGGTAGACTGCACTGGCAGGCAGGTGGTGAGTGGAAATGTCTGGAACAGCTCCTGCTCCCTATTTTAATTGGTGAATCTCACTCTCCCAGAATGTTAGAATCTTTTCCTTTTGAGCATCTCCTTTGAGACCCTGGGGTAGGCATTAAAGGCCTGGAGGCACAGGGCAAACGGTCTGATCCTAAAGAAGGTGTCAGTGTCTTTAGGATTATAAGCTAGTGCGGAGACTCTAAAGCCTACCGACTGAGTGACGCATTTTAATCTGGCTTAGGTTTTTAAATATTAAACTGAAAATCTGACTGCAAGGGACTGGTTTAATCTTTCACTTTGCAGAGGAAATACCGGAGGACCTGAGGGGTTAAGTATGTGCCTCAAGATCACTCAGCTGAGAGTGACTCTTCTTATATTCTCAGGTACACAGCAGCTCTGAATAGATTGTAGATGACCAGTGTAACCTCTCCCAGGATCCAGGGCCTCCTCAACTGCTGCTCGGTGGAGGGACTGATCTAAAGGCTTCTGCTTACCTTGTAATAATTCTGGAGAATTATCAATTCTGAACAGAGATGTTAGGGTTCGGAGCCCCCAGCTAAAACTGTGTACTTATAGAGAATTTCAGACATTATTTATTGTTTCCCTTTCTGAGGTTGTCATGACCTTTTACTGTTTAAATTCTGCTTTCAAGTGAGATTTTAATATCCCAATGAACAAAGGAGAGATAGAGCTATCAAAGTATAGAGGTTTCAAAGGTTAGAAACCCATAAAACATGGAAATTTGGAATTAAAACTATTCCAGTTGAATACTTATTAATAAAAATTTAAGACAGTATTGAGTAATGTGCCCTGTTCTCACATTTCCTTCTCTCTTTCTTTCTCTTTCTTTCTTTCTTTCTCTTTCTTTCTTTCTTTCTTTCTTTCTTTCTTTCTTTCTTTCTTTCTTTCTGCTTTCTTGCTTTCTTTCTTTCTTGCTTTCTTTTTCCTTCCTTCCTTCCTTCTTTCTTTCTTTCTCTCTCTCTCTTTCTTTCTTTCCTTCTTTCTCTCTCTCTCTCCCTCCCTCCCTCCCTCTCCCCCCACTCTTCCTTTCTTTCTTTCCTTTTTTGAGACAGAGTTTCACTCTTGTTGCCCAGGCTGGAGTGCAATGGTGCAATCTCCACTCACTGCAACCTCCACCTCCCAGGTTCAAGTGATTATCCTGCCTCAGCCTCCAAAGTAGCTGGGATTACAGGCATGTGCCACCAGACTCAGCGAATTTGTTGCATTTTTAGTGGAGATGGGGTTTCACCATGTTGGTCAGTCTTGTCTCTAACTCCTGACCTCAGGTGATCCACTGACCTCTTTGGTCTCCCAAAGTGCTGAGATTACAGGTGTTAGCCACCGTGCCCGGCCTGTTCTCACATCTCTGCGATATCTACTTAAAGTAAAGATTAAATAACGATGGGATATTGGTCTTTCTTTGATGTTTATTGAATTTTCTGGGTTGATATAGAATGCCAATATCATTATAGTTTATCCAAAATACCAAAACCTTTCTGTAACGAAAACGAAATCACCTGTTCTATTTTCCCATGTCTTTGTTACCCTGTCCCTTTCTGTATGCATGCACATGCATACACACACACACACACACACACACACACACACACACACACACACAACATTATTTCCAAGCAGCAAAACAAACACAGGACCTGTAAACTCAAAATACATTGCCACCTTTGTGCTGAAACTGTACATAGCCATGCAGAGTCTCCTTCTGGTGTCCAGGGAGATTGTGAAGGCTGGGGACCAGTGCTTGGGGGTCCATTTATGATAGTCTCCACGGGCTCATGGAGGAAATATCTGGAACCCCTTTTCTGCTGGAGTGGCCAGTGGAGGCAGCGCCACAGTGAACATTCAGTGGTGTGTCTCCTGACTGCCTGATGGCTGCCTCTCAGAGCCAGGGCCTGAGAACATGGCTGCTAGTGAAAGTGTTTATGTGTTTATGTGACCACAGCTATGTGCCCTCAGTGACAGATCTATTCCATGTTGTGCGTTCTGGCAGGCAACGGGATGTGGAAGGAAGCCAGAGGGAGTGTCCCTGAGGTTGCGATGTCACACTCAGGAGAGGGAGGGTCCCTGGGGTGCATGGGCTTTGGGAGAATGTGTGTGGAGTTTCTCCTGGGATTCTGGCTGAATGAAGCCTTTGGAAATGATACTTCCTCTGCTGTTAAATTTAGCTATGGTTTATCCAATACAGAGGAAGATGGCCTATCTCACAAGTGACACATCACCAGTTCCCTACATTGCGAATGCATTTTCTGAGTGTCATATCCACTGCTTAGCACGGCCCTAACTCTGGTCAAGTGAAGATGATCTTCTCTCTGCCTGCCAGTGAACCCTGAGCCTTGAAAGCTCCCTGAGTTTCAGGAGAAATCTTCCCACAAAGCAGGAAAGATCTCTGCTTGGCAGAGCCCAATGACAGTAGGAATGTTCTTTCTCCTTCCTGAAGGTTCCAGGAAGGAAAGGGCTGGGGGAAGCCAGCTGGCCAGGGTTGTTAGAGGCTGACAGGGAACCCAGGGTTCTGTGGGGCAATGTGGGGAATACCAAGGCAACTGAAGTCACAACATTTGAATGTTGTTGTTTATTTGTTTGTTGCTTTTTATTTTGAGGTGCTTCCAGCCCCACAGGGAGAGAAAATGGAAAAGTGACAGGTCTGCTTCATGTCCTTCCTCAGTTGTGTGTGCCCTTTGGGGTGCTCCTCAGGTTTTGTTCTTGGCTTTCCTCATCTTCTCAAGGCTCCCACATTGACTGGCAGTTCCTCCCGACTCAAGGTATCTTGATCACTAAACCCATGTGTCCGTTATCTAATATCTGTGGACCTCGCCCTCTTGCCCCACAGGTCCCTCACTGTCACCAGCATCCTCTTCCTCATATTTGCATGTTTCAGTTAAAGGGTCCACAGTCCTCCTAGTTGCACAAGTTGAAAATCTCAGGGGCATTTCGACAATCCCTTCTTAATCACAGCCTTTTGATATTTACTTCTAAAATATCCCTTCAATACATTTTCTTTCCTCCATTGACAAAGCTTTAGCTTAGATCTTCTGCATTTCTTCCTTGGATGATCAGAGATGCCTGTTAGTGGTCGGTACTATGAGAATAAATGCTCCCTTTCATAAGAAATATTTTATAACATCCCCTTTACTGCTCTGAAATGAAATGTGTAAGTGATGTAATCTGCTTGCCCATGTATTTTAAAAATTCATTTAGAGACCCAACTCTGATGTAAAAGAAAAATACAATTAAAGTAGAAGTTTATAGTAGAATAATGTATGTTTCAGGATATGAAGACTTGGCATGACAGAATTAAGTGACTGGTCGTTGCATCTCTACGGAGAATTGTCAGAAATGTGAGAGCTGCAAAGGCAGCCCACCAAAGGCCTCTAGTCACATTCCATGCATGGCTCAAAGATGGAGAGGGGTGTTGATGTTGGTGACATAATTTTCCAGTAAAGTGAAAACTCATGGGAAAGTTCTGACCCAAATAAAGTACAATCTTCCCTTAATTTATAGGTGCAAAGGTTGCATTCCTGAAAAATCCAGTGTATATTAAAATCATGCCAACCCAGTTCATTTGTTTTTATATGTAAATGTGTAGCAGGACACAGAACGATTCTCTCATGTAGGCAAGTGTCCCTGAATTTTCAGGACATCCAGCACCCCGGTTTCTACCCATTCACTGACAGCTGTGCCCCAAAGCATTGCCTCAACCAACAAACCCGCCCACAAGTTTAGAAAATATATCTTGGCAATTGGTAGCGTTTCTATCGGGAATCACTGCAAAACCTCAATTTACTTACATAAATTTCTACTTAAGCAATGAACAATTGCCTCCTCCTTGTAAAAAAAAGATTTTACAGGGGCAGTTAAATTCCCTTTGACTTCCACGCCCACCCTAATCTACTGCACACTCATTTTAGAATGTCAGCCAATGTCAACAGTTAAACATATATCATTTCAGAACTTTTATATATTCACCTACAGCGTATGTATCCACAGAAAATATGTGGTACCTGGTATGAGTTGAATTGTGTTCACTCCCGCAAGCTCATATGTGGAAGTCTTAGCCACCAGTACCTCAGAATGTGACCTTATTTGGGAATAGCACCTTTGAAGGTGTAATTAATTAGGTTAAGCTGTGGTCATGCTGGAGTAGAGCAGGCCAATATGATAGCTGTCCTTAGCTGGGGAAATTTGGATGGAGAGATACACACACAGGGATGAGGTCTTCGTCTCTCGCCCAGGCTGCAGTGCAGTGGTACAGTCACTGCTAACGACAGCCTTCACTTTCTAGGCTGAAGTGATCCTCCTGCCTCAACATCCCAAGTAACTGGGTCTACAAGTGCATGCCACCATGCCTGCTTAATTTTTTTTTTTAGGGATAAGGTTTTCCTATGTTGCCAGGCTGGACTTGAACTCCTGAGCTCAAGCGATTCTCCTGCCTTGGCCTCCCGAAGTGCTGGGATTGTAGGCGTGAGCCACCATGCTCCATTGGTGTGATTCTTTAAAGCTAAGGAACACCAAAAATTGCCAGTGAACCACTAGAAGCTATGAGAGAGGCAGGGAACCGATCCTTCCCCTCATCACCCTCAAAAGAAACCAACCCTGCCAAGATGTTAATCTTGGACTTTGAGACTCCAGAATTGAAAGGCAATGAATGCATTTCTATTGTTGAAGTCCCCCAGTTTACCTAGAGCTTTAGCAAAGGAGTACAGTACCCTTCTGTGTTTCAGTGCTTTAGGTAACAAATAGGTAAGAAACAATCCGACTAAGGAGCAGCAACGGTCTGGAGCTACTGTTATTGGGTGACCTGGGGAAAGCCCCTTCTGGAGATGTCACTCTGACTAGAACTGGAAGGACAAGCTCACTGCAGGTATAGACTCTTGCATACAAACTGTGTCTTTCCCATGAGTCCCATCTTACAACAAAAGACATACCCATCAAATCAGATTTGCAATCAAGTTGTTTGTGTCCAAAGAGTAAAGTTATAATTAACCTCGAGACTTTTCTCAAGTAGCAAGTTTGCTTTATAAATGAAAAATAATGAGTAAGCCAGACTGTGTCCAGGGGCATGACAGAGGTTTTTTATTCTTTTTTTTTTTTTTTTTTTTGAGATGAAGTCTTGATCTCTCACCAGGCTGCAGTGCAGTGGTATAATCTCAGCTCACTGAACCTCTGCCTCCCAGGTTCAAGCGATTCTCCTGCCTCAGCCTCCCAAGTAGCTGGGACTACAGGCACGTACCACCATGCCCAGCTGATTTTTGTATTTTTAGTAGAGACATGGTTTCACCATTTTGGCTAGGATGATCTCCATCTCTTGACACTATGATCCGCCTACCTTGACCTCCCAAAGTGCTGTGATTACAGGCGTAAGTCACCATGCCCGGCCGACAGAGTTTTAACTGTTTTCATATATAGCCAGTGTGACTGGGAGAAATGTGCTATTTCATTCCAGATCTTTCTCTGCACCGTCTATATGCATGCATGATGGAATGGGCTCCCAAATACAGCTTGAAATGTAGTGCATGACATATTACCCATGCAAATAAAATGAATAGCTCAAAATTATGGGGCACTGACAGAAAAAGCAGACCTTTTAATATCCAGTTTCACCAAGCAATGCCTTTAAAAATAATTTGCAAACTGGAAAGGTAATTAAAAGGGTCTTTTTACTCCCTTATGTCACATGACATAATCTTTAATGTTTAATGAGAGTCACTCTTTCAGTCTAGGATTTAGTGAAAGACATTTGGCTTGGGCAAGAACTAAGACAAATGCCGCTAAAATGATAACGCTCAACGTAGTGCTTTAAATGCTTTCGGGGATGGTGGATTATTTTCAAAGTAAGGTTTGTGGAAGCTGGGAATGTTGAAGTATTTTACTCTGAAATTATCTATAGGAATGCTTCTGAATGCTTTGAAAAAATTATACTTGGGCCAGGCGCGGTAGCTCACACCTATAATCCCAGGACTTTGGGAGGCCGAGGCGGGTGGATCACGAGGTCAAGAGATCGAGACCATCGTGGTCAACATGGTGAAACCCTGTCTCTACTAAAAATACAAAAATTAGCTGGGCATGGTGGCGCATGCCTGTAGTCCCAGCTACTCGGGAGGCTGAGGCAGGAGAATTGCTTGAACCCAGGAGGCGGAGGTTGCGGTGAGCCGAGATTGCACCATTGTACTCCAGCCTTGGTAACAAGAGCAAAACTCTGTCTCAAAAAGAAAAAAAAAAAATTATACTCTACATATGGACACAAAGAAGAGAAAAATAGACACCGGGGCCCACTTGAGGGTAAGGGTGAGGATTAAAAGCTCCCGTTGGGTACTCTGCTTATCACCCAGATGATGAAATAATCTATACACCAAAGCCCCCCAACACACATTGACCTATATAACAAATCTGCACATGTGTCCCTGAATCTAAAATAAAAGTAAAAATACGTATATTCTAAATGGCAACTTGTCAATATAAAAAAATACTGTTAATTTTCCTGATTTTAGAAGAGTTTGAGCTAATAGAGACCTATAGTATTTTTTGTCCTCATTAAAAACAAACTGTATGTGTGTATGAACAAAACAAAGATATCTATTTTGCTACAGAACTGTACAATTATTCTCCATATCCAATATAATAGAGACAATATTATTTACAATTGTATGGACATAGTACTGTAGAATTGACAATGTATATGTCAGTTTCCTTGACTGATTTAAAAACTATTAAAAATATAAATACTCCTCTCTGTCCCCTTGAATTTGCTTACAGTTTTTTTTTTTTTTTGCATCTTTTAACAATACAGAATATTAACAAATTCTTAGTGTTTTCCTTATGCCTATTTGTCTCACCTATTTGTCATTTAAAATTTGTGTGGAAAGGTAAAGCAATTTTGTCAATTCAGCAGGATCCTCACACCCTGCTTTGAAGGAGCATTAACTATTTTGTCCAGCTTAGCTGTCTGAAAAGAATGATCAGTTCTGTCATTGTGTGACACCATGGAAGTTCCTTGGGAGGTTGATAGTATCAAACACACCACACTGCATCTGTGACAGTTTTCTGTGTGGAGCGTCTCTTCCTAAAATACCCGTGTGTGCCGCCGTCATCATCCAGCCAGTTTTGATAGGAGCGCCGAGTCACTGGTCCTGGGGCCTGAAGTGCCTTTCTGCCTTTTGCCCTGTTTCACCTTCTCATCCTTTATCCCTTCAGCTACTTAGTTTCTGTTGCAGAAGAGCCTTTCATGGGCCTTCCCCTCCCTGGGTCAAACCCCCTCCACCCTCAGGTACCTTCTCTGGGCACTACTGTCTTCCCTTTGCTCACTGCAGTGGCGACACCACACTTATTTGTGGGAGGATATTGTGGCTGTCTATATCTGCTTCCATGGTCTGTAAGCTCCAGGAGCACAAGAGCTTTTTAAATTTTTTTGAAGACTTAAAGACAAATCACCTTTTATTAATATGGTGGGTTTTTTCCATGAAAATTCATTTTAGATTATAAACTGACCTCATATGGTAAGGTAATCATCTCAGAAGCTCATGTAGTTTTTGTTGTGTTTTTTAAAATAAAATATACACTACATAAAATTTACAGTTTCAACCCTTTTAGATGTACAATTCAGTGACATTTATGACACTCACATTCACAGTGATACAGCTCCAGAACTCTTCCGTTATTTCAAACTGAAACTCCAATCCCATTAAAAATGAACTTCCCATTCTCCCCTCACCCCAGTGCCTGGCAACCACCATTCTCCTTTCTGTCTCTGTGAATTCAACTGCTCTAGGTGCCTCATAAAAATGGAATCACATAAAATATATCCAGGGCTTTGTTTAATTCTGTTCACCTGATACTTAATGAAGCACCTGGCCTATAACAGGCCACTACTAAACACACTTAATAAATACTGGAGAATAAATGCATGAAGCACAAGGTATGAAGTATTTTGATCTGAAAGCATTGTGTGAAGGGTTTACTATTCTAGAAAGAAGGAATGATGCTTTTCTGAAGACTGACTTGTGCCATTCAGAATCAGCCCTATGCCTGGTGGAATGCCCACAGACCAGCCCAGCGTGGCCGAGGGCAGAATGCATGCGAGGTTTTTTTTCTTTTTTGAGACAGAGTTTTGCTCTTGTTGCCCAGGCTTGAGTGCAATGGCGTGATCTCGGCTCACTGCAACCTCCGCCTCTTGAGTTCAAGCGATTCTCCTGCCTCGGCCTTCCAGGTAGCTGGGATTATAGGCACCCGCCACCATGCCTGGCTAATTTTGTAATTTTAGTAGAAATGGGGTTTCTCCATATTGGTCAGATTGCTCTCGAACTCCCAACCTCAGGTGATCCGTCCACCTTGGCCTCCCAAAGTGCTGGGATTACAGGTGTGAGCCACTGCACCCAGCCGCATGCAATGTTTTTAACTGTTGAAAGCATTCCGCAGGGAAGGAGTGGAGTATTCCAATTCATACTATTAGGGCCTCCTAGAAAAGGGAGCTCAGATGTTGATGTGCTTTTGCATCTTCTTAATTGACTCAGAAACTCTGACTGGCACACTGGTTGTGCACTTGAGTGTGAAGGTGATGGAGACAGATGTTTCCTCTGTTCTCATGGGGTAGGCAGTTTCAAGCGCCAGTTCTCAATGTGTGGTTCTGGATTGTTTCTTCAGAATCACCAGAATAGTTATCACAATGATCAAGATGTGGCTTGTCAGCCTTCACTGCAGAGAGACTAAGTAAAAATATTTCAGAGGGCAGCCAGAGAAATCTTACACTGGGACCATTTCCTCTGTCCTTCTCACTAATGTCGGAATCCAGAGAGGCTCAGGAGGGGTCTTTATTAAATGCAGTATCCCCCAATTCCACTTTGCCTGGGGCATCAGGTACCAAATCATCCAACATTCTAGTGAGGCTTCGTCCAGTTCTGAGGTGGCTACGGTTCAATAGGGCAGCATGCTGGCTCATAATTGGGGTCCCAAGTGCGTGGCAAGTCCTCTGGTTTCTTTCAATAGCTGCTTGTGTGTGTGTGTTCTTGAGGCAATGGGTTAATCCACAGCTGATTGTAATGTCTCAAAGGACAGACAGGCCTTGCTTAGCCACTGGCCTGAGATGGGTGAGCCTGGGCTTTTCACCTTATTGCACTTGGCTAATAACATGAGGAATAAAATCTCTCTGCCATAGATTCAGAAAATTGCACAAAACACTATAAGTTTCCTAAAACAGGGTCAGTGATTCAATAAATACTTAAATGACATTGATCCCCATGGACATCATTAATTGAGAAACTGCTAATAATGTTCCCCGCAACTACAAAGTTCTGCAGTTTTGCAGTTAAATGATGTTGATCCCCATGGATGTTATTAACTCAGAAACTGCTAGTAATGTTCCCCTCAACTACAAAAGTTCTGCAGATCTCTGCAGTTTTCTGAATGACTGGAGAGCATAAAATAAAAATAACAAACCTAAGCTCATCCAAATGTGCTACTATGTGAAGGGAATGGTAGGGACAGTGCTACAACCTTTGTCGCCTCTGCAGATGGTCCCAGCATAGCCCCACAGGTAGGGCAATTCCAAATTCATAACAGCCATGGTCCCAGCAGGAGTTTACCTAGGCGGTTTAAGTAAAGAGACTGGAAGGAAGGTATTACTTTCAGAGGAGCATGTAAGGGTAAGGGCACAGGCAAGGGTTGCTGAGAAACGTGGAGGCTCATCACAGCAGGAAGTCATTACCACCTCCCTTAGGCCAGAAAGGACACGGGAGGAAGTGGTGCTATTGGAGCCCATTGAGAGCTGCACTTCAAGGGGGGGCTAACCTAGCAGGAGCAGTAGTCACCAGAGAGATGCTGATATTGCCAGAGGCATGGCACCAAACCAGTGAAGAAAGACTCTGACCCTCTCCTCTCCCATCCTCCATGCTCCCACCAGTGCCTGGTATTGGCTAAGTCTGAACAGAAACCAGCCAGGAGCAAGCCACTGGTGGGGGAGCCCAGATGTTGAGCTACAAAAGAGAAAGGCTGAGAATAGATCTAGAGGAAAGGCTGGGAAATGAGAACAGCACACATCCTTTGCTTGGGGGTTTCTATGGAGAGTATTCCCTTTCTGAGAGGGCTTCCTTAGGCCATACATCAAGCACAGAATGGGACACAGCAGGTTCCCAAGCAGAGCACTGTCTGATCCATTTCACAGCAGAGACTTGAAAATCATCCCTAATTGGAAAAGCACGGTGCGAGGTATCACTTGTGTGAAGACCATTCACAGTGCTTTTAGTTTTCACTTTATTTTTTAAAAATCTACCTTGTTTCAAAAGGTGTTTAGGTAGTCTCGTATCATAATCACATCTATTCCATTTTCTCTTGAGAAGCTTTTATCTCTTTTCCCTATTTCTTCCTACTGATCATATTGATTCGAGAACATTATTCCTACAGTTAGGCAGTAAACGGGAAAAAATAAAAATAACAACATGATCTTTTCAGGATATTCTGATAATCTATGGCAATCACCTCAAATGCTGATTTGGATGTACCATAGCTGTAAGGTGTGTACTCTTTTAAAAGCATTTTTAAATAGCTCTCAAGAACAGAAGGAACTCTTCTTTCTCTCTAGTCTAGGGAGGTTTTTGCCACTTCTCATCAATGGCACATCTATGTAACAAAGCTGGTCTTTCATTTGGCAACCTCTAACTAATCCTAAATTTTTCAGAATGAGATGTGAATTCAGTGCCAAGTTATTCAGGAGTGGAGAGACTTCCATTTCTTGGTTTTGTCATGTGTGACCTAAATGGAGAAGCTCTGTGGCCTGCTGGGTGGGGAAGGGTAGAAATACGTGTGATCTGAAGGTTATTTTGATGGTAGACAAAGAATGAATCAAGAGACAGGTTAACTCTCAGGGTTCTCTGTGGGTCAACAGTGAGGTAACTGGGGAAACCTCTGCTCTCTAAGGAAAGGCTTTTAATTACCCTTGGCAGGCTGTTCTTCATTTTGCAGTGTGCCTTGTCCAGCGCCATACTTTGGGGATGGCTACTTTGGACACAATGTCTATTCGTCATTTGGGCATTCGAGCTCTAGCCAACTATATAAACCAACTCCCAACCAGACAGATATCAAGGTTTCCATGCTGGGCCATGCATCTCATTATGGGCTTTTAGCACCATGATGTTGTTTTCTGAGGCATGTCCTAACGCCCTAATAATCATGGCTGGTTTTCTGAAGGGAGAAATCTTTTGCTAAAATGTTGCATTTATGCAAACTCAAGTGTGCTTTTATTCAATCATAGCTACTCAAAGATAGCTTATTCAAATCAAAGATACTTTAGCTACCTCCAAGAATTATATCCTAAAATGTTAATAGGTTAGGGGACATCATTGTTGCTGAATCAAAGTTGGGTTCACTCACCCAGTGCACAAAAAAGCCAAACCTGACACTGGGATTTCTAGTGAGAGAAAGTGAGCCATTTACCGTAGGACACCAAGCAAGGAGAATCGGACAGTTGACACTCAGGGCTTGAACTCTTTGATGGCTTCGAGGCAGGGGTACATTTCAGGAAAGCAGAAGTTATAGACAAAATTGTAAACCAATATATGGAAGTTACACACTCATTGGGCCCCTAAAGGCAGGATATCTTGAAACGGGAACTTACAGGTCATAGGCGGATTCAGAGATTTTTTTGATTTGTAATTGGTTGAGGAAGTTAGGCTTTGTCTAAAAACTTGGGGTCACAGGAAAGGAATGTTAAGTTTTGGCCTCTGGGCATGAGCCTCTCCAAGTCCCTCAGGAAGAAATTCAGAGCATGAGCAGTGGCCAGAGCTTAGTCCCCAGTTTTCCTTCATCTGAGTTCTGCGTAACCGTGGTTGGCATGTTTTATTTGGTGGGAGTACTGGGTTCTAAAAAACAACTCACAGACGTATTTCAAGATGTTATATGGAGTTTTTATGTGGAACCAAATACCTTGTGACTTTGGCTTACTTGGGTGTCTATTGTTTAAGTTATTATTACCCTCTTGTTTAGTGGGTTATTTGTTTACTTTTCTAATTGCTGGCTGTAGGGCTAGCTAGGTGCCTCCAAGTGTCCTTGAAGGGACTCAAACTTTTTTCTTTATCTCTACGGTTAGGGAGGCAAAAAAGCCCAGCCCGCTCCTAAGAAGTGTCCTTTTCTATCTCATCGTTAAACTCGAAGGCATTTAATTGAGTTATGAGGGCATAATGAATCCTAAAGCTTCATTTCTTTTCTTTTTTTGAGATGGAGTCTCGCTCTGTGGCCCAGGCTGGAGTGCAGTGGTGCAATCTTGGCTCACTGCAAACTCTGCCTCCAGGATTCAACTGATTCTCCTGTTTCAGCCTCCTGAGCAGCTGAGATTATAGGCACGTGCCACCACGCCTGACTAATTTTTGTATTTCTAGTAGAGACAGGGTTTCACTATGTTGGTCAGGCTGGTCTTGAACTCCTGACCTCGGCCTCCCAAAGTGCTGGGAGTACAGGTGTGAGCCACCACACCTGGCCCTAAAACTTCGTTTCTTTGTGTGGTGTGTGTTGCACCACCACCATACTGCAGACTGCATGTGCTTCCCAGGTTTTTCCTTTCTTCAATTTGATTATTCTGATGCCCTTTTATAGAATCTTTATAATATCGGTGAGACGTAGTGGAAAAAGCACATGATTTAGGGTTAGAAAACATGAACTTCAAGCTCTTGATGCTGACCTATGGCGAGTTACCTTGCCTCCATGGGTCTTACTTTCTTCTTCTGTGAAATACAGTTGTGATGTGCCAGGGCTCTACCAGGATCAGGCACTGGGAAGCAAGTGGGCATTTTTAGGAAGCACTGAAGCTTCCTTGTCACTGTGGAAGAGGCTCTGCTGACTCACAGCAAAAGTGTGAGATGGTCAGAATGAAGTAATCAGTGTCAGACAAATTTTTCCCAGCTCCCAAACCTTCATTGAGGCATCACTATTTAGGGTATGAAATTTAAATGCCTCAGTATGATGCCCAAGAGCCTCCTTTCTCCAGCCATGCCTGACCTGCTGTCAGCGGCTGGATAGTACTAGCACTGTCTGCCACATGCCTGTCCCACTGTCTGCCCGTCGGCCCTCACGATAGCTTCTCCTGCTGCCAAGATACACCTCTCATCCCCTCTTGCCCATCCAGTTGCTGTTCACTGAAGGTCTCCTTTCATAGACTGGCTGAAAATAGCCCTCCTGCTGGGACCTACAGGGGTAAGGCTTTAGGAAGGGAGAAAGGGAGGTGAGCTGGCATTATTGGGTGCTGAAGGATGGCACGCTACTGCATGTTGTCCTCATACCCATCCTGAAAGAGGTGTTTTTGCCTAATTTTACTTAGGAGAAGGCTGAGGCTCAGTGAGGCTAAGTAACTTGACCATGGTCACATGCTGCTAAGTGACTACTTTCAGATTCAAATTCAGGTGTGTGCAGTACCTACAGCTGCCTCCCCTGCCCAGAACAATGCCTTTATTTTTAAGGAGGCTTGCAACTATTCTCTAATAATCATGATTAGTAAACAGAAATTTATTCACTGGTACAGCTTGAGAAGCCTTAAAACCTTTTCCAGCATCAAATGGTTACTTGGATGCCATTTGTTTTTTAAAAGCATTGACAAAGATAGAGACCTGACCATAATATTCAGGCACCTCCCCTTCCACTTCCCCTTCCCCTTCCCCATCCCCTGCCCCTTCTCTTCCCTTCCTTCTTTCTTTCTTTCCTTCTTTCTCTCTTTCTCACTTTCTTTCTTTCTAAATGAGGTAAAGGATTTGAGATCATTTTTCTAAAACTGTATAATGGTGAGATGGCTAATATTGCTCATATTTAAACTGACTAATGAGTTGCTGGGGTTTACTTCAACTGATCTGGGAGTCACAGTTCAGAGAGAAGTAAATTCCACATTATTTTATTACCAATGTAATTTTCTTAGCATTTAATTGGCTCTGCATGATTTTTAAAATATGTCTATTTGGGGGACTCCGCTGGCAGTAGCAGCTGGTCCTTCCTTTACAACCAAGCAAAACTGGCTACATGGAGCCAGGTGGGTTGCAGCTGTGTCTCCCGCTGAGGTTTGGGAGGTGGGGGAGCCAGGCTTCCAAGCTGCCCATTGGAAATGAGGTATTTCAGGCTGCCTCTTGGAGAAACTAACCTGGCATTAGGCTGTGTTCACACCAGACAAGAAGTTACCAAGACACTGGCAGACATACTGCCAGAGATCAGTAACCACAGTGGTTAAGATTTAAAAAAAAAAAAATTTCTAAACTGCCCAAGGTGATGATGACTCATTGCAAGGTTAATGCATTTCACCCTTTACCAAAGCTGTAGCCAAAACATTTTTCCACCTTTATGACTCACCGTTTTCCCAGGCCTGTTAAATTAATAGGAGTTTAAAGAAAATACACAGAGGAGGTGGAGGCAGTCCCCATGGTCTACCTGATGAGCAGAGACGTGTCACAGCAGTTATCTACAGCTTTCTGCTTTTTCCAGATTTAGGTTCAACATCGGGACTCTGAAGAGTTCCAGTGAAAATGCACTATCACTTTCAGAAAGCTGAGTTTCCAGTTCCAGTGTCACAGAATTTCTCTAGTTACTATGAAATAGGTATCAGGCCGGGCGCGGTGGCTCAAGACTATAATCCCAGCATTTTGGGAGGCCGAGGCGGGTGGATCACGAGGTCAAGAGATCGAGACCATCCTGGTCAACATGGTGAAACCCCGTCTCTACTAAAAGTACAAAAAATTAGCTGGGCATGGTAGTGCATGCCTGTAATCCCAGCTACTCAGGAGGCTGAGGCAGGAGAATTGCCTGAACCAAGGAGGCAGAGGTTGCGGTGAGCTGAGATCGCGCCATTGCACTCCAGCCTGGGTAACGAGCGAAACTCTGTCTCAAAAAAAAAAAAAAAAAAAATAGGTTTCCACTTGATTAAAAAAGGGATTCATTATGAACCAACAGCAGAATATTTTTAATTGTGGTGTATCAATTAGTCTAAATCTTTAGGGGGCCTTGAAGGTCCATTATAATCTAGCTTGACTATGCCTTCATAACTGTCTCCTACCAATTTCCTGCATTTATCCTGTGCTTTAACTAGACTATGTGTTTATGTACCTGAAGCCTGGTTTTGGGGGAATCCCAACTGTATGCCAGTGTCTCAGTTCCAACTCTTTGACTCATGCAGGTCCAAGTCTTGGGTTCCTGGTCTTGGGAGATACTAAACCTAAGACCTCACTGTGACCTCAGGGTAGACAAAGTGCTAACTTTTACTTACTCTTCACTTTGGGTCTTTTATGTTCTTTAGACTTAGAATTGCATATGCATTTTTAAAAGTATGAAAGTATGTTTGTTCTCTTCTATTTGGCCTTTCTGGATGTTTTACAGCATTAAGTTTTTCAGGATTTTCAATGTGCTTTAGGACACAGATGAGCATAAGTAGTCAGTGGTTACCTTGCTTTGCAGACATCAGAGTGTTCACATTTGTGAGTATGCATATGCGCTTTCATATGTGGATTGTCAGTTGCTTTGCTGAAAATGCAAGTTAACTTATTACTAGATCCAGCGTGAGTCCCTCAATTGAAGTAACATAATTGTTTACGGGGATAAACTATATTTTAATTTTAAGAAATAGTATAGATTTTAAAGTTGACATTGAATACTTCTATGGGGTTCATGGCTTATTTGAATTTCTTAAGTTGTGGTGCACTCTATGACACAGCAAATTTCTAGGACATAGTATCATAATACTTTTTGGATTTTGTTTTGCATCTTTCTTTTAATGAATTTTGTGATAAAATGTTGCACATTAAAATACACAAGCAATTTTGCATTTTAAAGATTGCGTGACCTGAAGAAACGTTCTTTTTCAAAGATCTTGATGATACAGCATGCTGTGACCAGTCGTGTCTAAACCAGGAAACAGAACAGTTATCTCCTGACAATTTCTTTCATCTCAAATTTTCCATTTTAGGAAGAACATACAATTATCCAACTCTGGCAAGAATCAAGAAGAATCTATTTATTTCTCCAGATTGTCAACTACGAATGAAAACAATCTTGCATATTAAGTGAGGCTTAAAAAGATCTTCTTCAAGCCTGATTTTAAAGCTTCAGGTGTCCAACTTTAAAGAAATGTAAGCTCCTTGATTTTTTTTTCAAGAACTTTCTCTTCAATCTGCTATGTATTCATTTCCTATTACCACAAACTGAGCGGCCTGAGCAACAGATATTTACTCCCTCAGTTCTGGAGCCTAGAAGTTTGAAATCTAGGAGCTGTCATTCCTTGGCTTATGGATTCATCACTCCAAGCTGTGCCTTTGTCTTCACATGGCTCTCCTCTGTTAAGGAGATTCCACCCTAATCCAGTATGACCTCATCTTAATTGATTATAACTGCAAAGATTCTATTTCTAAATAAGATAACATTCTAATGATCCAAGTGAACGTGAATTTGAAGGGACACTATTCAACCCACTCTAGTCTACTAGAAAGAAAGAAATAGATTCTTTCTAGTAGTGTAGGCTTTGGGCTGGCCAGAAAGAGCACAGGCTCTGGGAACAGCTGTCCACCATCCCAGGCATCTTGTTAAGAGTCTAGATGTCATCTCCCAATGGAAGTGTGAGGTGTAAGGTACAAGTTCATAGACCCACGATCTCCCAAACGTGAAGCCTAAATATAGAGGCTCTCAGAGAGAAACATGGTCACTGTGAAAAGCACTGGCAGTCACAATGGTTAGGCTTTACTGTCTGTATCCATCTGGGCTATCCGGTAATCATGGAGCATGTATTTTCAAAAGGTGAAAAGGAACGGAACGGAACTATAAAAGGAATAGAATTGGGTCTACCAGGAGGCACTAATAAGCACAGGGATGTAATCATTTCCAAAGCTCACTGTGACTTTCCCTAAATCTTGAGGATCCCGACATTCTACTGGGCAATGATGAATGCAAATGAGGCAAAATCGACTCTATCCACCACCCTCCACATCTTACTCAGTTTTCCCAGGTCACAACCCTAATGGCCAGGGCTGTCAGCAAAGATTATGTTTCCTTTAAAGCACACACCATTATCAAAACTGAACAGATTAGAAAAGAAGAGTAAAAACATTCAAATTCCTTTAAAGTCCTTGAGGATGTGATATATTTTATTTTTGTGGGGGGGGGGGGGGGCTGGATTGATAGGAATAGTAAATGATTTTTTACCAAGAAGCACTAAATGCCAGATCTTGGTTCTCCCGCCCCCCCAACCCCAATTTTGTTCAGAGAGCAAAAAGAGATACTTAAAAAAAAAATCCTTCTAGTTGCACAGTTTCCATGCTGCAAGCTAACATCAGCTTTAACCCCACAAACTTGTGTTTTCCAATAATGCTTCGCTGGAATGAGGCTGAAAACAGGATCAGCGCAACTCACGTTCAAAGGGAAATTGCAGTATTGAAGAGATTGCCTCTTGAAATTCATAATATTTGCTAATTTTTTTTTAAAAGAAAGCAATGCCTGATGGCATTTTTAGGGGGGATTTTAGAGGAATTGTTGGTTACATACAAAAACTGAAAAATATGACTTAATTTTAATTCCATAATAGGTCCCTGTGGTTGCTGTCTATCTTAAAGGAAGGATTAGAGGAAGGAAAATGTTTCTTTCTACTAATCAAACCTCATAGCTAATACTATCCTGACATTAAATCTTTGTTTACCTAGTGTGTTAGGTGTAATTAATATGTCAAGCTAGTTCTTCCTATTAGAGGTCCCTAGTTAAACCACCTTTAAATCAGTTTCAACTTTAGTTGGCTCAATATCTTCACCCACAATGACTTTAATTCTGCAGAAATAATTACTTGGCTTTCCACTCAAGCTTTACCTTCACTTGTGGCTTTAAAAAGTGTTGTTAAAGCCACTGGCACAGATTTTATACCAGAAAGGCAAGAAAACCTACAGAGAAAAGAGCATCTGTTGATTGGGTGGCTCCTATGTGAGATGTAGGAATTTTTATACCAGGGGTTTGAGACTTTTTGTGCCATTGAGCTGGCTTGCTGTTTCCTTGCTAAGCTCAGCAAGTTTTCAAAGTCAAAAGTTGGGGTCAGAGGTAGGGATACAAACACATTACCTGAACTCATAATAAGAAAGAATAACGCTAATTGTTCATTGCTTCTTACCTTTAAGATTCAACTCTAAGAATTTTTTGGTGGACGATATAATTTGCTCTTTTTCTCAAAATGAAAAAGGCTTATTTTGTTTATGCTGTCAAAAATAATATTTGGATTGTTAAAAATTTGAACAATTGCACCAAAACAGAAAGTTAAAAATACTCCAAATTGGGTCACTTAGAGATAACCAGGATTAATATTTCAGGGTGTGTTCTTCCAGGGTTTTTTTTCTTATGCAGTGTATACATTAGTACATAATGGATTATAGTTATAAAATTGGATCATATAATACATATTTTATGATTCAATCACTCAGTGGTAGCATATCTTCTGATGATATCTCCATATAGATCTTGATCAGAGTTTGAAATGATCCTATAGAACTCTCTATTTTATGGATCAACTATAACCAGTTCCCTCTTGGTAGAGCTATGATTTTTCTCTGTTACATGCATGGCTGTTGAACATATTTTGGGCATACTATTTTCTTACCCACAATCAGTCTATATTTTGTGCAACTGGAACCAATTATTTGTTGCCTTGTGTGTGTGTTTTTTCGTTATAAATAAATGCAAATCATTCAAGATTGACCGCTTCTACAAAACTTGGCCTGATCCCATAGGGGGTCAGCTGGAGAGGCCTGGATCTGGGCATCATCCTCACTATTTCTTTTTATATCTTCTTGACTCAGTATCCCTCCTCCGGGCTATAATATAGATGTGTAGCAGCAGCACACACCCATGCATGCACACATACACACACAGAAACACATCATGCACAGGCATAAACATTTTAGGAAAATGAAGTTCTTCTCCATAACACTGACAAAAAACATCTAACAATGCATATTTTAACATTGTATGGGTACTTCCACATTTGGAAAGTACGCTTCTATATTTGGGAAGTATACTTTGGCAAATATGCTTCAAATACCAATTCCAAATATAAAAAATATTTTTAAGTGTTCTAAAAAAACCCCAAAACAATAGAAACCAAACCAAACAATATAGTGTAAACACCAGCATTATAAGTAAAACACATATTAGTCAAACTTTGCAAAAAATTTTCTCATCTGGAAAAGGATTATCTTTCAGTAACACTCAATAATATGCAGTGCCATTGCTAGGAGGAAAATGTGGTGCTGTGAAACATTACAACCTTAGTGCCCAGACTCAAAACTCTGCACTATTGACAGAAGAGCACTATTGACAGAAGAGCCAAGAGTTTTGAGTCTGGGCTCTAAGGTTGTAATGACTTATTTGCAGAGCACTGGTTTGCCTTTTGTTATTTACAATAATCCTGCAAGGGAAACTGGGAAGTTTATAATCCTCACTTCATAAGTGAGGACCCTGAACCCAGAAAGGTAAATGACTTGTCTAGGGACTTCCTCCAATATGAGGCTGAGGTGCTGTGGTCTCTGAGTCAGACTTCAGGGGTTTGAAACTCAGCTGCTTTTCTAGTGTTTAATTTATCATTCCATAAAGTCTTTCCATTATGATAGTTCTCCCATGACTTCAGAGTTTGGGTCCATGAGCACCATTTGGAATGAGATCATTTTCCTATAAAAGTTCTGTTATAAAACTGTTCCATGACTGATTTGTTAAGTACCCATCAAACATGAATTTGCCCACCATGCTCTCGACATTTTAAAATGGTACTCTAGGGGCCTGTTCAGGGGAGCAGGAAAGTTGTCTCCGACGTGTTAATTCCCACACACATCATCGCTGGGATCTTGTGTGCTGATGTGCGACCTCCTCCCTCCCTTTCTAGCTGCTCTCACTGGCTATCTCTAAAAACATCTCCCCATGGTTTAAAAAATTAATTTATGTATGTTATTGCAAAATGTAACAAATTCTACTTCATTGATAACCCCAAATCTTACCTATTTTCAGCCATAACCACTGTTAGCATTCAGACTTCTTTCTTCCCATTTTTTTTCTTTTCTTTCTAATCTTTTTTCTATGTCTATATGTACTTTTGAGTGGTTTTAAAAACTGATGTCATATTGTTTTGAAATGAGGTTTGTATCATAGTTTTTGGATTTACAGTTTTATCATAGGCATTCCACATGTCATTAAGTAAATTAAAGTACATCCTTATAATGACCTATTATGCAAACATGTCTATAAAAAGTGACCCTTCTTCTATATAAAGTTCTTTAAATAAGACAGCATGATGACGATAGGTATACCTAAATCTTTTCCTGAGAGTTTCTGGAAATTTATGTCTCCACTGATGATGTATAACATAGTGTATAAGAATGTCATTTTCATTGCCTCTTCTAAAAACTTCAATACCTTTAAATAGTTCATTAAACATTTTTTCCAACTTGATAAGCAAAAATGGTAGTCTATTCTATTCTATTCTTTTCTTTTCATTTCTTGGACGTATCTATGTTTGCTCTTCAGAATTACTTTGGGAGGAATTTCCAGTTCTCTTACTTTGTGGTGTCTTATGTCTCTCTGGCTTATTTCTCCAGTTTAGAGTGAAGAGAAGGCTGGCTGGACCCAGGGTCTGCTGGCTGAGGTACCAACCTATACTTGTCTGCTCCCTGTCCATGCATAAGGTAAGACAATTTTCTCTTATCTACAGCTCCTGGCCCAGCCCCCGTTCCACTCAGTCAGGTTCTGCTGGACTTAAGAGGGGTCTTCTTTCCCTCTCTCTGCCTGTTCTTCTGACAAGTGCCAATGCCTGAGTACACAACAAAGCCCCCTTCCTCTGCGTGCCGTGCCCTGCTACTTGGCCTATCTTGACAGCATTTTACTGGGTAAACCTACAGCTCCTAGGATGCACTGTATACAACCCCCTTGTGATATACTGGTTTGGGGAGTAGAAATTTGTCCTTTATTGATGAAAAAGAGATACCCACTGGATTTAGGGGATAGTAGTCATCCTCAAAAATGGTACTCCTGCAGTAGAGGGAGAGCTTTCAAGTTGGTGGAGGCCCTCATCTTTCAGCCAAGGAGTGAATGGTAGGGGGCACAGGGAGTCTGTTGGATGGATAGGTAGTTGGTTTCAGGTGGGTAAACATGGGTCATGCACTGGCCTGTAGTTCTTCAAGTAGTGAAAATCCTCTCTAATTCCAACCACCGATTGATTGCCTGTATTAGTTCCAATGTAAGAAGTTTTCCTCTTTCATTGTTATGTCTTTATAGGTATTTTGATTAGAATATCAGAAGCCTCCATCAGTGAATTATAACCAAGCTCTTAAAACATATTTTTTTTTAAATTGGAAGCTTCCACTGGTTTATTTTAGTGGCAATATTTGTTATACATAACTACTGTTTGTATAGACAGCATACCTTTATACGTTTCTCTTGCTGTAAAATTAGGGAGACTTTTTGCCACCCAGAGAGCATATCATCCATTCTTGTCCTTTGTTATGGAGTAGTATTTCGTTCAGCAGACTGCTTTTCCCATTTCCTCAGAAGAATCTGCTGAGCAAGGGAGAGAGCGGCTGTTTCTTCTTCCCTTGGGACACCCGCCGCATTTACTCCCCACCTCAGTGAAGGCCACTACAACCTCTGGACAGTAGCCTAGTGTTCTGTGAGGTTTGTTAAATACATCTGATGATAAATAGTAATGCAACCACAAGCATCCTTCTTTTAAAAACTAGTCTCAGTTTGATAAGAAAAATGGCACCTCTAATTCTAATTTTTCTATCTTTGATTACTAATGAATAAACAGAACCACACTTTTGCCATTTACATTTTTAAATAAATTGTCTTGAAATAGAGTTTTGGTTTCTTTGTTTATGAAGTGTGGTTCTGTTTTGTTTTTTTTACTTATCCTGGAGAGGATTCTACCCTAAGCTGCTTGTAGTCTGCTTAGTCCTCAAATATTCTTTCTCAGCCTTCCTCTTGACAACCTGGATGACTTTTTCTAATCATTTTGCAACTCCTTCCCCCTCCCTGAAAACTTTCCTTCATTCAAACTACTTTAAAGCACCCACAGTCTGATTTCTGCACCTGTCACCCTTCTGCCACCACTCTCTAGAAGGCTACTATGATGTCCCAAATCAATGGAATGTCCCTGTTCCCATCCTATTTTGATTCCTCTATGGCATTTGATACCTGTGGCCATCTAGACCCTGATGCCCCTTTGTCCTCTGTGACCTGGATTATGCTTCCAAGGCAGGGTCTGTGTGGTGGATAGAGTAAAAAGCACAGCATTGCCGCTGACTTTCCATACGGTGCTGAGAGGTGGAGACGGGCAGTAAAGCCTCTCTGTTTGTAAAATGAAACTTATAATATCCACCTTATAGTTGTCTGTTGAAGATTGAGTGGAATAATGCAGGTGAAAACATTTTTATATCATTCTTTAGTATGCATTCACTCAACAATTATACATTGAGAGCCTACTAAATACCAGGAGTAAAGTGCTGAAAATAAAGGATCCACAGTGACCCTGTCCTCAGAAACTTACAGCTTCACGTAGGAAACTTTGAAAATCAAATGATTTTATAAAAAGATACAGGGCGTTGCAACTGTGGTATGTCTGGAAGGAGAAAACATAAGATGCTGTGAGGGAACATAATGGAAATATTTGATCCACCCAACCAGAAAGAAGTATGAAGTGATTCCCTAAAGAGAGGCCACTGAATTGAGAATTACACGTAGAGGGTAGTGAGGCCAACTGATGACAGCAGGTGTTCTTAAGCAGGGCGACGGCCCTGTGACAGAAGGGAACCTAGCAGGCCAAGGAATGGAGAGAAGACCACAGTGGCTGAAGCACAGACAGAGGGGAGAGAGAAGGTAGTGCTTGAGAGGTAGATGGGGACCAGAACTGGCAGAACCTGTGGGGCCTTGCAGGCCGTGTTGAAGTTTGATGTGTATCCCAAGTGCAATGGGAAGCCACTGGAATGCCTTTAGTGGATGACGCTGTGGTCAAATCTGCATCTCCTGAAGCTCTTTCTGGCTGAAGTGTGGAGGGAATTGGAAGGGGGTCCCTGTGGCCTCAGGAAACTGCCTCTCATTTCCCCTCGTGCTCTTCCTTCTGCTGATCCCTACATACACCCCCTGCCCTTATGATTCTGGCCTCTCTACCTGAATTTTTAGCCACCTGCTGGATCTATCTATCTGGTGGCCAGAAATTTAAGCACACCCTCTTAGTCTCTGGATGGAGCCTATGAAAATATTTTCAGTTCCTCCCCTACCTTGGCCCAATCAGTTGTCATGTTACATAAATATCTGGCAGATAATAGTCAACATACAGCACTGCTGTAGTTCCTGCACAGTTTTGAGAATATCTTTCTGGTCCTTAGGCTTATTAGGTTCCCCTTTATCATACCCGGTGCTGTTGCTGCCAGATCAATATTTCAATGTGCCTCTGCAATGACTGCTTTTCTCAGATTAGCCTCCCATTTTTTTTTTTTGAGACAGAGTCTCCCTCTGTTGCCCAGGCTGGTATGCAACGACACAATCTTGGCTTACTGCCACCTGTGTCTCCCGGGTTCAAGCAATTCTTCTGTCCCAGTTTCCCAAGTAGCTAGGATTAAAGGTGTGTGCCACCACACCTGGCTAATATTTGTATTTTTAGTAGAGAGGGGGCTTCACCATGTTGGCCAGGCTGGTCTCGAACACCTGACCTCAGGTGATCCTCCCGCCTCAGCCTCCCAAAGTCCTGGGATTACAGGTGTAAATCACTGTGCCTGGCCCCTCCCCACATTCTTTACATCTGTTATGCATTCTAGTCATAGTCTCCTGCGTCTTGCCTTTATTACATATGTGCTGGGATGCTCCATCCTAGTGCCATTCTGCCTTTATTTTCCTCTGTTGGAATCATAGCCATCTTCTATGCCTCAGCTGAAATACCACTATTGACAAAAATCCTTGTAGATGCCTCCAATCGTACATGAAATTGCCTGCCTTCAAGCCACTTATGGTACTTTACTTGTCTCTTTAATGACACATATCACACTGGGATTCGTATTATCCACATGTTGTAGATTTGTGTGACTCTCTCTTCTGAGCTAGTTTTTCCTGGAGATCTGGGACTGCAGATGACCTACCTGTGTATGAGTTATAACTTTCATATCTGCGTCTTGTGCAAGAAAGATGCTCAGTACTTACGTGTCAAATCAGTGTCTGTTAGGATAATAAATAATGATGCATATATAAATTAAACCTTTCTACTCTCTACTACTGTGGTGTGTTTTCTGCTTTCCTTTAGAAGTTTGGAGCAATGAATTATTTTGTTATTCTCATGTGACTATTCCCTTTCTCCCATATCTAAGCATACGAATATGAGGAAGGCATTTTTGAACTGCATGTTATGAAGAGAAAAAAGAAAAAGACAAACCAAACAACTTTTTGTACATTTCATTCTGGTTAGAGGCCAACGTAAATGCTTGTGCTATAAGAACAAGCATATTTCCTGCCGTGAAGACTTGGCTGTCTACCCTGGGACCCCTCTCCAACACTGGCTGCCCTCGAAAGACTGTTAACCCCTGCTTTCAGCCAGCAAACCAGATGTGGGTTTTTTAAGCAAATTATTGGTTATTTCACCACATGTAGTTTTTGCAGTTAAGTGTTTCCAGCTTTTCAGAGCATTCCACAGAAATAACATCATATTTTTCCTCCAACCTGTTAATTAACATAATTATTTATCAACCCTAAAACCACAGCTTGAGTTTGTTAAGTGGCTAGCTAAACATATATTCACTGGATGGAGCCCAGTGCTGCTGGAGAGAACAATTCAGCAATAAAGAAAAAACTGGAGGTCCTGGGGGGATGGGGCCACATGCTCCATTCCCTTCTTGCTTCTTGGGACTCATCAGTCTATGCTCAGGTTACACCCCTACGTGTTGGCTGCCCTTCCCCAATAACTTGTCATCAAGTCAATATATTTTTTAGGCTGAAGGGTTTGTCATGTGACCTCTAAGTTCCCATCCAGTTCTTTTTCTTTTTAAATTCTATTTTCTATAAGTTATTGGGGTGCATGTGGTATTTGGTTACATGAGTAAGCTCTTTAGTGGAGATCTGGTGCACCCATCACCCAAGCAGTATACACTGCACCCTATTTGTAGTCTCATCCCTTGCCCCCTCCCACTCTTTCCCCCAAGTCCCAAAGTCCATTGTATCATTCTTATGCCTTTGTATCCCCATGGCTTAGTTCTCACATATCAGTGAGAACACAAAATGTTTGGTTTTCCATTCCTGAGTTACTTCACTTAGAATAATAGTCTCTAATCATCCAGGTCACTGCAAATGCTGTTAATTCATTCCTTTTTATCCCATTCAGTTCTAATATTTGAAATCATTGTAGATTCAAGGGGTAAAGTTGTGAAGTTGCAACACCTCTAGACTATTTTTCCTTCACTCTCCAAATCTCATGGCACGGTCTTCGGATTAGCAGAAAGTTCTTTCTTTCCCCCGCCACCTGGACTTCTACCTCATGATGCTGCTTTCCCACCAACTAAGAAAGCATAACAGCACCTAAATGTTACTCTTCTCACTGAATATTTTTGGTTTTGGAAAATATACTTATTATTCAAATGAATATGATATTTATGTCAACATGTTATATATTTATTGTTAAGTAAATTTAAAACATCAGTTTTAATTTCAAACATAGGAAACATCAGTAAAATGCTACCTATATAAAACAAAAGCTGGCTGAGCGCGATGGCTCACGCCTGTAGTCCCAGCACTTTGGAATGCTGAGGTGGGCGGATCACCTGAGGTCAGGAGTTCGAGACCAGCCTGGCCAATATGTTGAAACCCCATCTCTACTAAAAATAAAAAATTAGCCAGGTGTGGTGACATGCGCCTGTAATCCCAGCTACTGGGGAGGCTGAGGCAGGAGAATCACTTGAACCTGAGAGGTGGTGGTTGCAGTGAGCCAAGATTGTGCCACTGCACTCCAGCCTGGGTGACAGAGTGAGACTCCATCCATCCCCCCAAACCAAAAACAAAAAACAACAACAACAAAAAAGCTTTTGGGGAGCCTTAATAATTTTAAGAGTATGAAGAAGTGCCGAGTCTACAAAGTGTGAGAACCATGGCCTTTCATGTATCAGGGATGAGAAAAGATCTTACGCTACCAAATTTTTGTCATTCCACTAGACACGTGATAAGTTCCTTAGAAGAGGTCAAACACACTGGGCACGCATAAGTGTTTAAATACTTTGACAAAAGCCACCATAAGGCGCTCCATCCTTAAGCTGCCATAGTCAACTGAGATTACCTCTCAGTCCTGAGCCCGCTTGCTCTAGAAGCTACAATCGGTGTGCCGTGAGGGAAGAAGCCAGAGAGCTGAGGATGAGAGAACCTGGTAGCTATGGGGCCCAGAGAAGGGAAGGAGAGCCCTGGAATTAAATTAATAAATTTTGGGGAAACACTTGTGGGTAGGGGTCCTGGGTATCTACAAATTTCCTCCCTTTAGTATTATTCCTTGAGAGCAGAAAACCCGTTTTCAGAATTCAGCTACTGCCTGCACTGTGGTTTTTGTGAAGACAATAATTAGTAGCTTGCAGTGGATTTCATGTGAAAGTTACAGTGGCTCCAGGCTAGACCAGATATGGATACATGTCCAAATGTTTAAGTCAATGTTTAAACGGCTGAACCACAAAATGTTTGGAATTGATTCCAATTCCAGTAAAGCAGACCCCATCTTGCAACTTCTTGGGACTGTATTCTGCTTCTCTCACAGTTCGTTGACCAAACCTCTTTCCAGCCAACAGAGGTTTATTAGCACATTAGTGCTCACCCTCACATTCCCTTTTGAGAGAAACCTCACACACCCACAGCCAAAAGTCATTTCCACTCTGATTGCAGAAGCCAAATCATAGCATCTTCATATCATTTTGATCAGAGTTCCAGTCTCTGTGAGAGAAGAAAACAGGGCAGCAACTCTTCAATGAAACAGTTTTTCTTGAACTACTAGAGATGTTAATGATAAGGGTGGAGAGATGTATAGTCCTGCTTTTGGGTGCAAATAAGTCCCTTTAACATTAATACTCAAATTTCAGTGATTCATTCTTCCTTCCAGCATCGAATTGCATTGTTAAAATTACCCTCAGTGATTTAGAAGTCCTCAAGATGGGGTGCATCAGTTATGCTAAGGAAGGTGCCCAATCAGTTTAGAAATGAATTTACAAGTGCCTTAGTTAGCTATTTAACCCCAAAGAGTATCCTCCCATTTCTAGCACTTTAAAATACTACTTAGCAATATCTGAAATTGTCTTTTTAATTTATATGAAAGTGCATTTGTTCTGACTCACTCCTTCCATTAGAATATAACTCCCTGAGGCAGAAATTGCGTCTTGCTCATACTATTTTCCTGGCACCTAGAACAGTGCCTGGCTTTCAGTATTTGTTGAGCTAAAGAATGAAGTTACAGTGCCCCTTCTGAAAATGCTTTTTCTCTAGGAACAGTCACCCTCCTCTGATGGAGTCCACACTGAACCTCAGTTTTAATCTTTACTAACATTTGTGGTTGTATCTCTGCAGGGACAGACTCAGAGAGAAGCATAAGGTGGGGTTTCTGCCACAGAGTTGCCTGTAGTTGAGTGCTGTGAGTCCCGCAGGAAACAGGAGATAAACCCTATTTGGTAATTTGAAGTGAGGCTGATAAAGCGACTATCTATAAAGATGTGAGCAAGGTTGAGAGGATCTAATGAAGGATGTTACTGTTCCCTTCAGCTAGTGATGACAGGGAGCTGTTGTCTCCCCAGAACCCCAAGAATGTGTTTCTAAGGAAAGGGACAGCCAAGTGGACCTGGAGCACTTTAGAGGAAACAGAGCCAGCTTTGCCACATGCTCCTAGGATTGAGCCAGAATGATTAAGGGAAGCCAGAGAAGGAGAGAACTAATAGCGGGAAGAGGGAGAGCAGAGGGAGAAAGTGTAGAGAATAAAGACTTCTTGGACCTGCACGGTGTGAAAAGAAATGCCCCATAGTCCAGCATCTTCTGGATTCAGTGTGTGTTTGTGATTGTCTGATGAGAACATTGCAACACTCTCAATACCATGACAACCGTCATCCCCCAATCGATCCTGAAAAAGTACTGTAGATCCTTAGGTCTCTGGATTATAGCGACTCCTAATATTAATCATCTTTACAGAAGAAACTTCAGGAGTGATGCTAACTCATCTGTGCCACTTAATGCCAAGGTAACAAAGCCCCTGTCCACTGAGGCTGAGGAGAACAGATTGTGTGGAGAGGCAGGGGTTTCTGTCACATAGAAACCACCTTGTACAATG
Source organism: Sapajus apella (assembly GCF_009761245.1). Lineage (NCBI taxonomy): Eukaryota > Metazoa > Chordata > Mammalia > Primates > Cebidae > Sapajus > Sapajus apella. Next base: position 1,364,670 of record NW_022437097.1, read on the forward strand.
CCTGGCACACAGCGGGTGGCCAAAACGTGGCGAGTAATAATGATATTAGACTCCCGACAAATAACTAGACTCTTTTAGGTTTTCAAGGCCAGTCTAGAAGCAAGCTGAACTGGACCTACATCAGAAGACCCCAGTAGCCCTGCCCCAGAAGTTGTTCTCAGCTGCAGAAAACCCAGCCAAATTCACATGCAGGCAGTCTGGCTACAGCCTCTGCTCTCTAAACCTTGTGGGTGCCCCACCCTGAGCCCCTCGGTACTTGCTGTTCTTACTGGCAGCCCTATGCTCTATTCTCAGGGCTTTCTCTGGTCGCAGGCACAAATAGACCAAAAGTACCAGAGAGTTAAAATCCAGGAACATCTCTCATCCAGCAGCCTAGACCTGGTGACTGAGTACTCCGGAGACTCTCCGCTAGGTGGGATGGCTCTCAAACCTGCTCTTCATTGTCCTTCCCAGGCTCCGAGCAGGACTGAGCCCTGGCTGCCCACAGGGTGACCCTGCTGATTAATGTACCCTGCATTGACTTTCTTCCTATCCTTGGCCCACTGTCTGCTTTCCTGTTCCTTCCTGGGATCACGTCCTAAATCAACTGCTTGCACTCGCATTCGTGTTCCAGGGTGGCTTTGAAAGGGGACCAAACCTAAGGTACCACATGCTCTGATGTCCTCACCTTCAGTTTCCCTCATGCTTTAATGTTTCCTTTCTCCCAGCAAACTCTTCCACCAGCAAACACTCCCTCCTGTTGGTGAGTTATGACTCAGAGTGGATTGAAGCCATGTATCCCGTGTATTCCCAGAGTGTCTTCCAGTTAATGGTGAGGTCAACTCAACTCAGTGTGCTTTGCCTCCACTGCTCTCCATCAGCTCTGGGGATTATTCAATAGGGTTGGCTTTCTTCTCTTTCCTGCATCGCCCTTCAGTTTTCAATTCCAAAGTATTAGAGCTTTTCCCCCTGCTCTTTCCAATGATCTATGTTTTTACCCTTTGGAAAACATCTATATTTAAAAAGAGAGAGAAAGAGAGAGAGAAACACATGTGTTATTCTTGTCCCTCCACTCTTTTCTCTTCAGTGCTAGGTTTGTCCATGGACTTTCAAGGCTTTCATGTTTGTATAGGTGACCTCTAAAGCGATATCTTCACCATTAGTTTCTCATCTAAATCCTGGTCTCCCACAGCCTATGCAGCATTTCAACATCCATATCTCTTAGTCCCAAATAAAGCCAGTAGATGCAAACAGAATTCCTCATCTTCACTTTAAAATTGTCTTCTTTTCCTAAGCTGTCTATTAATATCAAACAGAACACCATTCCCACAATCTTTCAGTTTCACACTGTAGTTTTTGGCTTCTTAACCCTTTACCACTTCCTAACTCTCCTCTCTGACCACAGACTCTCCCTGTTCCACACTGCCCTATAGAAAGCTGCGTGACTTTTCCCCAGATTCTGCATTCACTGTGTCATTATGTGGCACAAAAAAATACCAACAGTGTCTGAGATCAGTATTTCTCATTTCAGAATAAAACCCAGATTTCTCAAAATGTCTGTGCACTTCTCTGTCCTTTCCTTATTTCTAAAAATTATTTTAGATCTACACAAATCTGTCTGAAAACTATTAATTTATCTTTCTCTATTTCCCTGTTCTCTCCTCCAGCCAGGTTGGTCCATCTAGTGGTCTCCAAACATTGTGCTCACTTGTATCTGTGAGATTTTGCTTGTGATCCTTCCCTATTTACATGAGGAAATGTATCTCAAGCCCTAGGCATTATGTGCTAGGCATTATGCAAAACTCTGACATCGTATATTATCTCATTTGATCCCTATGATAAGTCTATGTGCTAAGAACTATTATTGTCTATATTTTATAGATAAAGAAATTGAAGAACCATGAAGTTAAGGCACATTGCCACATCATACAGCAGGCAAATGCTGGAAAAAGATGAGAACTCCCTTCTGCCTGAATACTGTTTTAAAAAGTACCCCAAACTTGTAGATCCTGTCCATATTGTGTCTTTTCAATGTTAAATGAGAGCACTGTCAGACAGGCCTCCATAAGGAATTCCTGGTTCTCCAGGGAGATGCATTTTTGTTTGACGTACAATTATTATTGCTTAAGATCTAGACTCTGTGGACTTATTTTAACTCAGTAGAGACTGTCAAATTGCGAATGATCTTTGTACAGTAGAGAGGCGAATATTTTTGCTCGGTAGGAAAGGGAGCCTCAAATATTATAGTTTTGTTGTCCATAGAACATTGATCAGTTTTGTTTTCAGCTTAACAATCTTATTTCAGTCTTCTGACTCTCACGAACAATGTGTACTTTGATTTCTTGTACATTCTGTTGAGTCAGCTTTATAATACACTGATTCCCTCCTTAATGAGCTAAGGAGACCTTTCAAAGGTATGCACCTCAAATTTTTATGAGAGGCATGCTTTTAATGTTTAGAAGATCATACTTTGACAACGCAACGCCTATACTCTTAATTATTGTGCGTAATAACTGACTCCCAGTTCCAGAATGCCTGCCCCTTATCTATCTGAATCATCCCCTCTTCTGTCAAATTTAGATGTAGACTCACCTCTCCTCTTGATATCCTCTCTGAATACTTCAGCTCATGCTCATCTTTTTTTCTTAGAACTTCTAGAATATTCATTGCTTTTAATGACATAGTACTTTAAATTTTCTCCTAGTGTCTTATACACCTACCTCTACCTCTATTTCCATCTTGATCTTGACCTCAATCTCAATTCTGTTATCCATCCATCTGTCTTCTCCCCCAACTCCCCTGACCCCAAGATGCTTAGACTAGCCTTGAGCACAATATATGGGTTCAGTAAATACATGTGGAGTACAATTTTATTTCGCTTTGCAGATTAGCCTTTGCTACAGCTTAGAATTCTCCTGATTTATATTTAAGTATCTCCAGTCAAAACAGAGAGGCATTGTATCCAAGAATGAGTAGCCTTCTGGAAAGAATAGTAGTGACTGAAAATTCTGTTATCACAGCGAGGAGGAGAAAACATCTTCTGCAAGCCCAAGAATCCTAAGAGTTAACTTTAGAATTTGCCCACATAGTTAAACCTCATTCCAAATGCCACTTTTCTAAAAAGCCAGCCCAGTGACAATCTGTGCCTTCCCCTTTCAACCACAACTCTGTTTAATTTCAAAACAAGGGCAGATAAAATATGCTAATACACAGCAAGTCTCCCCATTGCTATTCATTGGGAAGTCCCTTTCCAGTGTGAAAGTCCAGTCTTCCGTGAATTCACAAACAAATGATTGCTCTTGTTACTGGCATTCCACACCGGTGATAAAACATGCGAGTGAATCAGCCTCAGCCTAATTGTATGAGTTTTCTTCTGGAAGGTGCTGTGCTTTTTGTCTTGAATCTATATGGAAATGCATCTATGTGCACATGTAGGATGTTTTAAAATAAGTGCACGTCCATCGGCCGGGACATTAATAGGAAATCCTCGGAGACTTCCATTTAGTGTTGGTGGTGGTGGGGATGGTGGTGTGTTTTATAAGTTCAAAGTCTTTGCACTTGAGCTGTAAGAGCCTTCTGTAAGCAGTGGGCTGTTTAGCATACCATGTGGGCCACAGCCTCTGACATCTTTAGCTAGAAAAGCAAAGGGCTGGGAAAAGGAACACGATGGAGTACTGGCAGCCACGAGAGAGCGGGGTTGGAATGCCGGCTCTGACCACAAATTGGTACACGGAACTTGTGTTTTTCATTAGGGTTGCTGGAGTAATGCTGGTTTCTAGCATTCCAAAGGATATTCAGACTTATATTAAATTAAATTCTCCTTTAAAAATCACTGTATGTTGGAATAACATCAAGGATCAGACGGCAATCAAGAAAACTCAGGAAATATAAAACTAAACCTAGATCTGGCTTTTTCTTATGCTTTGGTATGAATGTACAGTGTGCATTGTCCATGACTCAGAAGGTAATCTGGAATGCATCTTAAAGATGAAGTTTGCCTTGAGCTTTTAATTGACTAGTTAGCTCAAGTTTTTAAATATTATTTGTGGATTGTAGAAGACAACTCTGAGTGACCATAGTACATTTTTATGCCAGTGCAAAATGAAAACATAAGAATATGTTTCATATTGTGCATAAACACTTACGTAAGCCGTGCATTTGTTTACATATACTTATATATCCATTTGTGTAATTTGCAACTGAAAGTCCCAAACTAGCTTAAATCAAGCAGTTAAGGAACATGCATCTTATTCTAAAATCAAACTCTTACTGTAAATCAGTTTTGTCTTTCTCTTTCTCTCTCTCTTTCAAAACACACACCCAACAAACACACACCCTACAACACACATACACACACAATTTATGTGTGCACATTGATGTTTCTCAGCTTTGAAATAAACATATATATTAGTCAGGTTCAGCAATGCTGCTGTAACAGACAACCCCAAAGTCTCAGTAGCACACCTAAAGTTTTCTGTCTCTGCTGGTCCTTCATGATGAATATGGGCAAACAGTTGTCCTCCATGATTGTCCTCTGAGAAATCCAGGCTACTTTCCTTTTGTGGCACTTCCATGTTAATACATGCGTCCGAAGACTGGAGCAACAAGGAAAGAATAGTCTAGGAAGTTAACCACAGCAATGATCATATGTTGTTTCCATGCACATTCTATTGGCCAGAGCCGGTTGCACTGTCACACCTGACTTCAAAGAGAGAGAGAAAGGACATCTTCCCATGTGTCTGAAAGTGGATATTGGTGACTAAAAAAAAAGCCTTATAGCATCATTAATGTAGTAACCTAATGAATGCAGCTCAAAATCAATGAGGTAGTACCTTCCTCCCCCAGCCATCTCTCTCTCTCTTTCCCTACCCACTCTCTCTCTGTCTTACTCTCACTCTCTCTCTCTCCAGGGGCATAAGTGAAGTTCTACTGTTTTCTCCTCAAAATAGACTGATCCAGGTTGATTACAGAAGCCACCATGCCATTTCCTGTGGGTGGGGCATTGCAGCCTGTGTCTTTCTGCAGGTGTTTCATTCATGTCATGTAAATATCTAGTCTTTACTGAGAAAGGTTTTCAGGTCCTATCCTGAGAGTAGGTTCTTAAGGAAAACAGAATTCTTTTAAAAAGGAGCAGTGAGGGATTCCATTTACGAAAGCCTTTCTTGGCTGTGTTCCTCCCCATGAAAACTAAGAGAGAGTAGGATGGGGTAAGGGATTGGAAAGCAGGGAGAAGAGAGACCTTCTGTGTCCAGGAGGACTTGCCCGGATATCCAGCTGCACTACAAATAATGGCAAGTGCTCTTGGAATACACAAGGCCCTGTAAGATCTAGCCCCTACCTTCCTGTCTTCAGCAGTGTCTTGGGTCACTCTCCAGCCCCCGGCCACCTGCCTCCGAACTCTAACCTTCTACCGTGCTGGGCCTTGTCCCATTCCTTGAGTGAGTAATTCTCCCTTCTGCACAGGGCCTTGGTATACGCAGTTTCTTTGGCTAAGGATGCTCTTCCTCATCCCTTCTCGCCTAAATAAAGCCTGTTCATACTTCAGATCTCAACTCAAATGCTACTTCTCAGAGAAGTCTTTCTTGACCCTGAGGCAATGGCGGCACCACCATTACCATATGCCTCTATGTGGATGGGTGCAGTGGTCTGAGTAATGCGTTTTTCCTTCTAGTCTATAAGCTTCATGGGGGATCATACCTGTTTTTCTCACCATTGTATCTTTATTCTCCATCCTAGTCCCCTGAACATATTAGAAACTCTGTAAATATTTGCTGAAAAACATAGTGTTATAAAAATAAATGATCACAATCTCTAATATTTATATAGGCATATTTCCTAATGTTATACTCAAAGGAGATGAGTTGAGCAGTGACAGTAGCCTAGACTGTGATTCAGGAGCACAAGTAGACTGGTCTCCATAGCTATGACTCTCCATTCAGTGCTCTGACCTTGGAAAGTCACTATATTCCCCCACCGGGTCTCATCCCTATGTCTGTTACATTGGTGCTACATTCAATCTTCATAAAGAGGTCCTACAAATAAAGGAAAGAAGATACATACCAATAGACAAACGTATAAACAGAAAATTGGTAGGAAAGGAAATATACATAATTAAAAATATATTAAAAGACCCGATTCTTTAGTGAAATGCAAATGAAGCGCAATCACAAAAGAACTCACATTGTAATTCAGATGTACAAAGGAAATGTTTCTTTTTCTTTTTTTTTTTTAAGGCAGAGTTTCGCTCTTGTTGCCCAGGCTTGAGTGCAATGGCACAATCTCGGCTCATTGCAGCCTCTGCCTCCTGGGTTCAAGTGATTCTTTTGCCTCAGCCTCCTGAGTAGATGGCTTACAGGCGCCCACCACAAAGCCCAGCTGATTTTTGTATTTTTAGTAGAGATGGGGTTTCACTGTGTTGGCTAGGCTAGTCTTGAACTCCTGACCTCAGGTGATCCGCCCGCCTTGGCCTCCCAAAGTGTTGGGATTATAGGCATGAGCCACCATGCCGAGTGGAAATGTTTCTTTATTATAGAAAGTAATATGGTCTTCTTCCAAGTCTCACTCATTGAGCAGCAGGAAAAAAACTACATTGTAAAACTTACCCCAGTCGAGTAACCACAGTCTAGGCTGATGCAATAATTTAAACAGAAGATTGCAATTTTGATCAATGGCTTTAGGTAAAAATGCTAGTGTCCCAGGGTTCTACCCACTTTCCTTGCTTTTCTACAAAATGACTATGGATGTATAAAGAAGCTTATTGGGTCTTAATAATGTGGGGTTCGAAGGGAGGAAGCCCCAACTCTGTATGAGATGTCCCTGCAACGTCTTCTTACCCTGGGGCTTCTCTGTCCTGGCCATCTGTTTGCCAGTCTGATGCCAAAGTCTGTAGATTATGACCTTGTTTGCTGTTTGTTGACTTGCTCATAGCCAAGTGGAGTCAAGGACCAGCTGCAGCTCACTTAGGCTCTCATTGGCCCTCTCTGTGTATCTCTGCCATACCCTCCACCTGGCCTCCTGGCCTGCTTCCAGCTTCTGCTGACAGCCGCTTCGCCAGGCCACAGTTGATCTGATGGCAAAACCTCTGGCTCCTAACTCAGCACCCATGCTACACGGGAACCAAGGAAGGCTCATCTTTTGGGAGGCTAGCCCAAAAGATGACACCCTCTAGGCCGTTATTGTAAAAGCTTAGACTCATCAGGGACTATTGTGGAATGGCCCAAAAAGGAGTAGGGATACAGGAACATATTTTAAGTTTAGTAAGAAAAATTAAAATAGCTGAAACCTGGAGAGAGAGGTGACATTTAGCTGGTCTTAAAAAATAGATATGCTACTTTTCCTTAGGGGTGGCAGTGAAGATCTGGATCCCACGTCTACGCAGTACCCAGAAGGGAGCTGAACTGTGATTCTCAGGGTGAGCCTGGGACTGCATCCTAAGAGCAGTGGCATTGAGCAATTGTCGTGCATCTTTATGCCCATGTGTGCCCAGAATCTTCAGGGAGTTGCCTGTTCTTCAAGGGAGGGACAGACTTAAGCCATGAGGCTGACAGGCAGACCAGCATGAAATAAAAATAGAGAGCCCTTCTAGAATTTTCTGGAAGGCATAAGTTCTAAAGTCAGTGCTGGTGGTGCCAAAGTGTAAGAGGGAACCCCAGTGTCTATTGGAATGGAGTTCCCTACCAGTCCAGTGAGGTCAAATTTAAAATAGATTATATTTGTTTAGGGAGAGAAAATAAATGTGTGGTATTTCTCTCACCCTAATATGTGAACTAAAATTTTTACCTACGTACAGGAATGTAAATATCTAAAGAGCAGTTAGGAAAGAGAAAGACTGGTTGATTTTTAACAGTAACCTTTCCAGAGGGAGTCTTAGAGAATGGTGGTGAAGGTCCTTCTGGTTTTTATTCTGTGTTTATTTTAAAGTTTAGGTCATTTACCACAAGACTCCATTCTGGTGTTAGTTGTGTAATAAGCACATAACGATCAAAAGAGAATAGGCCCAGGTAAGATCTAAGAGTTTCTGGCAGCTCTGCTACTGTGTGGTACTTTGTGGCAAATTTCTTCATGGCCAGAAACAGGTGAGACCGTTCACCTCCCCTGTTTTAACACTCCGTTAAGCTTCACTGTTTGCCTGTGGTTCTTAACTCACGCTGCCCAGTAAAATCACTTCTGGGAATTTTTTAAATGTCACAAATATCTAGACCTCTTCCTCAGAGACTCTGAATTGATTGGTCTGGGATGGACCTGGGCCTCTGTGTTTTTCAACGCTCCTAAGTTATTCTAATGGCAGCCAAAATGGAGAACCACTCCTCGATACTTCCAGGACATCCTAACCCAGTAAAATGTTTCCTGCCTCCGCCTTGGTCTGTGCTAAAGCCTCTGTCCTGAATATAGTCCTTAACTTTTGTCAGAATTCTTTCTATCCCGGAAGGCTGTTTCCGTATCACACTTCTATGAAGAGTTTGTCCCCTGGCTGTTATCTTTTCTTGCTGAGAAGTCTTGTCCTTAGCTTTGTTCATCTTCCTGTGTGATGTACATCATCTTGTTCAAAGCCTCATTGGGTTTTGTTCATCTTCCTATATAATCTTTATTCTGACACATTTTGCAATGTAGTTGGTTGGGCGTTTGCTTATGTACAAGACTGTAAGTTCCCAGAGGCCAGAGGCTGTGTGTGCTCCCTTTCCTAGGTGCCATGGGGAATTCATAGGGGTGTGTCCACAAACAGTGGTGAGCCCGTCACACTGAAACTTCCTAATTATTTTAATCAAACTACATCCACATGTACTAAATTAGATATGTGTTTGTGGGAAGTGGAAGGACAAATGGATCATATTAGCTTTCAGCAAAAGCATAGCTTGTTACTTTTTCCCGAGAATCTGTTCTGAAGAGCCACAATCTCCATGCACTTATTGTGGTCACTGGAAGACAGATGCAGCCCATTGCTGGGATAGTATCTACTTGAATGTGGCAGGAGAGGGGCCTGGGATTTAGGAAATCCGATTTCACCAAAATGAGCTCATAAATTAATCTCTTTAATGTCCTTTGGGAGGAAAAAGTACCCACAATTTTAGTCCAAAAAGTACAGAGAAAGCAAGTCCCAGAGAACATATGAATGTCAGTTAAGTAGGAAAAGAGAGAAAAAATATATATTCCTTCCAAAATATGCATACACATCAAGCTGTGATTTCTGGAAATGAAAGCACTAACAGGAACAATGCATAAAGAGGTATTATTACATAGTCCATATCAGGATGCAAACCTAATTTGCAAAAGCCCCTAGATTTAGCCATCAGTTTATAGGAAACACGGGGACAGATAAATATGTTAAATAACAAAATGGGTGCAATCAACAAAATCCCAGACTAGGAAACTCGGCAGTATAAATGATCTGGTTTTGCTACGAGATAAAATTGCAAAGGTGAAAAAAGAGATGGAGGGATCAATTATAGGTTAGAAGAGACCTTAAGAGGTATTGTCAACTCATTGCAATGTATTGTCCTTATTATGATCCTGATTCAAACAACAAACTGTGAGGCAGAAAGCATTTATGAGATGATTAGGGAAAATTGAACGCTGAAGACATTTGATAATAGTAAGAAATGACTCACTTTTACAGTTATGATAATGATATCATAAAATTTAAATAAAGAGGCAAATATATATATATTAGAGTAACAATTTGGAGTTAAAATTATGATGTCTAGATTTGCTTCAAAATAATCCTGGAATAAGTAAGTGAGAGACGGAAGATTAAATGAGATTCGCTATGAGTTAATTGTTGAATAAGTACCTGGGGGTTATTCATCAGGGTTCTCCAGAGACATAGAAGCAATAGAATCACATATCAAGTGAGCCAACTCATATGTATGAAGACTGAGGTGTCACATGATCAATGGTCTATAAGCTAGAGTCCCAGGAAAGCTGGTGGTGTAATTTAGTCTGAGTCCAAAGGCCCAAGAACTAGGAACACCAGTCTGAGAGAGCAGAAGATGAATGTCCCAGCTCAAACACAGAGTGCAAATATACCCTTTCTATGCCTTTTCTTCTACTCAGACTCTCAGTGATTCGAATGACACTTGCTCACATTGGTGAGGGTGGATCTTCTTTGCTCAGTCTACCTATTCAAATTCTAATCTCTCTGGAAACACCCACACAGACAAACCCACAAATAATATTTTACCAGTTATCTGGGCATCTCTTAGCCCAGTCAAGCTGACACATTAAAATGAACCATCACATGTTAGTTATTATATGATAATCTATTTCTGTCACATTTTACAAGATGATCTAAAGTATAAACAAGAGGGTATAAAAATATATGACAATAATTTAAATACAAGTGAGTTACTAATCAATTCACACAAGCATCACATTCAGCTGTCAAGCTTTCACAACCTGTGTCTCCTTGCAGTCTCTAAGGGATAAAGCATTGTCCAGGTTATAATGAAGTAGGGCAGGTGGGTGGAGATACACGTTTTTTTCTTCAAAAAAGTTAGATTTGGTATGTAATTAGATGTATTGCCTTAACAGTGGATAAGAATAGAAACTAGAGTTTCAAAATTTAAGCAGTTTGCCTCAGGCCAAAAACACTGGCTGAGCGTGAAACACAAGCGTCTGGAGGTTACAAAGGGAAAAAATGGAGGTGTTTTACATTTTCAAGCCTACTGGGAAATTAAAAAGGGTAGGGAAGAGATAAATCAGATGACAAAAACAAATAAACAAAATCGCATGGAAACTCCAAATCAGAGGATGAGAGGGCCACAGTGGAACTCCTTGCTCAGGGTCTGTGCTGTCATGTCCCATGATGGGGACCCTCCATTGATTGGTGAGGTGGTGATTGCTGTTCCTGATGATATTGGCAAATAATAGTTTTTTCCCCCAATTCTCACACCCACGTCAGCCCTCACACTCCAGATGGAGTGCAGAGAGACTAAGAAAACCACTTCGAGCTCATCAGCTGTAACTCTTGGACTGCCCTTGCTGTTCTGTGCTGCACCATATTGGTCTTTACAGAAAAGTAGAAATCTCGTCTGTTGTCTCCCAGGGGCTCTATTTCTTCAACTTAGTCATGCAAGGACTATGAGAGGAAATCCACCTCTGTATATGAATTTGTGGAAAGTGAGAAACAATTGGAGAAATAATGATTAAGATGAACACCAAACTGAGATGGAGCAAGTCCACAGGCAATGGAAGTCAGCGTGGTACAATGTTAGGTGACTTTAAATGCCTTGGAGTTTCCTCTTTTCCTTCCTGTTTTCACAGCAGGTGGGCATCAGCTGCACTGGTCAACAGGGATTGTCGCAGGAAAGGGTTATTACAGGAAGATGAATTAAAAAAAAAAACGGGCTCCGTGTGACCCAGGGAAGAGAAAAAATTTATGGGTCACTGCATTGGCATCTCCCCCCAAACACATCTTTAAGACAGAATCCTCCAGAACTGCAGGGAGTGGGAAAGGCATAGAGAGAGGTTTAGTGAAAGGAAAGAGGTTGAGCCCACGAAAAATCATAGAAATGGGGGTGGAGGGAGCATCAGAGACCACCTAACTTGACCTCAAGCATCATCCGGGCTCACATCTACAGTTGTAGCCCTCTGTACTGTGCAAGTTCCAGCCAAGGGTCTGGCAACGTTCTTCTTTCTATAGCTGTAGAACCTCAGGAAAACCTCAGGAATTAGACGACCAAGAATGTCTAAAAATGTAAGTGCAGGGAGGGAAGGGAGTCTTGGTTGAAAATTGATATGAAAAGCAGCCAGACATTGAGATAAAACTGACAATGTGCTAGTATATCTTTGTCAGAGTTTGGGGATGGCTTCTTAAGATATCTAAAACAATTCTTTACAAAGTTAACCCTAAAAAAACAAAATCTCCTACAAGAAGAGAATGTACTCTTAGTACTGTATGTGATGTGACTCAACACCAATAATATTTACACAGGCAGAATAACACAAGCAATGAAAGTCTGTTTATGTAAAAATAAAAGTAACATAACTATATTGGGAAGAGAACTGGTCATATTGTAGGAAGGTGGGAAGAGCTAACTCCTTACCTTCCATAGTATGAAAATAATGAATCCTTAAAACGGACTAGAATCAAGAAATAGCAGGATTCCAGCTGGCTATTTAAAATATGGACATAAATACCACAAGAAACACTAAAAGTGGATGGAAGCGATTGCCTCTGGGAAGCTAAAATTGAGAACAGAAAGCATGAGACAGGAATTGCTGGATTTCTTTCTTTTTTGGAAGGCAAGGGAGGCTATATTTGGCCTTCTAAGCCATGTACATATATTCCTTAGATAAAAAAATTTAAATTTGAAAATTATAAGGTATTTGTGTATTATTAGGTGATTGTACTAGGGATCAGTTAGCTCTTCCCACTTTGAGAATCTATGATCCTTTATCAAAATATGTAAAAACCTCCAGCATTGTACCCAGGCAGAGGTGCACAGCCATTGTTGGTTCCCAAAGCTTCCAGATTCAAATGTATTTGCCTCCTTTTGGGGAGTGGCTTTGTCTATTGAGGAGCTGATTTCATTTGTGCCATGAAAACTTTGCTTTAGTGCTCCACTTGACCTTCGTGTTTGTGTGGATGTGCCTGTGCTAATACCATTTTCAATTAAAAAAGTTTTCAACAGTAATTTTGTCATTGAGGCACAGCACACACACTGAAATACACCAGTTCTAAGTGCATAGCTTGATGAATTTTCTCAAAGTGAACACACCCATGTAATCAGGACTCAGATCAAGAAACAGAACATTACCAACAGCCCTACCAATCACTATTGCCTCTGTCGTCTTCAAAGGTATCTGGTGTTCTAAATTCCCAACCAAATACAGTACAGTCAGCCCTCCATAATCGGTTCTGCATCTTCAGATTTTACCAACTGTGGATCAAAAATATTAGTAAAAAAGACAATAAAAATAACAATACCACAATAAAATAATACAAATAAAATGTAGAGTATACCAGCTGTTTACGTAGGATTTACATTGTGTTAGATGCTGTATGTAATACTGAGATGATTTAAAGAATATAGAGAATGTGTGTAGGTTACATGCAAATACTACACCATGTTATTTAAAGGGATTGAGCATCCTAGTGTTTTGGTATCCAAATGGGGTCCTGGGACCAATCCCCTGTGCGTACAGAGAAACAACTGTATGTGTTCTTTTGTGTGTAGACTTTCCCTCAATAGTTTGCTCATGCAATTAATTAATTTCCAGGTACCATAATTTATTTATTCATTCTGTGGTGAATAATGCTGCTGTGAGCATTCTTGAACATACCTTTCAGTGCATTTGTATCTGGCAGATACTTATAGGACGAGTTGTTATGTTCAGCATTTGGTAGACATCATCAAGTAGGCTTCCAAGACGTTTTTTCTCAGTTTTCAGTCCCAACAGCTGTATATAAGAGTAGCCACTGCTACACAATTTTGCCCACAACTGCATTGTCCACTTAAAAAATATTAGACATCTTGGCAAATGCTATCTCATTATGGTTTTAATTTGCATTTCCCTTTGACTAAAAAGTAGAGAAACTTTGCATAAGCTTTATGATTTTCTTTAAAAATTTTATTTTCTTGGCTTGGTGTTTATAGTGCTTCTTGAACATGACCCAGTATCTATTCAGTTTTGAGAAGTTATCAACCACTACTATTGCAAATATGGCCTGTACCCAACCTTCTTCATCCTTTCCTCCTCTCACATGCTTTCTTGTATTTTCTACTCTTTTTTCTCTTTGTACTTCGTTTTCAGTATTTTTTCCCATCTAACTTATCATTCACTGTCAAATTTTATGTTAAACCCATTTGATGAGCTTTAAGTCTGTATCTGAAAATTCCAGTTTCTGGTTACTTATTTTGTCTTCATTCTAGTCAATTGGTTTCAAATAAATTCTTCTATTCTTGCTTGGCTGGTTTTCTTTTAAAATAAACTTCTTATTTCGGAATAAATTTAGGTTTACAAAAAAGTTGCAAAAGTAATCTAGACTTCCTTATGTCTTTCAGCCAGTTCCAGTTTCTCCTACTATCTTATACCACTGTGGTAAATTTGTCAAAACAAAGACACTAGCATTGATATTTTACTATTAAACTGAACTTTAGATGTTACCTGGATATTTTTTATTGAATGCCAGGCATTTTGAATGACAAACTGTGAAGGTAATTTGAAGCTCTAGATGTTATCTTCCTTCAAAGATAATTTACTTACTCTTCTAGTAGGAGGCTGGGCTGGGGAAGATTATATTATAAAATTGAAATAACGTGAACATGGATTTCCTTCATCCTGAGGACTGATCCAGCTCTGGTTTACCTTTTTCTTTTGGTATAGGCTTTTGGACCTCCAACTAAAGGTCTGGGATATCAGGTCCTCTCCTCCTTATTGGGCTGTGAACTCTATTTTATTTTTTCTTTCATACCTATGAGACTACCAAAAGCTCTGTCCACTTCTCAGCCTTTCAGATACCACTTTCACTTTCAGAATTAATAATCAGCTTGAAGAGAAAAGTGGCCCCAAATATGCACATCTTAACTCCTTTGGCTTTTTTTTCAGACCTTGAACCTGCAAATTTTCCTTGCCTGGCTACTCTCTGATGCCTTCAAGAGTTAAATATATATGTATGTGTATATATATACATATGTGTGTGTGTGTGTGTGTGATATCAGGTAACTCATATAAATGGAGTCATATAGCATTTCTTATTTTGTGACTGGCTTATTTCACTGCATATAATGTCCTCAAGATTCATTCATGTTGTAACATGTGTCACAATTTCTCCCTTTTTAAGACTGTATAACATGCCATTGTATCTGTACACCAAATTTCATTTATCCCTTCATCTATTGATTGACACTTGGGTTGCTTCCACCTTTTGACAATTGTAAATAATGTTGTTATGAAGGTGAGTATACAAACATCTGTTCAAGACCATGTTTTTAATTCTTTTGGATATATACAGTGAGTCCTCATGCAATGTTGTTGATAGGTTCTTGGAAACTGAGACTTTCAGCAAAACAGTGTATTGTTCAATGAAATCACTTTTACCATAGACTAATTGACATAAACTAGAGGTAAGTTCCCGTGGCATATAGTACATTGTTTTACTGAAAGTCACAGTTTTCAAGAACCTATGGACAACGACCAGTTCCCCTGTTAGGCCAAGATATCCTGGCAAAATAGTCTGCCTCCTTAACTATTCCTGGGCTACAGCCACATCTCTTTGTCACCCTCCTTCCCAAACCTGTACCTCCTT
This sequence comes from Sapajus apella, assembly GCF_009761245.1. Classification (NCBI taxonomy): domain Eukaryota; kingdom Metazoa; phylum Chordata; class Mammalia; order Primates; family Cebidae; genus Sapajus; species Sapajus apella. Next base: position 1,379,896 of record NW_022437097.1, read on the forward strand.
CAATAGCTCCCCTTATGTCCCCTTACCTTAACCCTAGGGTACAGGACATCACCTCCCCATCTGTTGCTACGAGTCACTCATCCTTCATCATCCCCTTAAAACCTAAAAACCCTTATCCCACCCAGTCCTAGTACCCCCTCCCACAAGAGGCTTTAAAAGGCTTAAAGCCTGTTATTACCCATCTATTGCAACATGGCCTTTTAATTCACCCTCTTGCTTCTTCAGCATCTATACTCAAATGGGTATCGTGTATCCCCTTCCAAAGCCCAAATTTCTTCCCCATCCAAGCTGTCCAAACAACCAGACAAATTCTACAGAGTGTGCCGAACAGCTCTGCCGCCACCTTCAGATAGGGTAAGCAGTCTCCCCCACTTTCTCTCTCTTTTCCTTTAGAGAACGGGAGACAAGTCTGTCCCCTTCTCTCTCTTTTCCTTCAGATCCCAAGGAGACAAGTCTCTCTCTCTTTCTCTCTCTTTTCCTTTAAATCTTTCTCTTTCTAGTAGAGATGAAGAGGCAGTCTTTATCTGTGTGGAGCCAGAGGAGACAAATTTTTCCCTCTCACTCAAAAACTCCGACTCAGTCTCAGATTCAGGAAGACAAGACTCTTCCCTTGGTGTCTGGTCAATTGAGGGGACACCTGCCTTGATCACGCAGCCACGTTACAGCCCAGGAATCAGAGATGCCTACTGAAAATGCTGGTAGCTGCTCCCTCCTTCTCCTAGTCTCTCTTCTACTCCTTTCCTTAAAATTTATCTCCTTTGCCAGGGGAAATATTCCGCCCTCTATTCCTCAGTCTTCGCCTCTAGCCTGCGCCCTAGAAAACCTAAAACCTCTTCAACTGTCACCCGATCTGAAACCTAAACATCTCTGTAACATGTCCCGGCCTGAATCCAAATGACCAGAAAATAGCACTTTCAGTTTTCCTTATGTAAACCTGTCTGGCCTCGTATATGATGCCATCAATAAATTAAACCTGGCTGGACTAGCCGGACACTCCCTGGGAGTCATGGCTTCTTCCAATTCCTAGTCCTCTGATACTATCTTTCTCTTTCTCCTATTTGGACCCTGTGTTTTCCAATTAATCTCTCAATTCCTAGAAAATTGTATACAAGCGATAACCAATCAGTCAATTCAACAAATGGTCCTGTAACAACCCCACAGTATCACCCCTTGCGCTGAAATCTCCCAGCAGTCTAAATTCTTTCCCATTTTTAGGTTTCCGCACTGCCCTCTGGAAGAAGAATCCCACTGGAAGAAGCCCTGAGAAACACTGCCCCAACAGCCCTCTTTGCCGCCCATCCTGATATTCCACTGCTCCACTCTTCATCTCTTTTTCCTTTGTATTACTAATATAAAAAGACAGGAATGTAAGGTCTTTTTGGCTGACTGACAGTGCCATGTTACCCTCTGTGACCTGCACAGACACTCCAGATGACTTCCTGGAAAATCAAAAGTAACTGGAAGACGATGAAATGAGGAAGAATATGTCAAAGTCAAGTAGGCACCCAGTGGTTGACATATTCTCTGCTGTTCCTTATTCCTGCCCTAATTGATAAGGCTATTGGACTTTGTAACCGACCTTGGTCAACCTCATGACTCCACACCCTGCGACCCCCTCCCAGCTTACAAACCTACGACCCCCTCCAGCTTGCAAAAAAACACTCTAAACTGTAAATTATTTCTCCCTTTTTAAGACTGTATAACATGCCATTGTATCTGTACACCAAATTTCATTTATCCCTTCATCTATTGATTGACACTTGGGTTGCTTCCACCTTTTGACAATTGTAAATAATGCTGTTATGAAGGTGAGTTTACAAACATCTGTTCAAGACCATGTTTTTAATTCTAAACTGTAACTTTCCACTGTCCACCCCAAACCTATAAAACTAATTTCTATCCCACCAGCTTTCGCTGACACGCTTTTTGGCCTCAGCCCACCAGCACCCAGGTGAATAAACAGCCATGTTGCTCACACACACACACACACACACACACACACACACACACAAAATCAAACACCACATGTTCTCACTCATAGCCGGGTATTGACAATGAGAACACATGAACACAGGGAGGGCAGCATCACACACTGGGGTCTGTTGGGGGAGAATAGGGGAGGGACAGCAGAGGGTAGGGAGGTTGGGGAGGGATAACATGGGAGAAATGCCAGATATAGGTGACAGGGGGATGGAGGCAGCAAACCACATTGCCATGTAGGTACCTATGCAACAATTCTGCATGTTCTGCACATGTACCCCAGAGCCTAGAGAGCAATTATATACATATATATGAAAGAAAGGTTGGCATATATATATATATATACATATATGTGAAAGAAAGGTTGGCATATAACTGAAGTGCCAGTTGAGTAAGGATACTCAGGTTTGATCAGGCTTGAGGTTCAGTAAGAATGCCATAACTGGCCGGGCACGGTGGCTCACACCTGTAATCCCAGCACTTTGGGTCGCTAAGGCAGGCAGATCACTGGAGGTGTCAGGAGTTCAAGACCAGCTTAGCCAACATGGCGAAAACCCATCTCTACTAAAAATACAAAAATCAGCCAGGTGTGGTGGTTCATGACTGTAGTCCCAGCTACTCAGGGGGCTGCAGCATGAGAATCACTTGAACCTGGGAGGTGGAGGTTGCAGTGCGCTGAGATTGTGCCACTCCAGTCTGGGCAATAGAGCTAGGCTTTCCAAAAGAAAAAAAAAATGCCAGAACCAAAGGTTAAAGCAACAAATTCAAAAAACTAAAGCTAGTTAGGTTGAGATAGTCGTAGGATTCCTGTGGGAAAATCTGTAAGATAAGGCTTGAATTACTTTGGCAAAGAAAATGGTCAGAAGATGATTTCTCAGAGCAAGGGAGAGCACTGGCCTTTAAAAGTAGGGCAACTGGGGTGAAATTTACGTATTAAGTTTCCGATGTATAAAAAACTGCAACTTCCTTTATTCCGTATTACTGAACTCATCTTTCTCTGGAGACTTCCAGCTAATGTAAACTTGCCAAATTGAAAGTAACACAATCTCTACTGGCTTAATTCAAGTTCAATTCAAGGTTAGTCTCTGTCAGGATGGCTTCTCTTTTCTTCCACTCCTCTCTGAGCTCCCAAGCTGGAGGCTCTATGCATGGGATGGGGGAGGTGCTCCCATTGCCTTCCGGGAATAGGAGCTGGGAGGACCAGAAGACTGCATCTGATCTTTGCGCCATCTGGTTCTGTTGGGGGCTGCCTTTGGCAACCGATGCATGCATGGATAGTGTAAGTTGTGGCCCCTCATCTCCTCAAAGACAGGTGCCATGGCTGAGGACTTATTCTTGGGGACTTACCCATCTTCCCTAGTTTATTAGACTTGGCTTTCTGTAGTTCTATAGATTTGGTGAAGTCTTGCCACGTTCACAAGACAATCCCAATGTGGGCACATCATCCTAGGGACCGAGAGCCCTCATGGTCTCTGCCCCCTATTGCAGTGATGCCCCCAGGCTTGTTAGATAGCCTTCTCCCTCAGCCCTCTTTTGTGTGTCAGCGAGCCCTCACACCCAAGATGGAGCTCAGAGAGACTACGGAAAGCCACTTCAAGCTCATCATCTGTAACTCTTGTCCTGTCCTTGCTGTTACACTGTGCTGCACCGTAATGGTCTCTAAAGAAAAGCAGAACGCCCGTCTGGACGTTCTCAGACTTTCTTTTCACCTATCTAAGGGTTCCATCAGAGTTTCCACTGTGCTGCCCTCTCTCTCCCTTCAGGCTGAAGCCTAGGCTTGGTAGGAACCCAGGCAGCATTCTCACCATAGGAGAGTCCTTCCCATCTCTAGCTCCTCCACCCTTTCCCACTCATCTTCTCCGCTGAGAAAGTTCTTTCTTTCCTCTTGGGTGGGAATTTCTCTTCCTCATATCTCCTTCTTTTCCAGCTTAAGCCATACTGCTTTCTGAGTAGACCAGAACTCACATTTAATGGGGATTCTTATTAAAGCAGAGTCATAAAGACGTATAACGAGAAATTTAGAAAAGAAAGCCCTCGACAAAAGCCTAGCTTTTAAAAATATTGTCTTCTTATGGACCCAGAGCAATCTACTTGGTGAACTGAAACAGAACAGTAATTTCTTTGTTATACCAGGCCATACCTTCCCCTCCTTTTCTGAGAGCCTCATGGATCCAAAAAAGAACACTGCATATAAACACTCAAAGGCCAACATAGCATGGAAAATAAATCAAAAGAGGGCTTTATTATCTAGTCCAAAAGTAAATTAGATTCCTACCCTGGATCTGTGACTTTGATGGCTATAAACCAGTAGTCTATTTCTTAATGTAAATGTGTTTGATATTGTCAGAGTTCAAATAAAATAACATATGTAAATATATCTTAAAAAGATCTATGCAAATGTTCATGTTTATTATTATCAATGTATGTTTTAAATCTCTTTCCTACCAAGTTCAGAATAATTTCTTTTTTTCTTGATTCTACATACCATAAAAAGCTTCTAAAAAAGAAATATTTTTAAGCAGAAGAAAAACAGTGGCTTCAAGACTAAAGATGCTGTGATTTGTGTAATGATAAGAATATCTTCAAAGAGCCACTGCTTCTTACAAAGCCCTTCTCACTAAATTTATATAATCATGTATATCTTTCAAATATAGCTCCAACATATGAATTTTACAGAAACATTTAGTTCATTACACCTGTTATGGACTAAATGTGTTTCTGGGCAAAAGATACTCAGCCTTATTAGGAAAGACCTATTTATTCTTTTAAAAGAACATTTTATTACCATATAGCTTGTACACGTTTTAAATTGTATGTATACGTAGAAAAAATTAGAAACAAATATGCCAAACACTAATAGTGATAATTCTGGGTTGGAGTATGAGTGATTTTTATTATTTTTGATTGTTTTTTGTACTTAACAGACCAGATAAAATTTAGCCAAATAAAAATCAGGTCAAATAAAATTTCATGAACTCCATTCTGGCTTTATCAGTCATGCCTGACAGCATTATCCCCTCTCTACAGAAATGTTTGTATTTGGTTAATGTACAACAGCAATCACTGATGGCCATGACAATACTTATGGTAATAAGTCACGAAGCTTTGTTGGTCAGGTGTGGTGGCTCACGCCTGTAATCCCAGCACTTTGGGAGGCTGAGGCGAGCAAATCACGAGGTCAGGAGATTGAAGACCATCCTGGCTAACATGGTGAAACTCCGTCTTTATTAAAAATACAAAAAATTATTCAGGCATGATGGAATGCGCCTGTAGTCCCAGCTACTCAGGAGGTTGAGGCAGGAGAATTTCTTGAACCTGGGAGGCAGAGGTTGCAGTGAGCCGAGATTGTGCCATTGCACTCCAGCCTGGGGAACAGAGACTCCATCTCAAAAAGAAAAAACAAAAAAAGAAAGAAAACAGAAATTTTGTTGAATACCTACTATGTGCAAATTGTCCTGAATAAAATAGAAAATTTTGCAAAGTTGGTTCAAATTTTTAATCTCTAAAATGAAGCTTTTATTCTTTTGCTAACAAGTACTTGTATGACTTTGGTTTATTTCTCATCCTTGAAAAGCAGAGTACAGCATTTATAAAAGTGGGAAAACATACTTATGCACCCTGGAAAGTTAGCATTGATGCTGGTCATTTTTCAAATAAACAATTAAACTAAGCTTTATCAAGATAAAAGAGTTATTATTGTTAACTCCCAGAATTACTTGGTTCTGTCTGGGTCCTTGTTTTAATTGATTTAAATATTTTATGTTATCAAATTTCTGTTTTTCAAGTTCAAAGAAAAGTGGATGATCCAGAGAGATGAATGTTAGTGATAAGAAAAGCACACATTCAATACTCTCAGACTATCTAAATAAAAACACAATATATTTTGATCCTTGGCCTACTAATGAAGGAATTTAATCTCTAGTTACATGGTGCTTTTGGCCTTGGATTTTGAGAGGTGGAGTTGACCATTTATAAAAGAAGATGGTTGCGAACAATTCGTGCTTGTAAAAATAACTTTCTTACAGTTTTTGTGTTCTAAAAGCAAGTCGCATGGATGGTATTGCCGTAAGACATACTTGGTTATTTCAATGGAGTTGAAACCTTTAGTGTTTGGCTTTCTTATGCATTTTGCAAGCTAACAGTGGCAATTGTTTTATTTTGGTACTAGTATCTAATGATATATTTAAGAGCATCTGGTCATTATTATGTGTTTTTAGGAGGGAGAAGATTATTTTCAACATGTTTTTAATCTATCAGATGCAGATCATTCTACTTCTCATTGACTACCAATACAGTATGAATATGACCCTGTCCTAGAAGTGATGTGTTGAAGAGTGAGCATGCCATGGTTTGGATATGGTTGGTTTGTTTCCGTATAAACTCATGTTGAAATTTGATTCCCTGGTTGGGAGGCAGGTTCTAGTCAGAAGTATTTGGGTCACAGTGGCAAATCCCTCATGAATAGCTTGGTGCTGTTCTCAAGGGAGGGTAAGTTCTCTCTCTGGTGGACTAGATGAGATCTCATGGAAATGAATTAGTTTCTGTGAGAGTGGATTGTTGTAAAGTCAGGACATCACTTGGACTTTGCCTATTCTTACATGTCTGTTTCCCCTTTGACCTTCTCCACTGCGTTATGACAGCCCAAAAGCCTTTGCTAGAAGCCATGGTCATTCCCTGAACTTCCCAGCCTGCAACCAGAAGCTAAATAAGCCTCTTTTAGTTATAAATTACCCAGTCTCAGGTATTCGGTTATAGCAACACAAAACAGACTAAGAGTGCTTTGAGTCTGTGTCACCTAGTCCTACCTGGAACCTCTCTTTCCTTCTTGAGCCTCATTTTCCGCACCCATAAAACTAGGATTAAAACGTCTACCTCACAGGGGTATTGTAAGAATTAAATGAGATTATAGAAGGGAAGCATTAAGATAACTTCATGATACGTAGTTTTCAATAAATGCTTACTGTTGTTTTGTTACTGATAAGGTGGCTTACTAAAAACCAAACAGTTGTGTCAGTGTCCTTAGCTGGCCAAATCTCTGATTCTGGATGTCATATCCCACATCATCACTCTGTTCTTGAATCTACTTCAGATACTTACACAAACACACACAGTGTATAGATACACACACACTATTGTGTATATATCAACACTACTGTGTGTAAATACATTGTATCATATATGTATATACATGTGTGTATATGTATATTACATTATATATGTATGTGTGTGTATATATATACACACACATGTATATACACGTACATGTATTGCATTGAGTCCAGAAACTCAAGTCCAGCCTGGCCAACATAGCAAGATTTCATCTCTAATATACATATATGTGTGTGTGTGTGTGTGTGTGTATACTATATATATATTATATGTGTGTGTATATATACATGTACATATATAATACATGTACATGTATATATGTGTATATATGTACATGTATTATACATACACATACATGTATATATACATTATATATACACGTACATATACATGTATATATACATGTACATACATATACATGTACATACATATACATTTATATATACATGTACATACATATACATGTACATACATATACATTTATATATACATGTACATACATATACATGTACATACATACATTATATATACATGTACATTATATATACACACATATGTAATGTGTGTATAATATGTATACACACACATACACACACACACATACGCATATTAGAGATGGAATCTTGTTATGTTGGCCAGGTTAGACTTGAGTTCCTGGTCTCAAATGATTCTGTCACCTCAGCCTCCTGAGTAGCTGGGACTACAGGTGTGCAACACTGCACCTAGCTGTGTTTAATATTTTTTAAGCTTGTAAACGGTATTTTTAAAATGTAAATGTTATATTGTTTTTAGTTTCAGAAATATAATTGATTTTTGTATATTGATTTCATATCCTGCCACCTTGCTAAATGTACCTATTAGTTTAGGTAGCTTTTTTTTTTATGGATTCTGTAAGATTTTCTACATAGACAGTGTGTTGTCTTATGATAAAAGGCAATTTCACTTCCTCCTTTCCGATCTGGAAATTTCTTCCCCTCTTGCCTTAATGCATTGGCTAGAAACTCTACACTACAATGTTGAATATACAATGTTGACAACAGTTATTCTTTTCTTGCTCCTAATTTGAGGGAGAAAGCATCTAGTCTATTATAACTAAAATACTAGCTGTAGGTGTTTTATAGATGTTCTTTACTGAGTCAAGAATGTTCACTTTAGTTTGTTGAGTTTTTATAAGGAATGCCTGCTCGATTTTGTCAAATCCTTTTCCTGCATCTGTTGAGACGTTTAAAGGGTTTGCCTTTTTAGTTTGCTAATATGCTGAGTTGCAATTTGAATATAAGTCTCCATTTAGCCATAATATATTACCTTATATATATATTGTTCATTGCCTCTATGTTCATATAGAAAATTGGTGTGCCATTGTTTTTTATTGTAATATCTTTGTCTGATTTTAATATCCTTTCTGCTGCTGTCTTCAGGTCTCTTGTTTTTCTTTTTCTCATTTCTTAGGGTGCACATTGAGTTCAAAAGAAATTATAAATTTTCTTCTAAGTATTGCTTTATCCTCATCAGATAGATTTAGGTATCCAATGTGTTTATTTTCATTAGGTTAAAAATATCTTCCAATTTTCCTTTTGATTTTCTCTATGAGACAAGTTGTTTGGTAATGTATTATTTAGTTTTCAAATATTCGGGGGACGTTTTCAGATATCTTTCTGGTGTTGATTTCTCATTTAGTTCTATTGTAATAAAAGAGCATGCTTGTTTTGTTTGAATAATTTTAAAGATTTTGATATTTGTTTTATGGTCCAGAGTACGTTCCATTGTTCTATTATGGTAAATGTCATATATACACTTAAAAAGAAATGTGTATTTTGTTGTCATTGGTTAAGCTGTTCTATAAAAATTAATAGTTCTAGTTAGTTAATAGTGTTGTTTAAGTCTTCTATATCCTCACTGATTTTCTGTCTATTTATTATTTTGCTATAATTGTGGATCTGTTTGTTTCTCATTGCAATTTTATCAGTTTCACTTAATATAATTTAAAGCTCTATTATTATGTGTATAAACATTTGGGATTGTTATGTCCTCTTTATGAATACACCTCTTTATCATTATAAAATGATCTTTGTTATTGATGGTAATAGTTTTTTCTCTGAAATTGCCTTTGTTTAATGTTAATATAGCCACTCTAGCTTTCTTTTGATTATTATTAGCATGACATATCTTTTTCCATTTTTTTTTACTTTTAGTCTTCTTGTGTCTTTAAAGTAGGTTTGATGAAGTCAGTATATATAAATGAGTTTTACTTTTTTTCTATCTGAAAGTCTCTGGATTTTAATTAGGAAGTTTAGACCATTTACAGTAAATATTATTATTGATATATTTGGATTTAAAATAAAAATCTTTCTATTTGTTTTATATTTGTGCTATCTGTTCATTGTTCTTTTTTTCACTTTATTTTGGATTCAGTATTTTTATTTTCATTTCACCTCTTATATTAACCATGGTTTTAATTTTTTATATTTTATAATGTTTTGACATCTTTGAGGGCCTTACTGGCTGGAAAGAAACTGCCTTTTCCAGGGCTAGCTAATTCTTAGAAATAACTTGGTATACAACAATCCACAAATTCTGAGTTCATATCACCAACCACCTCTTTTATCCAACTCTCACACCCCAAGTCATTATTTCTGCTTCACTAAATCAACTCAGGGCCAAGTACAGACAACTAGGGAAAACCCCTAGGCCTCAAAGACCATCAGAATTATTCAGACTAATCGATCCCAAGCTGTGTCCTTTGACCTGCTTGCCTTTCCAACAGAAAACATAATAAAGACTCTGGCGTAGGCTTTCCCCTCACCCCTTTCTGTCTTTTGACCAACAATGGTACTTCCTCACGTGGTCCTGCGTGGTGTGGTATGTGCCATGTAAGTAATAATGTAAGTAATAAAAATCTTTTAAAAATGACATTAGTTTCTTTGTGTCATCACTCAGTCACCTCCAAAATTAAAATGAGCACAACTGAGATACCTCGTTTGTTGACTTACTAGCTATAACTCTGTTGTAGTATTTTAGTCTTTAGATTTAAACTTGACAGTATACATCTTTAACGTATCACCATCTACTTTCAAGTATAACCTCCTTGCAATAGTGTACTTGCATTTCCTCTCTCTCAGGCTTTGCACGATTATGGTCATGGGTTTTACTATTATATATGTTATAAACCACACACTGTGCTGTTATTATCTTTATCTTCTTTTAAGCAATTATATTTTAAAGAGATATAAGTAATAAAAAATCCTAATGTATTTACCATGAAATGATCTGGTATTCTTCATTCCTTTTATAGTTTCATATTTCTCTCTGGTATTATTTTCCTAGCACCGGAAGCACTTCCTAAAAAGTTTCTTACAAGGCAAGTTTGCTGGCTATAAATTCTTTTAGCTTTTTGTTTCTAAAAAAAAAATCTTCATTTTCCTGAACTTAAAAGTTTTAACATAATCTTTATTTCGGAAACTGTTTTCACTGGGTAGAAATTTCTCGTGGATACATGTTGCCTTTTAGTACTTTAACAACATTGTTACTCTACTCTACTCTACTCTGTCTTACATTGTTTCCAGCGTAAAATCTGCTGTCACCCTTTTGGTCTCCTGCTGCTCTTAACATATATTCAAGGCCAGTGGCTCATGCCTATGGTCCCAGCACTTTGGGAGGCCGAGGCGGGCAGATCACAAGGTCAGGAGTTCAAGACCAGCCTGGCCAGCATTGTGAAATCCCGTCTCTACCACTAAAAATACAAAAAATTAGCCAGATGTGGTGGCGGGTGCCTGTAATCCCAGCTACTTGGAAGGCTGAGGCAGGAGAATCACTTGAACCTGGGAAGTGGAGGTCGCAGTGAGTTGAGATGTTCCCTTGCACTTCAGTTCAGGCGACAGTACAAGACTCTGTTTCAAAAAAAAAAAAAAATACACTCAATATTACTAGTCTTAAGCAATTTAATAATGATTGTACTAGTTGTAGTTTTCTTCATTTCTTTCTGTGCTTCTAGCACACTGAACTTAGATTTATGAACTTCCAAGGTTTATGTTTTTCATCAAATTCAAAATATATTTAGCCTTTATTTCTTCAAATATTTTTTCCTGCCCAACTTCTTTTTTAGGGGCTCTAATTACACATGCATTAGAAGAGCTGAACTTTTTCCATGGCTCACTGACATTCTGTTAATTTTTTAGTAGACTTTTCTTTGTGTTTTATTTTGGATATTTTTAAGTTTACTAATCTTTTCTTCTGCAATATCTAATCTGATGTTAATTCCAACCTGTGTATTTTTCATCTCAGGCATTGTACTTTTCATCTTTAGATGTTTAAACTGGGTCTTTATTATATTTTCCATGTCTATATTTAAAGTTTTCAATTTTTGCCTGGTTCTTGAACATATAAAATACCATTATAATTACTGCTTTAATATTCTTGTCTATAAATTCTATTGTTTGTGTCATTTCTGAGTCAATTTTGATTGACTATTTTTTCTATTGATTATATTTTGTAATTTCATGTTTCTTTGTATGCTTGGCAACTTTTTATTGGATATCAGATATTGCAAATCGTACATTGTTGGGTCCTGGAAATTTCTGTGTTCTTGTAAATATTCTTGAGCTTTATTCTGGGAGGCAGTTAGGTATAAAAGCAGCTTGATCTTTTTAAGTATTGTTTTCATTTTTGTTAAGCAAAAACATACCAGTTTGTTGTCCGTGACTAACTTTACCCCCTACAGAGGTATGACCCTTCTGAATATGTTCCACAATGCTCCATGACTTAGGAGGCTTTTCACTCTGGCTAGTGGAAACAAATTATTCCTAGTCTATGTGAGCTCCAGGGATTGTTCCCTGTGATCCCTGAGCTATTTCTCTCGCTTTGGATAGTTCCTTTTCTTTTCTTTTTTTTTTTTTTTTGAGATGGAGTCTCTGTCTCCCAGGCTGGAGTACAATGGTGTGATCTCAGCTCACTGCAACCTCTTCCTCCCAGGTTCAAGCCATTCTTCTGCCGAGCAGAGGCGAGTGCCACCACACCCAGCTAAGTTTTGTATTTTTAGTAAAGATGGGGTTTCACCACATTGGCCAAGCTGGTTTCAAACTCCTGACCTCATGATCCATCTGCCTTGGACTCTCAAAGTGCTGGGATTGCAGGCGTGAGCCACTGCACCCGGCCTGGATAGTTTCTTCATACACAGGTACCGATCAATATTGAGCAGAAGATTTCTGAGGAACTAATCACAGTTCTTTGGAGCTCATTGTGAAGTGCTCTTCTTCCTGGTACTTTTCTGAACTTCAGACATCTGGGCTTCCCTGGATGCCTACCTCAGGAGGCCTTTGACTCAGGACCATTGCTGGGCTCCAGCTGGGTTTCCTCTCCCTGTACCATGACTTGGAAACTCTCCATAGGGAGTAAGCTGGGGCCGTTATAGAGTTTAACCTCACTGTTTACCATCTCTTAGATCACTGCCCTTTGTTGTCTGATTGTGTTGAAAATAGTTTTTGCTTATGTTTTGTTTACTTTTTAGTTGTTTCAAGTTGATGGATAAATTTGTTCCCTGTTACTTGTTCCCTCTTTTGGATTAGGTTGTTGGCTTCAAAGATATCAGGAGGAAATATCTACACTTCTCATCTTCCTGTTCAACTCTCAAAGTCGCTATATAAATTTATGTTCATCAATAAATTAATAAAGAAATTAGTTTTATAATATTTACTATGTGGATCAACACTGCTGAATCACTTGATCTATTTGTCAGAGGTCGTGTGTCGTGCAGTACATGTGAGGCATTCTGAGAGGGGAAAACAATTCACTGTGGTACCTCCGCCCATTCTCTTTGGATGATGGCTATACTATAGCTCACATTTTTATAGATATCTAGTTAGGCAGAATGCTGGGCTCTGCTATCTAGTTTTAACTAAACAAATCCTCTGAAGATGGACGGTTAGCTCAACAATTTCATGCAAAGACTGTGGACAGGAGATAAGATTAACAATAAAAGCACAAGAAAGTACTAAAAGAAAAGGAAGATATAACACTTTTTCTAGTCCTAGTTTGACTGTTTTGATCTACAGGTACTGTCAATTCTCATTATTCATAAATTCCATATTTGTGGATTTGTCTACTCATGGAAATTTATTTATAATCCCCATGTCAATCAATACTCACAGTGCTTTTGTGATAATTCGCAAACATGTGCACAACAGTGAAATAGTTGCATCACCGGATTTGTATGTTGCTTACTGAAGTCACACAAGGTGACGCTCTGCCTTCCTGCTTCAGTTCTCACATTGTAAGCAAGCGTCCTTTACAGGGACTATTTAGTGCCATGTTTTTCGCATTTTTTGTGCTTTTTATTGATCATGTCACTGACACGTGGTGCTGAAGTGCTGTCTGTTGTTCCTAAGTGCAAGAAGGCTGTGGCGTGCCTTCAGGAGGCAATGTGTGTTAGAGAAGCTTCCCTCTGGCATGACTTACAGTGCTATTGGTCTTAAGTATATTAAAGAAGATGTCTTTAAACAGAAACACACATTGAATAAGGCTATGTAATGATTGGGTGATGAAAATATTGTGACCACAGGTTCACAGACACCTAACCTGGTATGTCCCCTAAGAACAATGGTTCAGTATTTGCTAATTCATTGTGGCAACTTGATAGAACATAACTATCACAAATAATGAAAACTGACTCTCTGTATAAGGAAAACTTCATAAATCTAACCAGATATTACAAAAAGTAGTCAAAAACAGGAGAATTATCAGGAATATTGTTGAAAATTAGATTTACATGCAGTAATGTTAGCAAGTAACCTTACTTTAAAGAATCTTAAATATAAGACCCTTAATAATCCTATTGATACCAAAAAGCGAAAAATACATTTAATAACTAATAATTCAGAATTTGTATGGAAATATTTAGAGCTATTCAAATTAATGACACCTCTTACATTATTTTCCAAAATTTTCTAAATTTAATAATTATTTAAAAATATCTTAATTTTTAAATTTAATAACTGAAGGTGTAAGTATATATTTGTTTTTCACTGTATGGTAAAAAAAATAGCTGAATTATTTTACAAAAGCAATTTTGAAATAAGCTGAAATACATTTCTTTGGTAGCAAATATTATTGGAAGATGATCAGAAAATATTGTCAAAATTATGGCATGTGGGTGGTTCACATTGTAGATGCAGTCTAACATGCTTTAGCTTATAGTATTCCTTAGTATTATTTCAAAAATAAAATTTAGGAATACTAACATGTTGTGAACCATTACAGAAAATATTATAGAAAACGATATACTTTTAACAGCAAATTACTTTTTTAATAAAAAATAGTTTACTAATTATCCCATGCAAAATATTTAAAGGAATTATCAAAATTAAACTCGGATATACATTTTGATTTTACAAAATTATAAATTCTCAAGAACAACTGATCTACCATTTGGCAATCATGAGAGTAACAATCATCAGTAGATGTTAAAACTGTGGGTGAGGCCTGGCACAGTGGCTCACGCCTGTAATCCCAGCACTTTGGGAGGCAGAGGAGGGTGGATCACGAGGTCAGGAGATCGAGACCATCCTGGCCAACATAGTGAAATCGCATCTCTACTAAAAATACAAAAAATTAGCTGGATATGGTGGCAGGTGCCTCTATTCCCAGCTCCTCGGAAGGCTAAGGCAGGAGAATTGCTTGAACCTGAAAGGTAGAGGTTGCAGTGAGCCAAGATCGCGCCACAGCACTCCAACCTGGGCAATAGAGTGAGGATCTGTATCAAAAAAAAAAAAAGAAAGAAAAGAAAACTGTGGGTGAACATTTCATGAGGAACAGAATATTGATATAGTTTTAAAGTATCTCCTCCCAAAATACTATTAAACACAAAAGGAGAAGTGAATAGCAATTTTACAGTAGAGAAACAGAGCAAACACTACCTTATCCAAGTAATCTAACTTAACATCACCAGTAACGGAACAAAAGGGCCTCATTTATCTCTTGATAAGATGCATTGAGAAGGACACTGAATCACTTCTGTGGTATTGTTGCCAAAAATGATTCTAAGCATGAGGACATGAACTCAAATTGCTTTGAAGTTTTCAAAAATAAGGTCATGGGAGACAAAGAAAGAGCAAGAAAGCATCCTAAATTAAAACAGACAAAAGAGTCATGCCAATTAAATAAAGTATGTGATTCTGAATTTGATTCTAAATAAAATTTTTACTTTTTTTTTTTTTTTTTGCTAAAAAGGACATTATTGGAATAATTGGTATAATTTGAATAAAGTTTGTAGATTGGATAGCAGTATTCTATCAGTGTTAAGTTTCTGGTTTTGCCCTGTGGCTTTGTAAGAGAATGTCCTAGCTCATAAGAAACATACACTGAATTATGTCGATGCAAAGGAACATCGTGCCTACATCTGACTTTCAGATCATTCATTAAAAAATAATGTACATACATACATATTTAGAGAAACTGATAAAACAAACATGGTAAAATGATAACAGTTGGGAAATCTATGTGAAGAGTATTCCAGGGTCCTTTGTATTGTTCTCACAATTACTTCACAATAAAAATTTTAAAAAGTTAAATTTTTTTGTGATGACAACTGTGATTAGTAGCATGCCACTAAGCAGAGAGTTTTGGTAAAAAAAATTGTACTTACTCTGCTTCTGTTAAGAAAAGGGCCATTTAAACAACAAGTAATTAAAAGATTTGCATTTCCCTGATCATTAGTGATGTTGAACATTTTTTGTGTGTGTTTGTTGGCCATTTGTATCTTCCTTTGAGAATTGCTTATTTATGTCCATAATCAAAAAACAAACAAAAAATACATGGTGGTGAGGATGCCATGAAAAGGGAACACTTTTACACTGCTCATACAAATGTGAACTAGTACAAACACTGTAGAAAACAATGTGGCGATTCCTTAAATAACTGAAACTAGAACTACCATTTGACCTAGCAATCCCACTGCTGGATATCTACCCAGAGGAAAAGAAGACATTATAAGAAAAGGATGCTTGCAACATAAGTTTATAGCAGCACAATTTGTAATTGCAAAGATATGGAACCAGCCCAAATGTCCATCAATCAATGAATGAATAAAGACATTGTGATATATATATATAAAATACTATTTAGCCATAAAAAGGAACAAAATAATGGCATTTGCAGCAACCTGGATGGGACTGGAGACCATTATTCTAAGTGAAGTAACTCAGGAATGGAAAACCAAACATTGTATGTTCTAACTCATAATTGGAAGCTAAGCTATAAGAATGTAAAGGCATAAAAATGATGCAATGGACTTTGGTGACTTGAGGGAAAGAGTGAGAGGTGGGTGAGGGATAAAAGACTATAAATTGGGTATAGGGCATACTGCTAGGGTGTTGGGTGCACCAAAATCTCACAAATCTCCACTAAAGAACTTATTCATGTAACCAAACACCACCTGTTCCCCAAAAATCTATGAAAATAAAATGAAAAAATAAGTAAGTAAAAGAAGGCTTTTCAAATAGAAACTTTTGTCCACAAAAGAGCATTTTGGAAATGAATGCTTGAAAATGTTTTTCATTATTATGATTCTGCAAAAATTTTATGAGAACGCTCATAAAAAATACTTGTATCTGCACACTTGAATAAAAACATGGGAATAATATTTTCCAACCTATTGAAAAGTCTCCAAAGTGTGGTATTTCAGTAGAATTCTGTTCTGGTTAACTATTACTACACAAGAAACCACTCCAAAACTAAGTGACTTAAAATAACTTCTTATGTAGACAGGGTTGGCTAGATGGTTCTCATTTGGGGATCTCTCCTACAGCTGCAGTTCAGATGGTGAGTGAGATTGAAGCTATTCAACGATCTCTTCACTCTATGTCTGGTATCTGGACTAAGATAACTGAAGCAGCCAGGGCCTGATCAGTCATCTCTTTCCTTCTTTCTCTGCATGGGTTGCTGGGGCTTCCTCATAACAATTTACATCACATTTACATTATATTAGATACAGTTATCTAGAGATGATTTAAAGTATACAAAAGGATGTGCATGGGTTATATGCAAATACTACACCATTTTATATAAAAGACTTGAACATCAGCTGATTTGGATATCTGTGGGGATCCTGGAACCAATCCCTGGCAGATACCAAGCTATGACTGCAAATCCTGTGGGGTCTGTTTATCTGTAGAACACTAACATGTAGACAAAAGATCGTCAAAGGCTTCTGATGATCAAGTCTCAGAAGCCACGCAATATCATTTTTACCGTATTCTGTTGGCTGAAGCAGTCACAAACCAGCCAAGATTCCAGGGAATGGAAGAACGAACTTCTTCTCTCAGTAGGGGAGTGGCTTGCAGTTATAAGAAAGAGATAATGGCAGCCATGCTGAGAACATGCTACCAAACTTTTAAATTTAATTTGTTACAAATACAAAAAATGTGACTTGTTCTGATTACTTTTTTTTTTTTTTTTTTCCATTTTTGAGAGAAAGAGAGAGAAAGAGAGTCTCACTCTGCCACCCAGGCTGGAGTGCAGTGGTGTGATTATAGCTCAGTACAGCCTTGATCTCCTGGGCTCAGGAAATCCTCCTGCCTCTGCCTCCTGAGTAGCTGAACCACAGGTGTGCACCATCACACTGGGCTGCTTTTTAATTTTTTTGTAGAGACTATATTGCCCAGGCTGGTCTTGAACTCCTGAGCTCAGAGGATCCTCCTGCCTCAACCTCTCAAAATGCTGGGATTACAGGCATGAGACACCCTGCCCAGCCCTAACTACTTTTTAAGGAAAATATATTGATATATGGGAAAAGGAACATTTTCCAGCCAAACTTTTGGAAAATACTTTTGACTAATTTGTGGATGAGATTAAAAATGAATATTATGAGTTAGACAGTACTTTTTCCCTTAGAGTTTACCTTTGCCCAGCAATATTTTCAGCTATGACAGACAATAAATTGAACTTAGAATCAAAGTTTCCAATGGCTGTATCAAAAGCATAGAGTGAATTTTTTTAAAAAAGGGAACATATTTGATTATTTTATTCTCACTAAAAACATTACTATTAAGAAGATTTTTATGAAAAGAAAAAGATTTTTAGTATTAGTATTATAAAATGTTACCTAAAGTTATAGCCTCTCTTTTGATTTCTATTTTCGTATATAGTTTATAATGTGCATAATATATCTGTACAGTTGCACTTAAGAGAGAGGCAGCCAACTGTTAGGCTAAGAGCATAGATTCTGGAGCTAGATATCAGGAGTGAAATTCTGGTTTCACTGTTACCTGCTGTGTGACCTTAAACAAGTTGCTTGACCTCTCTGCACCTCAGTTTTCTCAACTTCAAATTAGAGGAACTAATAGTGCCCAATCATAGATTATGAGGATTATATAAGTTAATATAGAGTTTGTCACCATATTTAGCCATAACTACTACTATTTAGCAACATCTTTTAAAATAAAAACATGCAGATCATTAGACCTAACAACTCCATGTCTAGATGTGTGCTATAGGAAAATATTTATGTGCACAAGGAACTTTGTACAAGAATGTCTATTGAAACATTTTTAATAGGAAAAATATTGTAAACCATCTTAATACATAGGGAAAATGTTTAATAAATTGTGGTATAGAGTTGGGATGGAATATTTCACAGTAGTGCCAATGAATGAGGTAAATTTACCTGTACTGATACAGAAACATCACCAAGATATTAATTTAAAAATCAAGTGTATACACTTGTGTTCAACATAATGCTGGGAGGCGATGGGATCATGGGGGCGGATTTCCCCTTTGCAGTTCTCATGATAGTGAGTGAGCTCTCTTGAGATCTGGTTGTTTAAAAGTCTGTAGCACCTGCCCCTTCTCCCTCTTCCCTGTCTCCTGGCCATGTAACACATGCCTGCTTCTCCTTCACCTTCCACCATGACTGGAAGTTTCCTGAGGACTCCCTAGCCATGTTTCCTGTACAGCCTGCAGAACAATGAGCCAATTAAACCTCTTTATTTATACATTACCCAGTCTCATGTAGTTCTTTATAGCAATACAGGTGACTATAAACAGCCACCCTTAGTTTATAGGAGAGTCAGTCCAATAGGACTGTGGATTTTTCTGTATTTCATTAATATTTTATAAGGATGGCCCTATATAATGATTATATAATTAAAATATGTTTGTCATTTTTTTTTTTTTTTGAGATGAAGTTTCACTCTTGTTGCTTAGGCTAGAGTGCAATGGCTCATTTCAGCTCATTGCAACCTCTGCCTCCCAGGTTCAAGCAATTCTCCTGCCTCAGCCCCCCAAGTAGCTAGGATTACAGGTGTGCATCACCACGCCCAGCTAATTTTTGTATTTTTAGTAGAGAACGGGGTTTCACCATGTTGGTCACGCTGGTCTCGAACTCCCAACCTCAGGTAATCCACCCACCTCGGCCTCCCAAAGTGCTGGTGTCATATTTTTCAAAAAGAGTGCCGCTTCTCCAGATTGTGGAAGGGAGTCACCAAACTTCCCAATTAATTACATGATTGTAGCCAGAATGGAGAAAACAGGCAAAAGGGCTTTTTATTGTTCTTTCTCAAATACTGTTCATTTCACTCATAATTTCAATGAAGTATGAATAATTTTTTTCTTATTTTTCAACTAGTAAGAGATAGAAAGATATTTTTTGAAAACATTTACTATAGTTCATAGCAAAAGCAGAAAATCTAAGAACTCCTGCCTGTGAGTCTTTTCAACACTCACCATTGATAGTAGCTCATTAAATTAAAAAAAAAAAAAAAAGCACTTTAACAATCACTTCCATGGAAGAGAGGTTCCTTTTGCTACTGTCAGTTTTTTACCCTTATTTTCTTGAGGAAAAAAAAGTAGGGAGACACGTAGTATGGGAGATTATTAAATTCATATCATATATTATTCCTAAGTGAGAATCACTTTTCCAAAATCCTGGGTGTAATCATCTCTTAAAATACAGCTTCACGACATGACTCGAAGTCACTGGCAGTTCTCCAAAGAGACTAAACAGAACTTCAAATATTATTTCAGAACACTGAGGGAAAAGGGGAGAAGTGAGATTGATTTCATTTTAAATAACCAGAGTGGAGCTCTGCAAGGACCAGTCTTTTCTGCCTTATTCCTGGGGCTTATGTTTGCCAATTAGGGAGTATCACCTGAATTCAGAAGTTGAGCTAAACCAAAGGCTCATTGAAACAGAGACAGGGAGGAGACACGATCCCTTCACAGCTGTCCTTGTGTGTCAGCCCAAGTAACAGATGGAAACAGCTGTGCCCCAGCCCACATGTGCCCTCATGAGAAAGCCAGTGCAGATCAGTGACTCCCTGCGATTTCGAAAAGCAACTTGATCCCTTATGAAAAGTGATGGCATTTGTGGTTGTTTCATAAGGGTCAGGGGAATTCTGAGGAGGACGCCCAGCTTCAAACTCTGTCCTTCAGTGGGGGCCGAGCAATCCCAACAAAAAACGAAAGCAAATTCCTGAACCAGAGAAGAAAGCATTTCCAGTGTGACAGGTACTCAGGACTGGGCTTGTGAAGTTTTGCTTTGGGCACCTGAAAGATGAGAAGAAAACAGAAGAACTCACTTTTCTGCCCAGTTCCACAGGAAACTACACACAGAGAACTAGACACCTAGGAGTAGGTGGATAGTGATCATGCAAGGATACCCTGTGTGATGAGCAGAGAGCAGTCAGGTAGGGTACCCTGCAGGGGGGGAGGCAGGCTTCAAGCCCCCAGCAACTCAGGCCACCAAGAAAAAGGATCCATAACCAAAAGTTTTCATCTTCACCAGTGTCCC
This sequence comes from Sapajus apella, assembly GCF_009761245.1. Taxonomy (NCBI): domain Eukaryota; kingdom Metazoa; phylum Chordata; class Mammalia; order Primates; family Cebidae; genus Sapajus; species Sapajus apella. Next base: position 1,400,762 of record NW_022437097.1, read on the forward strand.
TGGTGATTCAGGGGCCTTCCTCCTCATGGAGATCATGGAAGGCATCTAACATGCCTGAGATGAAAGAGTATTCCTGTTAATATGAAGTTCCTTAATATTATTGGCTTAATAGTAAGCCAAGTTAATTGAAACACTGGATAGGTTTACCTCATCCAAACATAAAGGAACCACTATGATAAAGCCCTGGGATTGGACTTTAAGGATTATGACTGTGCTTCATAGGTTTGTTTTTATTTATTTTGGGGTTTTTTTAGGCAGTCCAGACTCCCTCCCAACCCCCACTTCTCCTCTGGGCAGCCAGTTCTTGTTACCTGTCCTTTGAAGTTTCTTAAAGCATATCCAAACAGACACATACAGATCACTGTCTCTCCTCTTATTTATTCTATCGTAGCATGTTAGAGAGAGTTTCATTTTTTTTTACAGTTTTATAACTTTCCATTGTATGACGTATAAAAATAATTTAATCAGCATCCCACCCATAAAATCGAATTAATTTAATCAGCATTAAATTTTTCTAGTCCTTCATGATGACCAACAATGTAGGCAGGAATAACACTCCACATATGTCATTTCACTCGTATGCAAGTTTCCTATATTTCTAAAAGTGGAATTATAGGACCAAATGGCATGTGGATTTTAGTGGTTCAACCAAATTGTTCTAGATGCTCACAAGCAATCTATGAGAATTTTCCACATTCTTATAGAGTATATTCACACTTTTAGTTTTGCCATTTAACAGGTAAAAAGCAGTATCTCAGTGTAATTTTAATTTTGATTTTTCTTGAGTGAGGCTGCACATTTTTATATGTGTAAGAGTTATCTACATTTTGTTTTCCACAAACTCTTTATATCCTTTGCCTATTTTTCTGAGTTGCTGGTCTTTCCTTCTGAATTTCTGCTACTGAGCCCATCTAGTAATTTTTAAAAATTCGTTATTGTATTTTTCAGTTTTAAAATTTCCATTTGGTTCTTCCTTACATTTTCTATTTCCCCGCTGTGACTTTCCACTTTGTCATTTGTTTCAAGCATTTGTACTTGCTTTAAAATCAAGGCATTCATATAATAGCTGCTTTATGATTTTTGCTGGATAGTTTCAACATCTGTGTAATCTCAATGCTCACAATTGCCTTTTCTCTTTCAAGTTGAGATTTTTATGGTTCTCAGTGTGATGAGATTCTGGATTGCATCCTAGACATTTTCAGTAGTATGCTATATTATTCTGGTTCCTATTTAAGTCTTTGATTTTAGCAGGCACTTGACATGTTTAAGTTCAGAATGCTTGTTCCGGTTCACTTTGTGAGCTGTGGTTCAAAAGTCATTTCGTTTTCAAAGCCTTTACAGTGCAATTTCAATCTGCTCCACTTGGGTGCTACCCTGAGGCGAATCTTTAACCCGGGCAGTGTTTCAGACCAGTGTTCAGTTTTTCTGACCCTTGAATCCTTTTGCTGTGTTGTGTCTTGTCTGTTTTGTGCATGGGGCACTCGGAGTTCTACCCAGGATTTCATATACAGATTTAGAACATTGCTTTCTCCAGTTCTCTCCTCCACATAGTCCTCCCCCAGCCTCTAGTTAGGAGAGGTAGGGATGGTCACGTTATTGCAGAAGGAGGAAGAGATGAGTGGGCTTCATCCACAGTCTCACCCCAGCAGCACATGGTGGCGGGGGAGGGGTTAGCCAGCACAAAAGGACAGATGTGGTCAAAATGTTTTTGCTCTGCTGGAAACACTGGTCACATGGCTAAAAAGACTTTTCTTGGGCTTTTAAAATTTGCACCCATCTGTGTTTCTGGGTTATAGGCATTGCTGGAGCCCACACTGCCATACACGAGAGAAAAAATTAATGAACAAAACAAAACAAACACATAAACAACACCCAAAGCACTCCCTGCCGGATGATACCTTGAGTATGGAGGAACTTGCCAGTTTGTCTTTCTTTTTCCAACTTCAGAGTCTTCTGTCAGTTGCTTTATGAATTTTGTCCAGGGCTTTTGTTATTGTTGGTGGGAAGAATAGAGCGGAACATGCTTATTCCATTTAGTCTAGATACTAAGTGTGGAGATCTATTCACTTTTTATGAAACTTCCCCCGCCAGAATCTACCCTGTACCTGCCCACCTTCCAGCTCCCTGAAAACCCCAGCAGGTCATTTCTCCATGCCTGGGTCTGGATCATGACCAGTGATGCTTTCTGACCCCACCTCACCATGCCTCAGGGGTCGCATGGTCTCCTAGCTCAGTCTCCACATCTCATCTACCAAAGTGAGACTAAGGCTTGAATGTCCTATAAACCATGTTACCCCTATACACCATGCTTACCTAGGTAGTAAGTGCTGATACAGTCCCCACACTTAACTCCTGAGCACAAACACTAATGCTCAGAGGCAGTGCCACTGAAGCCATAAGAAGGAAATACTTTCATAACTGCCTCATAATATTCAAAGTTTCCTCCCCCACTAAGCAGTCAAATTTCACATTATTATGCCCTTTCTCATATCCGCTTCCAAATTATGCTGCGTCAAGCCTGCCAGCTAATGAAAAGCCCCAATCCCCGAAACAGCTGTGTCTCAGATGTTTGCCTACCTCCCAAGGCTTGAAGACTACCTCTGCAAGGGTAGTTAATTCCGTTCTCAGTCAAGGGCTTTCACATGAATCCATTCCTGGTTTTCTCTATTTATAGGTTATTTTATACTTACAACTCTCCCTAACAAATAACAAACAGTATGAAAACAACATTGGTAACAAGAACAAATGAATAAATAAAAACTCCCTGCATCCTGTTGCTCTGCTCTGATTACCACCATCTCTTCTTTCCTTTCCAGACAAGCTTCTTGGAATGGTAATCAATGAGTCCTCATATCCTCCCTGAGATTCATATCCTATCTCAGCTTTGTTTAACTCTCACCAGTTCATTAAAAGGTCATTGGCCGGGTGCGGTGGCTCACGCCTGTAATCCCAGCACTCTGGGAGGCCGAGGTGGGTGGATCACGAGGTCAGGAGATTGAGACCATGTGAAACCCCGTCTCTACTAAAATAAAACAAAACAAAAAAACTAGCTGGGCATGGTGGTGTGAGCCTGAAGTCCCAGCTACTCAGGAGGCTGAGGCAGGATAATTGCTTGAACCCAGGAGGCAGAGGTTGCAGTGAGCTGAGATCGTGCCACTGCACTCCAGTCTGGGCGACAGGGCAAGACTCCATCTCAAAAAAAAAAAAAAAAATGTTCATCAAGGCCCTCAACAACCTGAATATTGCCAACTCCAGAGGGAACTTGCTAGTCTCCCTAACTCCTCACCCGTTCTCGATAGTCTCAGCTCTTTTGGTTCTGTGATAGTCCTCTTTTTTCTCCCACCTCTGTAATTGTTTTTCATCTTCTCCACGAATTTCTCAGCAGCCCATCATCCCTTCTACACAAATGCTACTAAGACGATGACAGTGATGATAACCATCCCCATTATGCACCGAGCTTGTATGCCAGGTTCTAGGCCAGGTGGTTGGAATGCATCACAACATTTAATTCTCATTAAAATCCATTTTTGGAATGTGGAAACTGAGAACATTTCTCAGGTTATTTGCCCAAGTTTAGGCAGCTATTCCATGGCAGAGGATTTAAGTATACGTTTACCAAATAAATTCATTTTTGGCCTGCTTCATAGTTCACTTTACATCTTCTCCTTGAATTATTTTGGCTATTTTCATAGTCTTTTCTGAGTGACATCTATCAAGAGGTTCTTTCAATCTGGGATTCCAACTCCTAAGTCAGACTTTCTCCTGAACTTTTCAATCTGGATATCCTCTACTGTATTAGTCAGAGTTTTCCAGAGAAAGAGAACCTCTAGGATAGATAGGTATATTGATAGAAATAAATTTATTATAGGAACCAGCTCATGTGCTGATGGCAGTTGAAAGTCCAACAGACAATCTGCTCTCTGCAAACTGGAGAACCAGGAAAACCAATGATGTAATTCAGTCTAAGTTCAAAGGCCAGCACATTGCGAGGCTGATGGTACAAGTTCTTGTCTAAGTCCAAAAACCTGAGAACCAGGAGTGTTGATATCTGAGGGTAGGAGAAGATGGATGTCTCAGCTCAGAGAGAGAGAGAGAGAGAGAGAGAGAGAATTTGTTCTTCTTCTGCATTTTTTGTTCTATTCAGGTCCTCATATAATTGGATGATGCCCACATCCAATTATATGAGGGTGGAGCCCAAAGAAGAGGGTGGGTCTTCTTTGTGCAGTTTTTTGATTCAAATGCTAATGACTTCTGAGACACCTGCACAGACACATCCAAAAAATAATGTCTTACCAGTGTTCTGGGCATTCCATAGCCCAGTCAAGTTGACACATAAAATTACCCATACACTTAGAAAGCTCGCAGAACTCATAATATTCCCTCTTCTACACTGCCTGATCCTTCTGCTGTGTTCTGGGTCTTTGTGATTGAGACAGCTAGCTTCCACCCAGTCATACAGGAGACACACAAAACATTTTTGACTCCTCCTCTCTCCTTTGCCCTTCACTTACCATAAAACCTATTAATTTCATTTCCTGTTTCTAGAATCCAGCTTTTCTTCTCACCCCAACTAGTACTCTCAGGCTCAGGTTCTTATATCTTCTTTTTTGGTTATAGCAATGAATTCCTACAAGGTCTCCCTATTTTCATTTTATGTATTTTTAAGTCTATAAGTTTCATTTAAAGTGTCTTCTCTCCTCCATGCCCTCCCCCGAAAACACCCAAAACATAAACATGGCAATTCAGGTTATATATTTCTATGTAACAATCCACATGAAAACTTTGAAGTCTAAAACAATTTATGATTATCTCTCCAATTATGTGGGTTGATAAGGGGAAATCCTCAGTTGGGGTATTCCATGCAGTTGCATTCAGATGGTGGCTTAGAATGAAGTCATCTAAAGGCCTAACTTGGCTAGATGTTCATGATGGCAACGTATAAGATGGTTTTGGCTGGGAGCTCAGCTGGGGTGACCAACCAGACCACCTACATGTGGCATCTCCATGGGTTTAGACTCTGACAGCATGGCAGTTTGCTTCTAAGAGATGTCATGTTCCAAGAGCAAGTACTCTGAGAGAACTAGGCAGAAGCTGCAGGACTTCTTAAAACCACTTCTTAGAATGTAACTTCTGTTGTCTTCCCTTAGCCAAGCAGTTGCTTAGGCAAGCCTAAACTCAAGAAGAGAAAAATTAAAGCCTACCTTTTAATGCAATGAGCAGTACACATGCACAAAGAGGAGAGCCGGTAAGGTGATTATCTTGGAGGCTATCTACCTCAATGACCATATCATTTTTATGTGTCTAATGCCTGAATTGCTCTCCAGTCACTGGGACATGAAGTCCAAGCTCCCTACAGTACAATGCATTGACTTTCCAGGGTTTGCAATACAGACTTCTCCATCATCTTTTCCTTCCACTCCCAGCATTCCGCAGTTTTTGCTTATAAGTCTCCGTATCCCACTTCTGTCATAGACCATAATGGTTATTCCCTCTCCCCACCCACCTAAATATCCTTACTAATCTTTCTTAGCCAACTTCCACTTCATCCTTTAAGGCCCCTTAGATACCACATCCTCCAGGAAGCTCTCCTGGAATCCCAGCTTGGGTAGAGTGAGCCACTTTTGTGGGCTTCTATTGCACCCTGAGTGCACTTATCATAATGCTTGTTATAATATAATACTTGTATTGATATTATACATCTGTGTTTATCTTTCCCTTCACACCCCTAGATGGTTAGCCCCTTGAAGGCAGGAGCCATATCCCATCCATCTTTGTATCTTTGGTGCACTTTGGTGTGGTAGCTTTGCAATGTGTCAACTTGCCTACACAGAACTACATTTCCCAGAATTCCCTTCCCTGCATGATTCTGGTTAGAGTGGACCACAAAAGAGTCTCCTGGAGGACATGTGGAGGTTGGAGGTGAAGCAGCAGCCTTTTTTTGTAGCACACCCATATGCTACTTGCTGCAGGCTACAGGCCCCTGCTTTCCTGCTTCATCCTCTTGGCTCTTGGGCCAGTTCTGTGGTAAAGGGCACAAACTCTTCCTGCAGGACACCCACACCATCAAAGTCACAGGCAGCAAGAATTGGTATGAGTCTCAATCCATCCTCATGGGTTCCAGCTTATGCCTGTGGGCTCCATCTTGTCCTTGCTAACCCACTGCCTGCCTTGTGGACAATGCCCTTATAGAGATTGCTTAGCAAGAACCCACAACTTTGTAAGGCACAATTCCCTGTAACAAAGATACACACACACACACACACACAAAGGTAAATATGTATATGTGTGTGTATATGTGTATATAAGTGTGTGCTTGTGTATTTGACATGCATACATAAAACCTCCTAGTGAGTCTGCTTCTGATTGAACTACAACTGACACAGATGAGAGGATTTATCAGGGGAAAATTCCTGACATATCTTGGTCAAGGATTGACATATCTCTCAATCCTGACATATCTCGAGATATGTCAAAAACAATGACAAATCATCTGCTTTTTAAATAATCATTGCTGTAATAGTATTACAACTAAGCATATCTTCATGTTGTCTCTTCACTATCCCACAGGACAGTGTCAGAGAGGCTGGGTTAGAGGCTGGCTGTATCCCTTGCTAGCTATGTTCAGAAACATCAGTTATATCCCTTGCTAGCTATATTAGGAAACCTCAGTTTCCTAATCTGTAAAATGTAAGGAACAATTGTATCTTCCTCATGGATTCATGGAGGATTAAGAGATAATAATACATTTGAAATTCTTAGTATGTGCCTAACATGTAATTACTATTTAAACCAAGTTAGCTAATATTAACTGGATAAAATACATAACTGCTTGTAGATAGCATATTTGTCCCCGCAATAATTTATATTCCATCCATGTACATTTATACTCATAATTCAGAAACTGCATTTATGTTACTGAAGTGTAGAGATTATAGTGCACTTCAGAAGTCATGAGTACAAATATTTTTACACTGTTCCTAATCACTTATGGGTTAAAAAGTTTATAATAATGAAATATTCCCCAAATTAATAAAAGTATTAGATTAAAATGATGTAGTCTGCTGCCTGTGTTGATGGCATAAACCCAGAATTTTATAACCCCTTCATTCCTTTGGCTCTTTCAGGAATCTTCCTTCAGCCTTAGAATTTTAAACTCTTCCTTCTTTAAAAACTGAATCAGGCCGGGTGTGGTGGCTCATCCCTATAATCCTAGCACTTTGAGAAGCCGAAGTGGATCACTTGAGGTCGGGAGTTTGAGATCAGCCTGGCCAACATGGTGAAATCTGGTCTCTACTAAAAATACAAAAAAATTAGCCGGGCATGATGGCATGCGCCTGTAATCCCAGATACTTGGAAGGCTAAGGCAGAAGAGTCTCTTGAACCCAGGAGACGGGGGCTGCAGGGAGCTGAGATCGTGGCACCGCACTCCAGCCTGGGCAACAGAGGGAGACTCCAACTCAAACAAACAACAAAAAATCTGACTCAATCTATGTATTTAAAATGGCTTTGTAAATTCTAAATCATACATTTGGTTGTCCTTTTCCCTTTAACTGTGTAGAGTCACTTCAGAAGGTAGACATAGCCATGGCATTTAGAACCAGTTCTAATACTGATCCATCTAGAAGGCTTCTAAGATCCTGCTAAAATCTTAACAAAATGAGGAAATGAAGACAGTTTTTAGAAGTCCCATCGGATCTCAGGGACAGGGTCTGCAGGAATGTGCAAGACAGAGGGTGAGAGAATGACTTGGGATGATGTGACTTTTCTATTCATTTGGCCTTTTGGAACATTTAATTTTTCTGAGCTCTCTGTTTATGAATTGAAAATGCTTTTATTAAGTTAATTAAATTATTTTAAGAACATAAACAATGCAATATAAGGCACTCAAACATTTTAAGCCTCTCTGTCTCTCTCTGTGCTAACAAACGGTCGGTGACATAATAAAACAAGTATATTTCTAAATAAGGCAAAAACGCCTGGGTACTGTCTGATGAAGCAAGAAGCCAGACAGAGCTTCCTACTGTTTCTTCTGCCCCGATGAGAAACCCAGCGTTATATGACGGGAGACCAAAGGTTACTTCCCAGACAACAATGGACAATGCCTTCATATTTGCTTATCACCCCTCAGCGACTGAGGAGGGCTCTGGATTGTGAGAACTCAAAGCAGGGCTTTCCCATACCTACCTTAGACTGTAATGGTCTGGATATATACATGTTCTTATCCCACTACCCTATACACATCTTGAGAGAAACCACAGTCTGTATTCCCACTTGTCATATAGGAGGCATTAAAAATCAATTATATTCTATAAAATAGAGAAACAATTTTCATTTTTTAGCAAATTAAACTTTCATTCAAATATAGTGTTAAATACTTCAAATATTGAGATGAAGCAAACCAAAGTCTCAGCCACTCCTTTTTCAACACCCTTAAATGAGTCCTAGGATGCTCCAGAACCTTGTGTTAAAGATAAAGGATGAGATGAAAATGCTGGCATTTCTAAATGCTGTTTCCTGAGGAGCTCAATGTAATATTCTTAAGGTTCAAGAAGATGAGAGGTATATCTTAAGTCATAGACAGGACATGTTCGTTGTCAATGTTGGGCTCAGCACAGGACTGACAGGTGCTGATCCTGGCTTTTACAGTCACCAGATTCTGACAGCCACCTGGCACAAGGGGCATCCTCCTATGCTGCAGATGGCCAAGGGCAAAGGTCAGAGGGCCTGATGCACTCTTGACCCTTTTTTGCCTCTAGCTCCTGCCTTCCCATATATGGGCTTCCGTTACCTGAATCACCACAGCTGCTTTGAATCTCCAGTAAGCATTTTGTTTAAAATGTAGACCCACTCAACTTCCAGGAGCTCATGGAAGATGGATGGGTACACATTTTTGGGTATGAGAAGGGAACTAGTATTTCAGTTCCTATCCTGAAGCATTCATCATCCTCAAACTGAAAAGAAAGTGGATAAGCTTGGCGTGGTGGCTCACACCTATAATCCCAGCACTTTGGGAGGTCAAGATGAGTGGATCACGAGGTCAGGAGATAGAGACCATCCTGGCTAACATGATGAAACAGTCTCTACTAAAAATACAAAGAATTAGCTGGGTGTGGTGGCATGTGCCTGTAGTCCCAGCTACTGGGGAGGCTAAGGCAGGAGAATCACTTGAACCCGGGAGGCAGAGGTTGCAGTGAGCCGAGATCATGCCACTGTACTCCAGCCTGGGTGACAGAGCGAGACTCTGTCTCCAAAAAAAAACAAAAAAAAAAAAAATGGATAAAGTTAGAACGTGTTCACTGTCTGAGGAACTCATGGTCTCATGGAAAGATGGCATGTCCTATCTTGTGCTGTGGATTTGTCTTGAGAGAAAATGTGATGTCTCTTCCAGAGCTATTGGGTGCAAGAGTAGGGTTCTCACTCACAATGCTTAGGATCATTGATCATTGTGATCACGTGATCACAGTGCACAAAGCAGTCTAGCCTCTTCTTCTTAAGTTTTAAGTAAATTTCAAAGATCCAAGAAAACCATGTGTCATGATCTCAAAAATAAAATCTGGAGATGAAGAATGATGGCTTTCTGCTCTTAAAGGAGGAACAGGTGACAGGAAGCAATGTCACTGGAAATGGGGTTTCCTCTTTTGTAAAATCCACTTATTGCCATTTGTTTTCCTGTCATTCTTGGTGTTTTGCCAGTAGCTTGTAGAGAATGAGCTGAGGTGTGCTTTATTGTGTCTGAGCCACAGCGCTGACTTTATGAAGACACAGCTGTATTCTTGCTGATCACCTTTCATTACTACTTCCACAGAGTTCACTGCTGGCTATTTGAAATTACAACACTGACAACAGATGCAACCTCTGACAAGTTTAGTTGTAGCCAGAGGGACCAGCATTCTAGATGGTTTGATTTGTGCCTATAGTTTCTTGTTTGGATGATAGATTATACAAACACCCAAGTTACAGCCAATATGTATAGAGCTCACTTTTTTCATGTGATTTTGGTTGAGTGATTTTGTTAATGAGTATTTATAGTTTTTTACACATAAACTCATAGTATGAAGCTACTCCATGCTACTACAAAATCGCTTTATTGTGCTTTCTCAGTTTTTCATCAGAAAACCCTTCTTTGAGACATAAGCATTGCATGTTTTCCACTGTTTTTAAAAAATAATTTCAGCAAAGGCTCACTCATGAAGATACTTCAGGTAAGAGAGAGGAAAGGCTCCCAAAAGAGATGTGTGGGGGCCACTTTTGAGCACTATCATGTGCATCTCAGCCATCGCTCAGGAATTTCTATTTTCTTCTTTCTGAAGCTGCCCAAGTGGCAATCCCACCTTGTCCCCTGTCCCTGACCTTGGACATGGGGAGCAGCACTGTCCCAGGGAGGGGGGAGACAGAAGAAGGGAAGATGGTGAGCCTAGTCACTTCTCAGCCGGATGGGGGTTCCTCAACAACTCTCATTCCATGTGCTGCTTCCATGTGCTGCTTCTCTGTGATCTTTCTCTTATGTCTTTCCTCATGAAACCAAAGTGCTAGAGGGATCAGGGACTATGGGAGACCCACAAAATCCCATGTTCATGAAGAAGGAAGAGAATGCTGGTGGGAGGAGGGTTGAGGCCTGCAGAGATGGGGCTGAAAAGCTGCTGCCTAAGTCATCCGAGTCTGCTCTAACAGGATACCATACACCTGGTGGCTAACAGGCAACAGATGTTTATTCCCACAGTTCTGGAGGCTGGAAGTTCAAGAGCAAGGCACCAGCAGATTTAGCATCTGGTGAGGGTCTGTTTCCTGGTTTGTATAGAAGGTGCCTTTTCCCTGTGTCCTCCTATGGTGGGAGGGGCAAGGCAGCTCCCTGGACCTCTTTGAAAAAGGCACTGATCCCGCTCATGAGGACTTTCATGCCCTAATCATTTCCCAAAGGCCCCACCTCCTAATACCGTCACATTCAGACCAATGTGACCGCAGCAGCCTCCTCTTCGTTCTCAAAGCCTCCCTGAATAACAATCTTCCTTTCAAAAGGATTTCGGGGCAGAGATTCTGAGACCCACTGGAGCCTTCACAATGGAGGTTGACAACGGCTGTGGTTGGAATAAGAGGAGTTAATGGTAACGGAAAAGAAGTTGACACCTGAGGAGGAGAGTTGGGGTCACAGGATAAAGTGCCTGGTGGTTTCTATCAGTGGGAAACGCTGACTGGTTAACCGCTGCTGCTTGGAATGCCCTCTCCATGCCACTCCGCCTTCCTCACAACGGCTCCTCATCCAGACGCCATCCCTGCATTCTCTCCCTCTCCCGGTCTCCATTAAGATGCAGCAGCGTCTCCCCGAAGACAGGGGAACTTCTGGGCGACTTGGACAGTGAGGCCTTTTGCTGCTCCACAACCAGCGTCTCTGGAATCACAGACAGGCAGCCTGGGATCAGGCGAAGGCAGACATTCTTTATGGATCAAGGCAAGAGGAAGGGAGAGGGTCTCAGTGTAAAACGCACCAAACCACCACACAGGACTACCTCGGTCAGGATAAAAAGGGAGGCGATTTAAGCATCAGAATGTGCTCCCTCGACCCCAGAGCCCGCCCGGAACGTTGGCGGCCGCCACCTGCTTGCCTGCGAGGCCGCCATGCTCCCGCGCGCTCATGTTGCCATCCACTTGCTGCAGCGTTAATGAAGAAACCCGACTGCCAGGCACGCTTGGAGGAATAACTCCTGAAACAGGTTGTAAAGCCCGGGCCCATGGCTTGCTCTCTCGGGACTTGGCACTTACGTCTCTTTTTCCATTTGCACAGACTGAGCAGGAGGCCAGGCCTCCCCGCCCGGGCCTCGCTCGCAAGGCCCCCCTCCTCTGTCTCCCAGGTCTCCCACTCGGCCCCCGGGCCTGTGCCGGGGCGCTGTGCCGGCCCAGGCCGTCCCCGCTGCACATTTCAAGCAGGACCCGGCCTGAGTCCCGTGGGCCCTGCGCCGGAGGCCCCTGGGTGAATTTGTCTCTCCCCACTCGCCGGCTCCGCACCGCCCTCAGGCTCTTTTCTCGCTGGCTCGCTCGCTCGCTCTCGCCGTTTCCGGGCAGCCTGTGCGTTTCAGCGCGCGGACATTTCCGGCTGGCGGGGGAGGGGACGGCGGCCGGCCGGTCCCCGTTCGCGTTCCCGTTCGCATTCCCGCCTGGCTGCAGGCGCAGCTGCGATGACTTCATGACTCTGCCATGGCCGCGGGGCCGCCAAACAGGGCCGGGATTGTATTCAGCTGCTGGAAAGTAGCAAGTGTGAAAGACACCGTGGCAGGCTCCACCTCCTGCCTTCTTACCTTTCTTTTTTTTCTTTTTTTTTTTTTTTTTTTTTTTATAAAAATTGCTCTTATCTCCCGCAAAAACTCCCTGAGTGCCTTTCCCCCGCCTCCTGGCAGCCCTGGAAGGAGGGCCACCTTGGAACACGTGTCCTTCTCAGGCCTGAGTCCCCCGGGCCCTCCTTGGCCTGGAGCAATGTGGAGGGAATGCCAAATACCCGTCTTTAGGTGGGTTTTAGGTTTCAGGGGAAATAATGAAATTCTGCATTTGAATCTGAAAATGAGTGCGTCAGCCTGTGAGTGGCTGGGTGAAGCAGGAGTGAAGGTGGCCCTGTTTCTCCCATTAGCTTGTCCTCCCACCCGGGGGAGAGCCTGACCCAGTGAGGTGGCCATAAGACCCCAGGAGCCTTACTCCACCGTGGTCCAGAACTCGGAGAACTGGGACCCAGGCACTACGTGACTTGCTTGTCAGGGTGCCTGACATTTCAGTATGGTGGCAGTGGACCCAGTGTGCCTGGGTGGGAGGAACATGTGGACATGGATTGTCAGATATGACTATGTGCGTGGTGGGGCATTGCTTGTGATGGTGAAAAATTGGAGCAACCTAAATGCCTACCAACAGGGGAATAGATAAATAAAGTGTGCTGTATTTATATGATAGAATTGTATACAGCAGTTAAAATAAATAAAAGTGATCTAGTTGAACTAGACTGGGATAAGGCTCAAAAAAAAAATGAGCAATTTGCAGAATGAAACTGCAGTATGAAACCATTTATGTAAGAAAAGAATGAGGGAGAGGGAGAGAGAAAGACGAAAAGAAAAACAAGAAAAACCCTCATGAAGCAATACGGTTTCCTGTGCTGCAAATGGGCTGTGTTATGTATAGTACTGCAAGCCTAAATCTCCAAACCCCAAACTATCTAAGGGGAGGGTTCAGAGGGATAGAAATTGGAGAATGTGGTCAAAAGGCACTTTTGAGTAGATGTCCTAATATTTAAGAAGAGAGTGAATTTGCTTATTTCTTGTGTAATTAAAAATTCATTACAAAATAGGGGAAAACGAGGTGTTAGTGGTTTACAGACTTCGTCCATCCAGACTGAGCAGATGTGGAACTTTGCAGTTGACTTATTTGTGAGTAATTAGTGGTTTCGGTTCTGGTCTTTTTTCTTTTCTTTTGCTGAGATGTAACAAATTGATATGATTAAAAGGGTGAGACAAGGTATGTGGGAGTGTGCATGTTCATAAATCAACAGGTGGCTGTGTTAAGTAACCCTCGAGAGTTCTTTTCCAAGTAGTTAGTCGGTCATATGTGGCCTTGCTGAGCTGAAGGGTCATCATCCCGTCAGGCCAAACACGGTGCTGCAGCATTTATTGTTCTAATTGTGCTGTTTAGAAACAGGTGGAGACAAGGGCTAGGGAGCCCTGATCTATTTCATGGAGTCCTGCCATCTCCCTTTGTACCTTCCACTTGGAAAATCTTGCAGGTAGACATCAATTAGCAATGCAAACACCATGTTGGAAATTCACTCTATTTGGGCCTTGTGGGGGAGGTTAGGTAAGTGAATAATTTAGCTAAGAATTCTGCAAACCCATAGGTAGTCATTACTATAGACAGAGATTTTGAAATGTGGATGAAGTGTGTGTGTGTGTGTGTGTGTGTGTGTGTGAATTAATATACAAAATTTTAAAAACATTCTTTTGTTAAAGGAGAACATTTAAAATTAGAAAATAAATTACAAACATTAGGAAATAGCTTGCTTATGTTTTAGAATCAATATGAATAATACTAGTTGTTTTCAAAAATAATCCTTTCCCTAACTATAATACTTATATTATCATTATAGAAAACTCAGTAAAGTATAAACAACACTAATAGTTACATTATCATTGTAGAAAACTCAGTAATCAAAGAAAAGTATAAACAACACAATTAAAAGCAAACAAAAATGAAGCAGTAGCTAACTCTTGATGGTTGAATTGTGGGTGTTTTCTTCTAGACTTTTCTATCATTAATATAACAAAATCTCCATCCTACTGGTAATATTACTTTGTAGTCTGTTTTTATCATACTGTTAATAATATCTGAGAGGCCACCAATCCAGAAGTTTTCCTGTGCCCCTTCTAGTCAGTTTCCTATCCACCCCAGGCATTGGTGGCCACTGGTCTGATTTTTATCACTATCACGTTGCCTTTTTCAGAATGTCGTACGAATGGCATCAAACAATATGTAGCCTTTTGTGATATGCTTCTTTCGTTTATCATAATGCTTTTGAGAGTCTTCTAGGTTGTTTCAAATATCAGAAGTTCTGTCTTTTATTGCTGAATAGAATGCCATTCTATGGGGATTTGCTGAACATTTAGATTTAGTCTATGGGTCAAAGTTTGTCACCTGTTTTGAAATACTCTTGGATATTAATTCTTCAAATAACTCTCTGACCCATCACAGCCTCTCCTCTTCTTCTGGGACTCAAGTTGCAGCTGTGCAACTTGAGCATTTAGCTGGGAGCATTTAGCTGGGTTCCCTATATCTCTTATGCTCTATTTTGTTCTTTTTATTTTTTTTCTCTTGATGCATCCGTTGGATCTTTTCTGTGGACTTCAACTATGCTGTATTTTTTCTTTCAGATCCTTGAATATTTCTGATGCTATTGCTATGAGGTTGGTGCAAACAATATCTGAAACTTTACTTCCATCCCTTTTTTGCTTGGTTAATTCTTAGTCATCATCTCGATTCCGCTTCCCCGGAAATGCCTTCTCTGACCTCCACGATGAAGCCAGATGATAGTTCCTCAAAGTACTATGCTTCTTTCCTCTTTCACACTAACCAAAGTTGCAGAATTTGTCTGCCTTCCTTTCTAGACCATGAGCTTTACAGGGTAGGGATTGATCTGCTTTTTGTTTATTGTTGTTTCCCCATCTGTAGCCTGGTGCCTGAAACAAAATAAGAACCTAATATTTTTGAAATGTTCAGTGAGCCCCTCTTCAGGTAGTTGGGGGCAGGCCTCCTGCGATTCTTTAGGTAACCTCATCATAGCTCACGGTATGATGTACCAAGCATCTCACTCTTGGTGATGGTCTTTACAGAAATGTCTACTGCATATGGCCTCAGTTGACTTCAGAGATGAAGATCAAACCACTGCAAGAAGGGCAGGATCAGAGACATTTCTGCCATAGCGTGGTTAAAATACCAAGCTGAAAACAGAACATAGGCTTGAACATAACTGTAGTGGACAAACCTCAGACTCATGGGGGACTGCTGGCTTTTTTGACCGAATTCTTGGTTGTAAACTTCTAATTTTGTGGCTGACCTAGAAATTCTCATTTCTGGGAAATGACTGAGCCAATTCTCTGTTCTCCTAGTTTGCAAAGGAGCTTCTGTTGTTTCTGATTCAACATTAACTTGCCACTCTGGCTTTCACTCTTATTCTCTAGGGGAATAAAGTTTGTTTGTTTGTTTGTTTCTTTCTTTCTTTCTTTCTTTCTTTCTTTCTCTCTCTCTTTCTTTCTTTCTCTTTCTTTCTTTCTTTCCTTTTTTCCTTTCTTTCCTCTCTCTCTCCCTCCCTCCCTTCCTTTCTTCCTTCCTTCTTTCCTTCCTTTCTTTTTCCTTTCCCCTCTCTTTCTATAGGTTCTTCCCTGAGGAAGACAAAAATATAACTTCATAAAGTATAATTAGAATTTCAACCAAAGGAGCCTCATTAATGCATTTCTGAGGACATAAAGTTTGCATTGGGTAAGGAGATGAGTTTAATGTCCTGTATATCAAAATGCACAAGAAATTTTTCTGGAACATATGTATGAAGAAATCCATGAATCTATGGATAATAGCGGTAGTAAGAAGAAGATATAAATGTGAATATAGGTACTGTCTTATTTAATCTTCTCACATATCAGAACATAAAGCATTGCTACTAATTTATAGAGAAGTGAATTTAAGTACAAGGACTGTAAGTTGGAGGGGTAAACTAATGGTGAAACTGGGAAAGATGCTCAGTGCAGAACCCCTACATAAGACTAAGATGAGAGGAAAAACATGAAGGATATAGATAGTCCTTCTTTAATTTGCATTCGCTCTTGTTTGTTAGGAAAATTGTACTTTCAGCAAATTGAACTAGCTAATGTATCGTTCTGATCAAATTTTAAATCTCGACTACCTAAAACCTTCCAGTAGCTCTTTATTGTCTGACCAGAGCCAGGCAAGTTTGCATGTTATGAGCTTTCCCAGAGAGGTTTTATCATTTTCTACATACCCGGGCACATTGAGAGTTTCAAAAGGAATTAGGCTATCAAACTTCCTTTCCTACAGAGTGTCTTTTCTCCTGGAGCACCTTTCAGTTTCCCAATGATCTTGGGAAACGCAACACAGAAAATAAAATTTAAATACCTAAGTCCTGTTCTTCCTTTCTTAGTTTATACCTTTCTGGCCATCTCAAAGTTTTGCAAGGGCCAGACAGGGAATGTAAATGAAAGAAGCCAGGAGAAATGAAATGATGGGTGATAATTACCTTCCATAATAAGAGGAAGGGAGTGGCTTACTAGGAAGTACATGCTTATTAAAAGGAGAGAGCCGCTGAATGTCATGTGAAATACAGCCTCAGAACTGCCAGGCAGTTTGATACTCTAAGTGAACTTGGAAACTTGAATTTTGATCTATACTATCAATATTTTTGAAGGATGACAACTAATTCAGATTTAAAATTCTCCATGGGTGAACACTGCGTGAGCCAACATGACTCATCCACAAGCTGAATTTGCCACAAAGACAGCCAGTTTGTGACTTTTCTACGTGAAAGTATCTTGGCTATGTTTTCCTGCTTCATCTCTAAAATGACACAAAATTGTCGAATATAAACATCTTATTTTAGGGAGGAATATACCAATTTTTTCTATTCATTTTTCAGGATAAAAAATGTCACACACACACACACCCCTTTCTATATATACATATATGCAAATATAAACTGCAGTCACACCCATATTTGATTAACCCATTTTCTAGGTTTGCCTCGTTTTGAAGGTCGCAAATTTTATGACAAGCTGTGGACTTACCTCTTTTCCACATTCCCACGTGCAGCAAGTACAGTGGTCAGCACTATTTAGTTACAGGCTACCAGATCAGTGTGTGGTTGACTTGAGCTACTTTTTACAGGATCTATTTCCATGTGGTACAACTGGTGGCAGTTTCTCTGTGTCCATGTGTTTGCTCCTAATACCTCTGAAAATTTCTGCAGAGAAGGTAAAAACTTATCTTGTAGATGAGCTCATATTCAGCCACTAGGGTAAGAAATGGACGGAGGTTTAGAAAACTGGATAGAAGAAAAAATACTGATATTCGCCTTTAAAAGGCCCATGCATTTATTTTTAAATTTTTTTATTTTTATTTTTATTTTTTTGAGACAGAGTCTCACTTTGTCACCCAGGCTGGAATTCAGTGATGCTATCTCACCTCACTGCAACCTCCACCTCCTGGGTTCAAGGAGTACTTCTGCCTCAGCCTCCCTAGTAGCTGAGATTACAGGCACCTGGCACCACACCCGGTTAATTTTTGTATTTTTAGTAGAAACGGGGTTTCATCATGTTGGCCAGGGTGGTCTCAAATTCCTGATCTCAGATGATCCACCCACCTTGGCCTCCCTATGTGCTGGGATTATAGGCATGAGCCTCCGTGCCCGGCTTCATGCTTTTAAAAGTAGATAATAAGTAATTTCTTTTAATCCCATTATAAGTAGAGCTCTGGTTTAAAATACTAATAAGCGCTCATTCTGTAGGTGTGGGAATTTCTATTGGCATAGATAGTTTTCAAAGCGTGAGGAATCTCATGCAGCTGTCACCACCATTAACTTCATGCTGAGTGTATCTCACCCATTTCTTCTCCCACTCAGTAAGCTGCAGTCACTCTTCACTCCTTTGTGAAACCTACTCTGACTGCCTCACCTCTCCTTGTGGAAAGGTGACCACTCTCTTTTCTGCGATATACGTTTCTGGTGCAATGAGAGCACACTATGAAAATGCTGTAGGAGGGTAACATCTCTGCTTGTCTATTTCTCTCCTCCATATGCAACCATGAGAGCTACAGTGGCCGTGTCATCTGTGAAAATCAATGCTTCCTGCTGTTCTTTCCACCCAGGAGATGCTCAATAAACATGGAATGAATGGCTATTTGAATAAAACATGGAAATTTTGAAAGTTACAGGTAGAACAACAACTAGAACTGTCTATCCATGGAATGGGCATCTTTGAGTCCTCCATCACCTGGGGTGTTCAGGTGGAAGACGGATGACAGCTATGGAAAATATTTCTATAGGAGTTAGATGGCTTGAATGACATCCTCTCCCAGGTCCTTCTAGTTGTGCCATAATCAGGAATTTCAGCTTTGCCAGTTTGCTTTGGCACCTGGGTTGGGAGTTAGAGGAGCTCCATCCCCCACTTCCCTGGGCCCTGACCTTACCATTGTTACACATTGGTCACACATCTACCTGCCAGCACTTGCATTTTTTTGCCTGGCATTTTGTCTGGCCTCTGGGGCCCACTCTGACTGAAGGGGACTGCAGGATAAATACCCAGACTCTCTTGTTCATCAAGTAGGATAATCCTACCCTGGCTGCCATTGTTTCCCAGGGAGGTCAAGCAAGCTCCAGTTGTCCACAGCAGTAAGTGGCCTGATGACTACTGGCTGGTGCCTCTTTTTGTCTTCCTTTCTCACTCCCCTCCTAGTGTTTCTGGGGCCACCCATCACCTCCCAAATAAACGACTTGCACTGAAATCCTTGCCACGGGGTCATCTTCAAGAAAAACCCAAAGAGGTAGTTGGATTCTCAGCAGATTCCTTCCATGGGCTAATTCCTAGGACACCCACATTTATTCCCCAATGTGGAATTAAATTCAACAATTAGCAGCTCCCAGGGAGAAGACTTAGAAGTCACAGGGGCCATGAGGGAATACAGATGTGTGTTTCAGATGCTAATTTACAGCTCCCACACCTCAAAGCTGAGGCAATGTCTAGCATTAAAGCAAACAGTGTGATTGAAACTTGCCACAGTGCCTGACAGCAACAGCAGCCAGCAACTCTGTAGCTGCCACCTTCGCTAACTGCGCTAATTACACAAGACGGCGTAACTTAAAAACAGTGCCCAGCTGAATGATAACACCATTAAGCAAACAAGCCAGGATTCAGTCATCTCCAGGGATAATTGTGTGGGAACTAGGTAAAGGAAACAGGTGAGAGGTAAATTAGAATCCTTGTAGATTGTCTTACATGGAGCCAGTAAATATGCTGTGGAAGAAACGACTGATTTTACGGTTACAAAACACCCACATAACAGCAGGGAGTAGGGGTTTTATAGGATCTCTCATAATGACCAAGCTATTAAACATCAAGCAGAAATTGAGCTTTTTTTTTTGGTTTAAACTGACATTTCTCCAGGGAAAAAGCCCAACCATAGCCATCCTGAAAGCCAGACCAGCCCCGAGAGTGACATGTCTCATGATAAATACTGACTTCAGTTCCCCCAGTCTTAGCATGGGCACATGAGCAGCTGAACCAGGAAACACAATGTGGGCAACTCATGATTGATAAGGAAATCCAGTCGGCTGGGAAATGCTGCTGGAGGGGAAAGAGCCACAGTGTCTGACCAATGTAAAACTCCTAGCCTGCTGCGGTTCCTGTTGACAGAAATCTATGATCAGAACTGGAAAGAATACATGAGTGGTGGATAAAGGGACTCCTTTCGTTCCCTTTGGTTAAAGAAGATCTGTTGCTCTCTTAAAAACAGAGCTAGCCGGGCACAGTGGCTCACCCCTGTAATCCTAGCACTTTGGGAGGCTAAGGTGGGTGGATCACGAGGCCAGGAGTTCAAGACCAGCCTGACCAAGATGATGAAACCCTGTCTCTACTAAAAATAGAAAAATTAGCTGGGTGCGGTGGCAGGTGCCTGTAATACCAGCTACATAGGAGACTGAGGCAGAAGAATCACTTGAACCTGGGAGGCGGAGGTTGCAGTGAGTTGACATCATGCCACTGCATTCCAGCCTGGGCCACAGAGTGAGGCTCCGTCTCTAAA
This sequence comes from Sapajus apella, assembly GCF_009761245.1. Classification (NCBI taxonomy): domain Eukaryota; kingdom Metazoa; phylum Chordata; class Mammalia; order Primates; family Cebidae; genus Sapajus; species Sapajus apella. The sequence continues at coordinate 1,421,087 of NW_022437097.1, forward strand.
CAAACAAACAAACAAACAAATAAATAAAAACAGAGCTCTAGGACAACCTACGGAAGGCCTCAAAGCCCTACGCTGAGCCTGGGGTCATTGGCATCACATTCCCTGCCTGCTTCAACTTGACCAGAATAATGTAACACCCAAACCATCAATAGTATGCATTGGAAAAGGTTTCTCTGTTTCTGTTCAATTCTGAGAGTCTAAACAATTGTAGGGTAAAACATCAGAGAGGAAAAAAATTCAATGACCTTATAAGTGACTTGAAAAAAAAAGCTATTTCTTGGAAAAAAAAAAAAACTTTAATTTTATTGAGGACTCTAAATACAGACTACTGCTGAGCCAAGTCAGAATTAAGGTAATGGTTTTGTTGAGTCTTTTGTTGGCACCTATTTATTTCATGTTATATCAGAAACCAAATGGCAAGTAAGCAAACCCAACTGTTATCCATACAATTCTGTGACTCCATATCATCTAATTTGGAATCCCCAAAATTTTGAGAGTTGGCTATTTTTCAATTCCAAATTGGTTTAAAGAAATTCCTTGTCTAGTGAAGGCTTTCCAGGCATCACCACCTTTCCAAGGCCTTTAGAAAAGAATTCCAAACTCCTACAAAACAGAGCCTGGAAGACCTCCTCCATCTCCTGTCTTTTTTTCCTGATGGACGATAAGTTAATGACCATTGCTTTGATGTGACACCATGTACTGTCTTTTCTCCTCAAATTCAAATACATTTGTTACAAATAAAATCCTGAACTCCAAGATGATACAGTTTAAATAAAAACATCAGGGTTATGCAGGACTCACTGTCAGTTTAAAACATGTGACAATTATATTTGGATTCAGCTAACATGCTGACAGGATTGACTTACATTTATTTGATGTTACATTGATGTTACATTTATTACTTCATTAAATCTTCTCATCCACACTGTAATGTAGGGATTAGGATCCTCTTATTTTAGATAAAGAAACAAGCCTCCTGAAGGCAGTGGTCAATTGTCCAAGTTCAATCATCTATTCAGGGACAGACTTAGAAAGATCCAAATTGAAAACCCTGCTCTAGGCCCCTAACTTTTTCCATTACAGATGTTTGAGCAATAATTAAATTGAAATGACAGCAGAGAGGAAAATTTGAATGTACGAATAACTTCATTTTCCTGGCTGCTGTTGAAAAGCAAAAGAGTATAATTTGAACAAGAAATCATTTTGTAAAAATATGAACATCTGAATTTGTTCCTTCTTGCCTGGCAACAGACTCTAGGTCTCCCTCTCAGTGAGGCTTCTCTCCTTCCTCTGCTAGCCTTCTTTTTTCCTAACACTGTTAAAGTCTCACACCGTGTGTGCTCAACGCAGGAAAAAAATAAGCAGTATTGATTTTCCGATGTCCCTAGGAAACTTAATATGCTTTCGATACTCACTGCACCAAAATGGAAGTTCCTTGTGCAACTCAGCACCATCCCCAGACCCTGATCAGGCTCATACATCTGCAATCTTTCAGCTGCGGAGAGTCTATTTCCCCCCACCACACCCACTTTGGTCTTACATGAGCCCTTTTTCTGTTCATGCATGCAATAGGAAATTTTGAGTATGGTGGTCCTAGCTGGCAAGGTAAGGAATGAAGGAATATTTGGTGCTGGTTTCAAGCGTGTTAAAGCAAATAATGACACTCTAAGGAATTGTGAGCCTTTAAAGAAAATTCGTTGTTACATCCACTTAAGCAATCCAGGTATTTCCATCTTAAATACAGTATTTTTGACAGGGTTTGGAAGTTAAAGTGGTAGTATCTACCATTCACAGAGAGCATAAGAGGCGAGGGGATGGCCGGGTGCGGTGGCTTACGCCTGTAATCCCAGAACTTTGGGAGGCTGAGGCGGGCGGATCACGAGGTCAAGAGATCGAGACCATCCTGGTCAACATGGTGAAACCCCGTCTCTACTAAAAATACAAAAAAAAAAAATAGCCGGGCGTGGTGGTGCGTACCTGTAGTTCCAGCTACTTGGGAGGCTGAGGCGGAAGAATCGCTTAAACCTGGGAGGCGGAGGTTGCAGTGAGCCGAGACTGCGCCACTGGACTCCAGATTGGTGATAGAGGGAGAAGCCGTCTAAAAAAAAAAAAAAAAAAAAAAAAAGAGGCGAGGGGGTGGTGAAATTCTGCCAGAGTGAAGACTGAACACACAGGAAAAGGTGATATCCTTAACCAAGGACTATTAAGAGTGTTTTTCTTCCCAGCCCCCTCTACCTTCGAGGGGGAAAATAGGGAATGAATTCTCACACAACATTAAATTCTTGTTCAGAATTTACTTGCAATATTTGACATGTGATTCATTCAGATTTGTACATAAAGCCGTGCAACATTCTGAAATCTCTAGAGAAGTACTGCTAAGGCTGCAAAATCCAGGATGCAGTGAGCTTGAATACATTTCATTATAAGATGGAAAATATTCTGTTATCTGGACAAATAGGCTATATATTATAGACATATATTTTTGACTACAATTTCTTATATTTTAAAGGTATTTATTGCTTTGATTTTCTTTTCTTTTTTCTTTTTTTTTCAAATGGAAGCGAGTATGAGATTGATGAATCCTGTATCCAGTTAAGGAAATGCCCAAATGAGGGAGCCCATTTCTTCTCCAGAAAGAGATAAACATCCACCTCACTGGAGTATTAGACACTGTCTTTGCATTGAACCAGGGTCTTCTCTGATTGACACGCTGTCCCTGTGGTTCTTGTGCCTTCGTTCTTCTAGATGATAATGCATTTGCAAACCTAAGCATATAGTTATTTGCATAAAACTAAGAAATGCCAAATGCAAGTTTTATAAATTTGGCATTTGATGCCTCTTTTAGTTTGGGCTTTTGGTCTAAATCTTTTTCTTTCTTTTTATATTTTTAAATTTTATTTTACTTTAGGTTCTGGGGTATATGTGCAGGTCATGCAGGGTTGTTGCATAGGTGCATACTACATCCAGCATTTCTCCCCATGTTTTCCCTCCCCTCCCTTCCCTCCCCTACCCCCCCACCAACTGCCCCCAGTGTGTGATGCTCCTCTCCCTGCGTCCACGTGTTCTCATTATTCAACATCCACCTATGAGTGAGAACATGCAGTGTTTGGTTTTCTGTTCTTGTGTCAGTTTGCTGAGAATAATGGTTTCCAGATTCATCCAAGTCCCTACAAAGGACATGAACTCATTGTTTTTTATGGCTGCATAGTATTCCATGGTATATATGTGCCACATTTTCTTTGTCCAGTCTATCATTGATGGGCATTTGAGTTGGTTCCAGGTCTTTGCTATTGTAAACAGGGCTGCAGTGAACATACGTGTGCATGTGTCTTTATAGTGGAACAATTTATAGTTCTTTGGGTATATACCCAGTAATGGAATTGCTGGGTCAAATGGAATTTCTATTTCTAGATCCTTGAGAAATCGCCACACTGTCTTTCACAATGGTTGAACTGATTTACATTCCCACAAACTGTGTAAGAATGTTCCTATTTCTCCACATCCTCTCCAGCATCTGTTGTCTCCAGATTTTTTAATGATCGCCGTTCTGACTGGTGTGAGGGGGTATTTACAGAATTGTTTTGCAGAAACCAGGAGAGTGGCAGGAAGCTGGAGCAGCATTCTTCAAGAAACCATCTGGTTTTTGTCATAGGAAACATGTCAGCTTCCATTTGCTGTCACTCAGCTCACCTTAGTCTGTCTAGTCTGAAGCCCAGGCTAAGAGTTCTTCTAGTAAAGCGCCTGCTGTATTTCCTCCGGTTAATGCAGCTCATGAGTGCCTGGCAGTTACCAATCTCCTCTTACTTCCATTTACTCCTTTTTAAATGGGCTTTTACATCCACCAACGTTTCATGGAATATTAATCACAGAAAACAGTGTAGGGACACAGCTGCCAGCAAAAATGCATGAGCAGGCATTCTGCAGCACAGCCCAGATTCTTACCTAATCCATCCAACCTGGGGTGCTGAAAATGGAACAAACTAAAGACACACCCTTAAATCCAACTGCAAATGTGGTTCATTTATACTGTAGACATTTAAATGTCCCTAGAGCCACAAAAAAAATTACTCTTTTAATTAAGGACATTTCATTTTATGACTTTACCAGGTAATGGTAACATGCACAAAGATTTAATAGTTAGGGGGATTTTGTTTAAGTACTGATCACTGTCTCATGCAATTGAAGGCTATTTCATGGAGAAATGTCTTTTGTCTTTATATATTTTTATTATGACAGCCTTTCCTCTAAAGCAGTATTTATAGAAAATTGGCTGATTTGAGCTTAAGAATTATAGATGTCTGATGACTGTTTCAAATAATCATTATTTATATGAATTTTGTGAAAACCTAGTTATGTTGTTCGATTTGATAATGACTAGCCACAGGTGTCTATTTAAAATGAATTTTAAATGAATTACAATCAAATAAAATTAAATATTTGGTTTCTCAGTGGCAGTAGTCACATTTCAAGTGCTCAATAGCCACATACAGCCAGTGGCTACCATATTGAACACAGAGGTAGAACATTTCCATCATCGTGAAAAGTTCTGTTGATAGAACTGAATCCTACAGCATGAAGGCAGGTGGGCTGCACAGTGAGCACACTACAGATATGGGAAGGTGTCAGCACTTGGAAGGTGGGCACCATGTAGCTTAGGGGACGAACAGTGAAAGGTGATGTCCTATCTGGGCAAAGTTCCGAGGCAGAACAGGTTTGATATATCAGTGTTGAAACAGGTGTGTGAAGTTCAAACCTAAACAGTTCTGGGCAGGACAATAGAATCTAGTCCATATACCAGGAGGAAACTCAGGGCTATGAAATGAATATTGCCAAAGTCTGTGGAGCAAAAGAGAATAAGAGAGAAAGACAGAAAACATACAAACACAATTGGGATATGGCAGTGGTCTAGACTCTCAAGGAATGTTGTATTCAATTCCTGCTGCTGCTGCTTTAACAAATGCCCACAGACTTTCTGGCTTAAAACAACACAAATTCGACCGGGTGTAGTGGCTCACACCTGTAATCCCAGCAATTTTCGAGGCCAAGGTGGGGGGTCACAAGGTCAGGAGTTTGAGATCAGCCTGGCCAACATAGTGAAACCTGTCTCTACTAAAAATACAAAAAAAAAAAAAAAATGAGCTGTGCATGGTGGCAAGTGCCTGTAATCCCTGCTACTTGGGAGGCTCAGGCAGGAGAATTGCTTGAACCCAGGAGGTGGAGGTTGCAGTGAGCTGAGATTGTACCACTGCACTCCAGCCTAGGCAACAGTGTGAGACTCTGTCAAAAAAAAAAAACAAAAAACCCCACAAATTCATTATTTTATAGTTCTGTAAGTCAGGACTCTCACTGGACTAAAATGAAGGTGTCAGCAGAGCTGTGTTTCTTCTGGAGGCTCTAGTTCCCTGGTCTGTCTCCAGCTTGTAGAGGTGACTTGCATTCCTTGGCTCTGTCGTCCCCTTCCCCCATTCTCAAAGCAGCAGCATAGTCTGTTCAAATCATCCCTCTTTGACTCTTAGCCTTATTTCCCTCATCAAGCCTTCTTCTCTGACACTTATCCCCCCCAATCTCCCTCTTATCAGGACCCTTCTGATTATATTGAACCTGTTCAGATAATCCAGGATAATCTCCCCATCTCAAGGTCCATAACCTTAGTTACATCTGCAAAGTCCCTTTTACCGGTAACATATCCATAGGTTTTCAGAATTAAAATGTGGACATCTTTGCAGGGACAGAGGCATTATTTTGGGCATCACAAGTACAGTAACACCAAAATGCCTGCTTGAGGTCTGGTGACTTCATCAATTTACAATTTAGAGGTTGTCAAACTCACAGAGCAGGAAACAATTTATTAATTTATATCCCACCTTGTTTCAGAAATGAATTAATAATGTGTAACAACATATATGTAGAAGATGTAGGGCATGTCATATCACATATAAATAAGGTGAAAAGAGAAAAATGGAACAGGATAAGAACACAATGGAAGAAAAAAATGAGGTTAGGAAATACTTTCTATAATGACCTCCACTCTATCAATATACCTGTGGTCATCTTAAAGTCAGAATTCTTTGACCGAGAATCTGACAGTTTGTCCTCAATGTTACCTGAGTAATTTTGACAAGGTGTGCAACTAGAAATTTCAAATAACCATGTCCTGAGGGTCAAAATCTCAGAGATGGAAACTGAGCAATAGGGCAGGATGTTTGTTTCAGTGTATCAGAGTGGAACTACCCTTCCTTTTCCCTTAAGATTTGGGAAGGTACAGCCTGAGGATGAAGTGATGCAACTTGCTATGTTTCTTAAAGTCCAACTATATTTTGGACACTGAGACTTCAAGGATATTTAAAATTTATCATTTTCCAAGTGTTAGTCCTTAAAAGATTATTTATTGTTTATATTTCATTTAATTCCAGGAATGAGTTAGTGGGCTATGAAAACAAGTATAATATAAAATGCCAAAAATATTTCACATCTAAAGTGCCAAATACACTTTAGTTGAAAGAAGAAAGATGCGTTAGGGAAAGGGTGCCATGAAGGAAGACAGGAAGCTTTAAAAACACATTGTGTATTGATCTAAATCTGTTTGGTCAGGTTTAAAATATGGCCCTAACCTGGCCACTTACACAATTGACAATGTTTTTAAGATAGAAAACAACAAAATGCATCACTGAAAAAGGCTCCAATTATTCTACTAAAGCAAGATATGTAACTCTTCCTGGTATCCTCCTGAACATGACATAATAATCGATGTTCTCAACAATGTACTTACCTTGGATGTTGAAGCCTCATAAGATTTTTTTTCTAACAGGATCTTGGTATGCCCAAAGCATAATTTCATAAAAAACAGTTCTGTAGAAATCCAATAAAATAAAATTGTGTACTAGCTTCTTTTTAAAATTGATACATTATATTTATACATATATATAGACTCTGTGTGATATTTGTTACATACATATGATATGTAATGATTAAGTCAGGGTATTTAGGATATTTATCACTACTTCAGTTTGATTTGATCTCAATTGTCACTTTTGGCTTTTGTTGTGTTTGCTTTTGGTGTTTTAGTCACGAAGTCTTTGCCCATGCCTGAATGGTATTGCCTAGGTTTTCTTCTAAGGTTTTTATGATTTGGGGTTTTACATTTAAGTTTTTAATCCATCTTGAATTAATTTTTGTATAAGTTGTAAGAAAGGGATCCAGTTTCTGCTGAGAAAACTCTATACTGTTTTTCATAAAGGTTGCACTAATTTATATTCCCACTGTCATACTCCAACAGTATATGCCAGTTCTCTTATCTCTGCATCCTTGCCAGTATCTGTTATAATAGCCATTCTAACTGGGTAAGATGATATTGTGGTTTTGATTATTTTTCTAATGATTAGTGATGTTGAGCCTTTTGTTACTTATCTGTTGACCATTTGCATGTCTTCTTTTGAGAAATGCCTATTAGATCTTTTTTTTTTTTTTTTTTGGGAGAAGGAGTTTTGCTCTGTAGCCCAGGCTGGAGTGCAGTGGTGCGATTTTGGCTCATTGCAACCTCTGCCTCCTGGGTATCAGTTCAAGCAATTCACCTGCCTCAGCCCCCTGAGCAGCAGGGATTACAGGAATGTGCCACCATACCAGTTAATTTTTGTATTTTTGTAGAGACAAGTTTTCACCACGTTGGTCGGGCTAGTCTTGAACTCCTGATTTCATGATCTGTCTGCCTCAGCCTCCCAAAATGCTGGGATTTGAGGCTAGAGCCACCACGCCCAGCTATCTATTAGATCTTTTGCTCACTTTTCAATGATATTATTTGTTTTTTGCTGTTGAGTTGTTTGAATTCCTTGTATATTCTGGAAATTACTCACTTGTTGGATGAATATTTTGCAAATCTTTTCTTTCATGCAACAAATACTCTACTGTTTGTTTCCCTTGCTGTGCAAAAGCCTTTTAGTATAATATAGTTCAATATGTCTATTTTCATTTTTTATTGCCTGTGCTTTTAAGGTCTTTGGCATAGAACTTTTGCCTACAACTATGTCCTGGAGTGTTTTCTTGTATGTTTCCTTCTTGGAGTTTTATAGTTTCAGGGCTTATGTTTAAGCCTTTAATCCATTTTGAGTATATTTTTGTATATGATGGGAGATAGGGATCTACTTTCATTCTTCTGCACATGAATATCTAGTTTTCCTGATACCATTTATTGAAGAAAGTGTCCTTTCCCCAATGTATGTTATTGGTGTCTGTCAAAAATTAGTTGGTTGTAAATACATGGTTTATTTCTTCATTCCATATTCTGTTCCATTGGTCTATGTATCTGTTTTCATACCAATATCATGCTGTTTTGGTTACTATAGCCTTGTAGTATATTTTGAAGTCAGGCAGTGCAATGCTCCCATCTTTGTTCTTTTTGCTGAGGATTGCTGTGGCTATTCAGGCTCTTGTCTTTTTTTTGTGTTTGTTTGTTTGTTTTCTATTTCTGTGAAAAACATCATTGGTATTTTGACAGGGATTTCATTGAATCTGTACATGACTTTGGGCAATGTGGTCATTTTAACAACATTCTTCCCTTCTACTAATTTTGAGTTTGGTTTGTTCTTACCTTTCTAATTCCTTACAGTGCGTCCATTAGGTTATTTGAAATATTTCTACTTTTTTGGTGTTGGCACTTATTGCTGTAAACTTTCCTCTTAGTACTGTTTTTGCTGTACCATAGGGTTTGGTATGTTGTCTTTCCATTTTCATTTGTTTAAAGAAATTTTTTGATTTATACTTGGCTTCTTTCTGATCTTCCTTGAGGCAAGAGGATATTTTAGAATACCTAGTAGAATAAATTAACACTAATCATTTGAACATCTTTGAATACCGTAATACCGTTTCTTATGGACTTTTGAGCTAATATTAGGTACCTGTCAGGTTGATATTATGCTCTCTGGCGAATATCTGGAGTGCATTATTTCATATTATCCACTTAGTATAACTAGAGTCTTGTCAAACCTGAATAGTGTCATCTCATTTCTGACACAAGCTTATTGGAACATAACTATGAATCTTCTCCAGATGACAGGAAACTATCTGACAACTGGGAACTAAAAGAGCTGCCAAATGTAGCATAGTGTAAAGAGATTCACCCTGCCACATTCCCCTTGGTACCCTCAAGATAGGCTGCGTCAGCTGACATGCTTGTCTCCAGCTTGCACTGCAGTCAAAGGGACATTACAGACATTTCTTTAGAGATAATTACTGGAGTAACGTTTTATATTGAAGACATCATGAGAATTTTTGCAAAGCCTATCAATTTCCTAGAATCTCATGTTTTGTTTAAGTTTGGGGACAATTGCATACCCATGAAAACAAATTTATCTTTCCACTGCCAGTCTCATCTCACCTCTCATTTCTTCTCCTCTTATTGCCCTTCCGTTCAATTTCCCCTCTCTTATTCTCCTCATTCTTCTCCCTCCCCACCTCTATATTACACTCTTCTTTCTGCCCTTCCCTTTTTCCTTTGCCCAGCACACTGACAAAGATAATACTTGAGAAGTTCTGAAGGCTAAGACACTATAAAAAACGATTGTCAAATTGAACTGTTTTAAAATGACATTTGAAATGACATTTCAGGGTGGGTCATGGTGTATTCTATAAAACCAGAGCACATCTTAAACCCAAGTGAACACAGTAACATACATCCTCCCCACATTTCATCTCTGGTGTACATAAAGTGCAAGGGATGACGCAAATAGTGAAACTCAGCATTGGTTCAGTGAGTGGCACTTTCTAATTCTGGAACATTTTATTGTTATAATAGAGCAGCATAATGGAGCAATGGGTAGGGTTTATGCCAGGCTAAACCTCTGATGCTGTCGGTGGTCCGTGCACATCAGTGCTTCTAACATTTAACTATGTGGCCAAGGAGTGGTCCCTCTGTTCAGTTCAGCTTATGACCTTCTAATTGCAGTCATGATTTTCTCTTTATTCTCAGCCTTTCAGAAATTGGGAACAGTGTAGACATTGTACTGAATTCATCTTGTAGAATGCTTCAAATGGGGCCGGACATTCTTCAAGCACATATTTGGTTATGTTTCTGCGTTCACAGTCCAGAAAGTATGATTTGTAAATTGAGATGAATGTAGAAGGAAAAAATGGGCTTAAGGGGAGGAGGATGCAGAGGTGTTTGTAAGGAGAAACTTGGAGTCTTTATGTGGATTGGGAGAAAGAGCCTCAAGTTCCTGAGTGTGAACTACAAGCCAGCACCTTACAGGAACTCATTTCTCTGAAAATACTGTTAACAAGGGGGAACTAATCCAGATCAGAGCTTCAGAAATCTTTCCACAAATTCTTGGCCTTCCCTATGGCACATGGGGAAATGTTTTATACTCCTTTTTTTTTTTTGAGACAGGGTCTCGCTCTGTCACCCAGGCTAGAGTTCAGTGGCACAATCTCAGCTTACTGCAGCCTCTACCTCCCGGGTGTTCAAGTGATTCTCCCGCCTGGGATTCCCAAGTAGCTGGGATTACAGGACAGTGCCACCATGGCTGGCTAATTTTTGTATTTTTAGTAGATACAGGGTTTTGCCATGTTGGCCTGGCTGGTCTCAAACTCCTGATCTCAGGTGATTTGCCCACCTTGGCCTCCCAAAGTGTTGGGATTACAGGTGTGAGCCACCATCCCCAGCCTGTTTTATACTACTTTTAATTCCCTGTCATTTAAGCAATACACTCATTTGATTTGTAATATGAGGGCCTGTAAAATTGTGACTAAAGTGTCTTTAGGAAAAGAAGAGAATGCTTTTCAAGTTGTCTTGACTAGTATGTTCAGACTTGATCCAGATCATTGTGTGTGGAGCTCCCATCATGGTTTTACAAAGGTGTCTCTGTCTTGCCAGGAATACAGTTGGAAGAAAGGAATATGAGAAGAGACCATCCCAGAGACCACAGCATGCCACTTCCTAACAATAGACTTTCTAAAATGGGAAAGAAGAAGCTGTTGTGTTCAGGGTGTAGTCCACTGTGTGGGTGGCACATGTGCGTCAGCTACTGCACACACCAAGTCACACAGTTGGGTTTTGGTCTTCTTGCAAGGAGGGGAGGAGGGGGCTTTAAATTTTGTGGCTGCTGAGAACCATGGCTCAGTCATTACTTAGCTCTCTCTGAACATGGGATATATTCCTTGTTTTCTTTTGTGTTCTCTGACCTGTTTAAGACCCAGAGAAGCAGAGTTAGCCACTTCCTGGTGGATGGAGAAGCTGCTTTCTTCTCATCCTTGAGGTCGTAGCCTAAATATTATCTTCTGAGAGACTTACTCCCTGTCCCTCAGCTAGGAGACTTCCCCATCTGAATCCACATGTCTTTCTATCATAGCTTTTACTAAATCAAAGGTGAGAAGCAGTGTAATGTCAGGTTTGGAAGCACAGATTCAGGACATGAACTGTGTAGATAGAAATCCTGGCTCTCCCATACAGGCTGTACAATTTTGAGAAAGTTCCTGAACTGTTTTGTGCCTGAATTTTTTCATGTGCAGAATGAGGCTCTTAATTGCTCCTACCTCATGGAGGTAGTGCCTCATACAGGTAAGCCCTATGTAAATAGTCACTATTACTACTTATATATTTGCTTATTTGTTTATGATTTCTCTTCCCTCAAAGACTGTAAGTTCCATTAGGATGGAGGTTATATAGATAATTTTTTTCACATTGAATGAAAGGAAAAACAAGATCCCAATCTTCTATTACAGAAAGATAAAAAAAATTTTGAATCCCTGACTCATGCCATATACAAAGACTCAGTGTGAAAAGTATAACATTTATTGTAAAATTTTGGAGAATATCATTATCATCTTGGGGGTAGGGAAGGATTTCTTAGGTAATTTTAAAAGTACTTACCATAAAGAAAATAATAAATGCATTAAAATTCTGTATAATAAAAACTATCAGAAACAAAGAGGGAAAGTTACACCTTTGAAAAACATATTTGCAACCACATAGCTGATGGAAAAATTGTGTTTGACTATTTAGTAGGAAACCTAAGTGGCTAGCAAACACAAGAAGTTAAGCATCATTTGTTATTTGGAAAATGCAAATTAATATTCCAATAACATTTTACATCCATCAATTTACAAGATTTAAAATCTCTGACAAATACCAAATGTTGGAAGTATGTGGAGAAATCACAATTCTTATGCCCTGTCAGTAGAAATATAAATTTATAAAAGTACTTTGGAAAATAATCTGAAAATGATGAGCACTGAATTCATTATGTGGCTTCTCTCTGTAGAAAATGGGAGGAGAATGGGACTGGAAAAAAGTCATATTCAATAAGCTTCAAATATATTTGCAATGCATTTTTAAGTATTTTGAAATAAATATGACATAATGCTAAGATTTGTTCAATCCAGCCATTGGGGACAGGCTACTCACTGAGTTATTCTCTGTTTTCATTTCTATATATGAAATAACCTTTGTAACTAACAAAGTCAAAAAAGTTAAGCATAAAGTACAGAAGAGGCCTCAGAGAGCACCTGATGTTCTCACATTCCAGGGCATATCCAGGCATCTGCAGGGTTGCTCAACCACAGATCACTGGGTCTCATCCCAGAGTCTCCAAAGCAGCAGGTCTGGGAAGGACCTGAGAACCTGCATTTCTGACAAGTTCCCAGGTGGGGCAGGTGCTGCTGATCCAGTGACCCACTTAGACAACACTCATCTCATCCAACTCTTTCATTCTAGAGACAAGGAGCTCAGGTTTAAAAATGAGAAATCTTTTTTTCCCCTAATACAAAGGCACAGCTCCAGCACCAGCGACACAGATCTTAGCAAGACAGACACAGTTTCTGCCCTCATGAAAATTTTGCTCGATTACAAGAGGGGAGGAGCATGTAATCAGCAAGTCCACAAATAAGAAAACAAGATAATTGCAGACAATGGGAAAGTCTAAGAAGAAAATAAAACAGGGTAATGTCAGACAGAGAGCGTGAGCAGAGTGGGAGCGTCAATGCATGGGATGGTCAGCTGCAGTCTGGGGAGGTGATATTTGAGTTGAAGTAGGAGAGAGAAGAAGGGGAAGTTGAGAGAAGACTGAGGGAATGAATTCTGGGCAGAGGAAGGAGAAAGTTCAAAGCCTGACACACACACACACACACACACACACACACACAAACAAGGAAAGGTAAAGGGCTGGTGAACATATGAAAGGAAGTTTAACATTATTAGGTATCAGAGAAATATTTAGTTATTAACTATTTCCTAAACAACAAATAATTATTTGAGACAAACCACTGTGGTTAGGTTATAGTGAGCAGAGAGGCACATGGAAACCAAGGTAGAGGTAGGGATTTTATCCTCATTGGAGGGCTGGATGTCTTGATGTTTAGAGTTTCATAGTTCATTTCTCCACGCATGCTCCAGGTTCTTCCTGCCAGCCCATGCTGCACATGTGTCAAACACAAATTAAATACAGTGCAAATAAAACACAGCCACCCCTTCCCCACCCTTCGTGTCAGTGCATCACTGCTCTCATGATTTGCTAAAGTAAATAAAATAAATCTTTTGAAAGAACTCCTTCCACATCTGAAACATTTTTCAAGAGAATGTCAGAGCAATGGTCAGAGATATTAATTTGCAAATAAAATTTATTATGTTTTTCCTGTGTAGAGGTGTTTTCTTACTTTTGAGAGCCAAGGAGACAGATTACATCTATCATCAGTGAAACATAATAGATTTACAGTGACTCAGAGTCCTCTGCGGGCCATCAAAATGTCATGCATAAATTTTCTTGAAAAATTTCTAGTGCTTACATCTTTGATTCATTTAGCCAATGTGTACATATTAAGCCTTGCCTTTCCTTGGAATTTGCATTTTTCTTTGACAGATAGGCACCACATGTATGATGACTAGAATCTGATGCAGGGGTTATAGTATTATAAAAATGCTCTCATCAGTTATTGTATTCAGGAAACACGTGTTTCTTGGTCATCTTCTATATTTTAAAGCTCTTGGAAAACAGCAATGAAACCAAGCCATGGTTATTATGGAGCTCGCTTTCTAGTGGAGGCAACAGATAACAAACCAATAAATATCCTATAAATGGTGGTGAATGTGAAGGAAAAAGAAAGCAGGATAGGTAGCCAGAAAAAGAAGGAAGCATGGGTTTACTTTAAATAAATTAGAGACGATAGTCCTTGATATTGACATGTATTTATTTATTTAAAATAGACTAAAATCGCATATACAACATGTGACTGGATATATGTATATACCCAAAGTGGAATGGCTAAAAATTAACCTAATTAATGTGTCTGTCACCTCACATGGTTATCACTTTTTGGTGGTGTGATAGTGACATTTCAGCAAAGCCCTGAATGAAGCCAGATGGGTGGTATCTGGAAGAAGGAAATAAACACCAATGTCCTGAGAAGATACCCTAAGTGGCTGGAGCAGAGTGAATGAGGAGGAGGATTGCAGGATATGAGAGAGAGGCAGGGGCCAGATCAGGGAGGGTTTTAAAAGCTACAGTGAAAACTTTGAATTTTATTCTGAGAGAGATGGAAGCCTCTGGTAGATTTTGGGGAGAGAAATTATAGGTCCAATTTGGAGCTTACAAGCACTTTGGTTTATGTGTTAAAAGAAAAAATAAAGCACGCATAAACACACTGAAGAAAAGCAGAGGGCTAGAAAATCAGGGAGACCTTAGAAGACTGCTGCAGTAATCTTGGCAAGAAATGGTGAAAGCAGAAAAAGAAGGGGATTGAGAAGTGACTAGATTTTGAATATATTCCAAAGATAGAGCCATGAGTAACAGATACTATATTGGAAGTGGGACCTGGAAGGAAGAGGGGTCAAGGAAGGAAGACTTCAAGGATTTGGGCTCGAACAAACAGGAAAGATGGAGGTATTTACTGAAATGGGAAAGATGGGGGTAAAGCAAATTTGGATTGGGTAGTAAGAGTTCATCTTTGGATATGCTAAGTTTAAGGTATTTGTTTTTTTATCTAAGAAGGCAGGTAGATAAATGAATCCCAAATTCAGGAGAATGATCCAGGCTGTTGATACACATTTGGGAGCCGTCAGTGTACAAATAGCATTTACTAGAGGAGATTATATGCAGAGTCTGTATAGACAGAGAAGGGTGGAGACTAAAGGACTGGACTCTGGAACGCAACAACATTTGGAGGCTGGGGGAAGAAGGAAAATCCAAGCTGGGCATGATGGTGCATACCTGTAGTCCCAGCTACTCAGGAGGCTGATGTCGGAAAAGTGTTTGAGCCCAGGAGGTTGAGGCTGCAATGAGCTATAATCCCACCACTGCACTCCAGCCTGGAAGAGACAGAAGGACTCTGTCTTAAAATAAAAAAAGAAGAGTCCACTAAAGTTATAAGAAGGTAATCATATGAGAAGAAAACTTAGAGTAAATGGCTCTCTAAAAGCCAAGAGCAAAAAAATGTACTGGAGGGAAAAGTGATCAACTGGCATAAATTCTGCGCTAAACCAAGAAAGAAGACTAAGAAATAAACGTTGGAGTGTATTGACGGGAGGTCTAGGGGAGTGACAGAGGTAAAAACTCTTGGAATGTGTTTGAGAATCAAAAGAGATAAAGTAGAGATAATAAATTTAGAAAATTATTGGGTGAGTTTTTCTACAAAGAGTAGAGAAATGGGGCAAGAAGTGGGAGGCGGAGAGGCTGTCAAGGGAGAAGAGGACGTGAGGGAAGAGAAGCTATGAAAAGATGGAGGGAGGAGGGGTTAGAGGCCCTAGGAGTTCAAAGAGTTGTTGGAGTTTGGTTACTAAGGTATGATCAGAACAGACAGGAGCTGATGGTCAGAAAGTGGAAAGCTTGGCCAGGTACATTGCTTCATGCCTGTAATCCCAGCACTTTGAGAGGCTGAGGCTGGGGGATCATCTGAGGTCAGGTGTTCGAGACCAGCCTGACCAACATAGTGAAACCCTATGTCTACTAACAAATACAAAAAATTAGTCAAGCGTAGTGGTGGACGCCTGTAATCCCAGCTACTCGGGAGGCTGAGGCAAGAGAAAAACTTGAACCCAGGAGGCAGAGATTGCAGTGAGCCGAGATTACACCACTGCACTCCAGCCTGGGCAGCAAGGGCAAAAATCCATCTCAAAAAAAAAAAAAAAAAAAAGAAAAGGAAAGGAAAGAAAAGGTAGAAAGCTTGGCTTGAAATCACGATCATGGAGGAGCCACAATTAATGGTAATGAGAACATCTGGAGTGGGGTTGATTATTTGGAGTGGGCAGCTGAGGTGAGAGTGGAAGCAGCCTCATGGGAGGTAAGAAAGAAGAGGGAGAATTAAGACTAACTTATTGGAATTTTTTTGTGTGTGGATATTGAAATCCTGAAGAAGCATAACAGGAGTAGTAGTGGAGAGAACAGTAGTAAAATAAAGAATAAACGCAACTCTTCAAGAAATAAGGAAGAGTGACTAGGCGGTCTGCAGATGACTGTCCCAAGGAGAAGCAGCTGTGGCGCCGTCTCCTGACCCTACTTCAGGGAAGCTGAGGTGGGGCGGGAAAGGAAGGGTGTGGAGATGGGAGGATAAATGGCCTGGAGCAAGGACACCTACCTGGCCTGCAAGGGCGAAAATTAAAATACAAATAGATAGGCAAAGAGCCAACCCCTTGAGGAGGCTGGAAGAGAACCAGTGTCTTCAGGGCAAAGCCAGTTATCAATTAAATACAGCTGATTCTCAATAAATAAATAAATAAAGCCACTTGCGGTGGCTTACACCTGTAATCCCAGCTCCAGAGGCCGAGGCAGGCAGATCACTTGAGGTCAGGAGTTCGAGACCAGCCTGGCTAACATGATGAAACCTTATCTCTACTAAAAATACAAAAATTCACTGGCCATGGTGGCAGGTGCCTGTAATCCCAGCTACTGGGGAGGCTGAGACAGGAGAATCGCTTGAACTTGGGAGGTGGAGGTTGCAGTGAGCCGAGATCGTGCCACTGCACTCCAGTCTGGGTGACAAGAGCAAAACTCCATCTCAAAATAAAATAAAATAAGTAAATAAATAAATATGGTAGATTCTCATTATTCATGGTAGTAATATTTTATAAAGTTGCCATGAGCACTGGATTAGTAAATTCTGAATTGTTGCTCCTTGAAGAAATATAAGATTCAGTTCCTTCAACTTTTCACAAGATTTTTACCAATGAAACAATACAAAATCTGTTTTATGTGTTTCACTTAAAGATACCTTATTTACCGTATATTGTTTATTCATTAACATTAAACGCAGCCAATAGCATTGTAATTTATACCTGAATAAAGTTTATCTAATACAAATATTTTCCCCATAAAGCAGTGGTCCCCAAGACCCAGGCCACAGATCAGTACCAGTCGGTGGCCAGTTAGAAGCCGGTGGCACAGCATGAGGTGAGTGCCAGGCAAGGGAGCATTACCATCTGAACTCCGCCTCCTGTCAGTTCAGCTGTGGCATTAGATTCTCATAGGAGCATGAACCCTATTGTGAACTGCGCACGCGAGGGATCTAGGTGGCAAGCTCTTTATGAGACTAACTAATGGCTGATGATCTCAGGTGGAACAGTTTTATCCTGAAACCATGAACCAGGGCCCCGGTGCCAAAAAGGTTGGGGACCACTGCCATAAAGCACATCACAAACTTCAGGTGCCTAGAAATATTAGCACTTGAACACTAGGCTTAGGGGCCACTTTAAGAAGTGAAATTGCCAACGAAAAGCAAAAAAGGCAAAAACAATTGCACTAAATAGACCATGAAAAGGACACTTGTTTTTTTACAGTATGAGAGTTGAAACAAGAAGGCAGAATGTTGCCTTATTCCACCTTAGCTGGGAACGTGTGTGGTGAGCGACTCAATTTTGTTGCTATTCTATGTATGTCCACAAATAATCATGTAAGTATTGCAAATATTTATTTGGGGGAGCATGAAAACATTTTAGTAAGTAAGCAAATTTGCAAACACGGAAATCTGTAGATAATGAGGATCAACTGCAGGTAAGTAAAGGTTCAGAGGGGAGGCTGGGTCACTGAGGATTGTGTTGATGACTTCGGATTCCAGCAGTCACTGTAGAGATCCTTGCAGGATGTCAAAGAGGTCTGAGATATGGCCAGATTAGGGACATACAGGACCTTATATGGATGACAGGGCCAGTGGATGATTTGGGATCCTTGCACTTTTTGAAATATCTATCATAAGTGAATAAGCAGAAGACAGTGGCCTTTAGGGGTGGGGGTTAGTTTGATAAAACATTTGCTGTTTATATAACAAGCCTTGGCTCATTTCCATTTATGTTTAACATGGTACCATTTCTTCCTTTTTCCTTCTTTCCCATCCTTCCCTCTTCTTTTTCTTTTTCTTTTTTTCTTTCTTTTTTTTTTGGGATGGTGTCTCGCTCTTGTTGCCCAGGGTGGAGTGCAATGGCATGATCTCAGCTCACTGCAACATCAACCCTTGTGGGTTCAAGTGATTTCTCCTGTTTCAGCCTCCCCAGTAGCTGGGATTATAGGTGCCCGCCACCATACCTGGCTAAATTTTGTATTTTTAATAGAGATGGGGTTTTATGTTGGCCAGGCTGGTCTCAAACTCCTGACCTCAGGTGATCTGTCTGCCTTGGTCTCCCAAAGTCCTGGGATTACAGGTGTGAGCCACCACACCCAGACCCTTCCCTCTTCTTCATCCTTTCTTCCTCTTAGTGTAACACCAACATCCCCAGAATTACTGAAAAATAGCTGAAGTACAAGAAAGAGAAGGAGGTGCTCAGAGATCAGTAGCTGCAGGGGACTGTGACCAGCTCTGTGGGATCATACCCATCTGCCCCTGGGCTGCCACATGACCAGCACCTCAGGGCATCTGTGTTCTGCTGCTGCCACTACAGCGGGAGCTAGAAGAACAGTGTGTACCTCCCACCTTCTCATGTCCCAGGGACTCTCCGTGGTAGAATCGAATTGGAACCCCAGTGGCAAATGAATCTGGGAAACGTAGTTTTTAGATTCCAGCCCCTAGAATAGAAGGAAAAGGTTAGAAAGACAAGGATGGTGACATATACCAACAAATCAAACTTGGCAAACTCTTGACTTCACTTTTTCTCTTGTACACTCTGTATCTAAACACATTAGGGAGTCCTTGAAAGTCTTCCCTTCAAAATGTAAATAGACTCAGAATATTTCTTACTATTTCCTCTGTTACCACCCCGTTCTAAACCTACATTTTCTTTCATGCGAATTATTTCAATAGCCTCCTAAGAGTTCTCAGTCCTTCTCTACCTGCTCCCCGTAATCTCTTCTCAATGCAATGACTAGGGGTGAAACTTTTAAAACATTAATTGAATCACATTTTTTCTCTGCACAAAACTCTTAATGGATTCCGCTTTCATACACAATAAAAGCCACAGTCCTCACCAGCATGATCTGAACAACCACGAGCCCTGACCTCATCTCCTGCTGGTTCCCCGTCAGTCACTATATGACCCAGCGACACTGGCCTCGTGGCTGTCCTTCCAACACTGTATTCACATCCCTGCCTCAGGGCTTTTGCACTGGCTGTCCTCCACCTGGGACAGTCCTTCCTGGGATATTCATGCAGTTAACTCCCTCACGTCCTCAAGTCTTTGCTTCACCGTCTCGGGGAAGCCTACTCTGATCCTACTGTTTAAGTTGTAATCCTCCGACTACAACTTATTTCCTGCTCGGTCTCCTAGTACTTATGATCTCTCTTGCCTTGTTCTGCTTTTGCTTTTTTCTGTGGAACTGAAAATCTTCTATCATATTATAGAACTTATTAATATACTATGTTTTTTGCTTATTGCCTCTTTACCCCCACTGAACTAGAAGATCTATGGAGACAGGGATCTTTATCTACTTGGTACACTGCTCTGTCCCAAGCATCCTCAATAGTGACTGCCACATAGTGAGTTCTCAATAAATCTTTGTTGAATGAATACATTAATTGGTGGTAGTACTGCGATAGTAATCCATTTTGGAGACAGGAAAAGCAAATGGCTTACAAGTTTTTAGAAATCAAACTTTGTCCTGGTGGAATACAGATAAAACTTAAAACCTAGTAGTGACCTCTAAGACCCCAAATGCTCATTGGCTGACACAGACACTTGGGGGAAATTCTGAGATGACAGAAATGTTCTAAATCTTGATCAAGGTGGTGGCTATATGGGTGTGTATTCAGAGGTAAAATTCACTGAGCTGTATACTTAATATTTGTGTACATTAAAAAATATATGCAAATCCTACCTTAATAAAACAAAACAAAAGCAATGTGAAATTGATGAATGCTATGGGGGTTTCTCCATGAAAAATGTTCACGTTGTCATATTACGGGAGACAGACAGGGGAAATATGGGTGAACTTCTGAACTCGTGCCTAAGATAAAAATGCTTGATCACAGCACCCCTTCTTTGTGCCATCCTTGGCACTTAAGACCAGGTGGTATTTTTTCTTTCTCTCCTGATTTCAAGTAAAACTAATAATCTTCCAAGTCACTGAGTAAGTCCTTATGTTTTATTTCAGAATGGTTTGTCTTGGCTACATGAAATTATGTGCATGTCTGTGTGTGCATCTGTGTGGTGTCTTCGTGTGTGTGTGTGTGTGCGCACACATGTGCACATGCATGAACATACATGTATGTTTGTTCTTGGAGCATGAAGAGCAAGCCAGTTATTTTATGTTATTGTCATTTCATTGGCTTTAAAATAAATGAGTTTATTTGGATTTCTAGAAATGAAACTGCCTACTTGATGTCTTATAGCTGTTTGGGACATGAACTTTCTATAAATGTTTGTCCTGTCTGTGGAAACTGCAAGGAAGAAGATAGCATAAACAAAGTTTTAAAAGAATAAAATGCAGCTAAACGCTAGATTTTATGTGAATGTCCATCTATTTTTAGAAGCCCTTAAAGTTCTATATTATCCTTATCTGCAAAATTTTCTTGATTTTTAAAAAAGTCTGCTTTTCCTATTTTCTTTCAACCTCTTCAATATAAAAGCAAAATAAAACCTAGTTATGTCCATAATATTTGTTTTTTTGGTTGAACATTGTTGCACAAAACTTTCTAAAATTTTTTATTCTTGAAGATCGTCTTCAGTCTTCTCAGCTGTGGAGTCAGATGCAGTCAGAGCTGGAAAAGCAGAGTGAGAAATGATCTGGGGTGACTTGGGGATTCTCTTTACATCCTGTTCTGTGCCTGGGGAATGTAAGTTTGGGAGTCAATTCCTCCTCTGAATATGAGCTTGAAATATGCTTTAATTAGAATACTACAATGATGTATTTCAGATCTGGTTAACCTTTCCTCTGGCTAAAAATTGGTGTGCCATTTTCTTCATTTGCTTTTGAGAATATTGTGTTGGTTACATACAGAGAAATGTGTTTGCGAAAATGTTGGGTGTGTCTCTTGCCCCTGTTCTGCTTTGATTTCCTCTGAACCTCACCAGATGCCTCTGTGGCCCATTTATGAATCAAAATAAATTCTGCTTCTCCCTTGATGATTCATGATAGTCTTACAGCAGAGTTGATTTTCCTGAAGTCCTGATTAAAGGGGGAATAGGATGACTAATTATCTCCTTCACGTGGTAACTGTGTAGAAAAATGAAGCCCACACCATAGCCCACATCCGTGGATCTGTTTTTAGTCCATGAAACTATGATTTACACACAGAGCTGATTTTTAAAGAGACTGAATGCCTGTTTTCCATATACTCTACTCCTCAAAAATAGAAAAGTGACTGAGAGAGAAAAAAAGAAAAAAAAAACCGAATGCTATCATACTAAAGGCCTTCTTTTCATTCAATCTCTGGTTCATTTCGACACAGCTCAGTAGTCTTGACTCAGTATCCACTTGTTCAGTTCACTTATTGAAAATAAAAATACCTTCACAAAAATGTTTCAGTGCCATAGAGGGAAGTGAAAGGGCCCTTACTTCCCCCAGATATTTCCAGAAAACATGCCTCGAGAGCTATAAACATCCACACCCTTCTCTGGGTCCAGGGCTGGTGGATCCTGGACAGTAAATCACTGCCAAGGCCCAAGAAAGAGAGTGGCCAGTGGGCAGAGATATTCAGGATGCTGACATTTTAAGGGCTTTTGTGAGCGAAAATGATTTGCAAGTGTTTGGCAAACAAAAGCTCTGTGTAGCTGCATGTCACTTTCAAAGTCAACTTTAGGCTCCTACAACTTTCATATTTATGAGAACGGAAGACCATTATTTAGCCTGATGCAGACGAATAATTCCATGTTGCTCTGTGCATGAAGGTAGAGGCTAAAGACCAAAAAGTGGGGTATATAGCCATGAAAACCAGCTGGAGCCCCAGAGAAATGAGGCTAAATCCAGAGAGAAGCAAGCAGAGCTTCCTACAGAGGAAACTTACTTGGTCTCACTATGTTGGTTGCCTTTTGGGCTACTCTCCATAGACATGGACAAGGGCTTTGCAGGTGAGGTGAGGTGAGTTGATAGAGCTCTCAGCATGCAATCTCCTAGTTGTGTATGGGGTAAAGTTGATAAGCAGGCTGGGAGAAAAGGTGGTTCTTTTAAATAAGTTCAGGACTAAAATGAAAACAATCCATCAATTATTCAACACAAGATGATAGAAATACACTGAGTACAATGCCTGTGGGAATCCTGGGCTGAAAATGATGAATCTTCTAGCAAACACAAACCAATAAATCACAGGCAAGTAAGAGAAACGATCAGATAGTCTTTAAAATTTATTTATTTATCTATTTATTTTTTGAGATGAGTTCTCAGTCTCTTGTCCAGGCAGGAGTGCAGTGGCACACTGCAGCCCCAATCTCCTGGCTCACGTGATTCTTTCAACCCAGCTTCTTGAACAGTTAGGACTATAGTCATGCCTCACCACGCCTGGCTACAATCATCTACCTAACTTTTAACAACCGATGACGGATACTTAGAAAACCAATTATTTCACTGTAGAGAGGAGGAGACTGGGCCAGTCACTTAACCCTTCCCAGTATGCAGCCAGAAATAAGCACCCAGGCCTCCTTGATGCCTGGTCCAAGGCTCTGTCCACTCCAGTGGACAAGGCCCATCAATCATTGGATCTAGATGTCACACATATACCTGAAAAGGATGAGGAGCATCTCAGAGGGCAGTGAATGGGGAGAAGATAGCCCCCCACTGGGCCCTCATTGCCCAGGCTGCCTTCCTTCCTGCCGCTCGCTCGGGCCTGCCTCTCACACACATGTGCTTCACTCCTGGATGTCTGTGCACCCTCAAACCATTTCTGTTGCAGGGGTCCCTCAACTTCAGCCTTTCTGAAAGTCATTAAAAGAAAAGAAGGGGACAGTTCTTTGACTTGGCTCAATGAACAACCCTGAGGTTAATTACAAACAATTTCTGACACTCAGAAACCAGCATCCCTAATAAGATGCATGCCCCTGTCCACTTTCCCTTCACCATGATTTGCAGGCTTCCTTGGTAGTCTCTTTTCTCTTTCAAATATTTCTTTAGAATTGGGAGGTAATGGAGGGTTAGAGAGAGACGCAAGGAGGGAATAAGTCAGAGGATTTGAAGGGAAGGTCTAGAACATCCCATTTCCTGGCCTCTTTTATAGATAATCAAAAAAGAATAAAAGAAAAACAATGCTTCTAGAAGGAATGTTCAAATGCAAATTCTGATGCAGCAGGTCTGGGATGGGGCCTGAGAGTCTGGATTTCTGCCAAGCTCTCCTGGGGGACACTGACGTGGCTGATCCACAGCCCACTCTTCTGGGCATCAAGGCTTGAGATTAAGTGCCTAGTTTCAGACTAAATTAGTCAGTAGTTGTTCTAGTGGCCTTAATAAATACCAGTTAATTTCATATGGTTCATATGGTTCAGAGCCATGCAACTTCAAGCAAGCTTTTAAAACTCCCTGAGTTGCATTTTCCTTACCTATAAAAGGTAAAGGAATTTGTGACCCTTTTGAATAGCCGAGGGGATAGCACGGTCTTCATGCTGATTTTTTTTCACAAAGCAAGAGCAGGGTATGAAATAATATCAAATCAGGAACCCCTGGGTGACCTAGCCAGGTGAACAGAGGAGGTACTTTGGATCTCAGTTTGTTTTTCTGAAGTGAGATGTTGGCCTGGGTCACCTTTCAGATTCCTTCTGGCTGGAACTGTCTACCATCCAGAACATACTATTCTTAGTTGCAAGAACGTAGTGAGGTGCAGTTGTGCTGCCTTTCTGTTTGCAGCATATCAGTAGTCCATTTAATGCCAAGTTCCTGACTAGCAACACAGACCCATCATTATGCATAATTTCTATGGGAAAAATTGTTCAGCTTTCATGCTCCAGTGATGTCATATTTTTCCAAAAACCAAAGGGAGGGGAGAAGAGTAATGGCAGCTGTAGGTTCATAACCTTCTGATGAGTGAGAGTCTTTAGATCATAACTTTCTTTCCTTCTGTCACCCACGCGAAGCTCTATAACTCTAGGATGTAACCCCATGAGATCACCACAGGTCCCTTAATTACAAATTATTCTGAGAACAGTCTACACTCACTGCATACTCGGGGGGGCATTGTACATATAAGTGTT
Organism: Sapajus apella; assembly: GCF_009761245.1. Taxonomy (NCBI): domain Eukaryota; kingdom Metazoa; phylum Chordata; class Mammalia; order Primates; family Cebidae; genus Sapajus; species Sapajus apella. Next base: position 1,445,601 of record NW_022437097.1, read on the forward strand.
TGGCTACCTCATTAAGGTAAAGAATCTCAATATTACCTTGTTTTTTCAAAAAAAGGAAAAACAGGCTTTGAGCATTTATAGCCCACTCCTGCTTCTTCATAGAGAATCATACAAGAACAACTCATGCCCCTCTCAAGAAAGTGCTCTCTCAGATCTCTCCAAATGACATTTTTTTTGGAGACAGAGTCTCACTCTTTCACCCAGGTTGGAGTGAGGTGGTGTGCTCCTGGCTCACTGCAACCTCCGTCCCCCAGGTTCAAGTGATTCTCCTGCCTCAGCCTCCCAAGTAGCAGGGATTATAGGTGCCTGACACCATGCCCAGCTAATTTTTGTATTTTTAGTAGAGGCAGGGTTTTGTCATGTTGGCCAGGCTGGTCTTGAACTCCTGACCTCAGGTGATCTGCCCGCCTCCTTGCCCTCCCAAAGTGCTGGGATTACAGGCTTGAGCCACCACACCCAGCCCCTAATGACATTTTGCAGATGTATGACAGATGCCATCTTGACAAACTATATTTCTTTCCATCGCATGTGTCCTCACAGTAACCCCGAGAATCTGGTCTCCTCCCCTCCTTCTATAGAGGAAGAGCGAGGACTCCGTGTGGCGAGGGCCTGCTTGCAGTGCTGCCCAGAGCGTGGAGGGGCCGGCCAGGGCTGCACTTCAGGCCTCCTTGTTTCCTGTCCTGCGTTTCCTTCACTCCACCAAGGCCATGATTCTAACATCCTACAAATGTCCTGTGAAGATGTCTGCATGAAATATATGCTCCTTGCTAAGTCTGTTTACTTCTGACTCTGTGGAAAGATTTTAGAGATGTTAGTAACTTTTTTTTTTTCTTTTCTAAAGTCCCTGTGGAGAAATGATTGTATCTGTAGTGCTCCCTTTCTAGGGCCTGGAAGGAATCCAAAGCTGTCACTGTGTTTTCCATCTGGCCCATTTTCAAGAATCTCTGCTGCTTACTATAGCCTGGAGGTCGTCCTGCAGAACCGTGTAGAGGGCCTCCGGCAGGTTGGCACAGCAGGAAGGCCAGCCTGGTGCAGCTTCGCAATAGAGAGAAAGGCTAGGTGGGCACACAGGTGAAACCTGCTCTAAGACACAGGCAGAGGCCCCCAAAGAGACTGCTTCTCAGCCACAAATAACTACCCGCAGGTTCACTCTTTGCTATCTGTAAATTATAAACAGCTAGAGTGAATATAATTCAACTTATAACTTTTCTAAAATAGTCATAGGTCAAAGGTTTTATTTTTATTCATATTTGTTTATTTATTTGAGACAGAGTCTTGCTCTATTGCCCAGGCTGGAGTGCAGTGGTATAATCCCTGCAACTTCAACCTCCCAGACTCAAGTGGATCCTCCTACCTCAGCCTCCAAAGTACCTGGGACTACAGGCATGTGTCACCACACCAGGCTAACTTTTTTTTTTTGAAGAGATGGGGTTTTTCCATGTTGCCCAGGCTCGTCTTGAACTCCCGGGCTCAAGCGATTCCTCCTACCTTTGCCTCCCAAAGTGCTGGCATTGATTACAGGAATGATTCACCATGTCTGGCTGGTCACAGGTTTTAAAAGCAACACTAAAATGGGACATTTATATTTCCAAAAGGAGACTAATGGTAAGTGAATCTTTGCATTAGGGTTTTATATGTCCCATCTCCCCATGGGCTCCTGACACCTCAAAATACCTCATCAAGACCACAGAGATAACAGAAGTCACAGCTTTGCAGAAAGTTCAGAAAATCTATATTTACAAAAGGGCTTGCAATAGAGGCTGCTGCCTATATGTTTCTTCTGAAATAGCTCATAGAAGTGAAGTGTTAGAAGGCAACTAACACTTCATTGTATAATTAATGGTATGGCCTATTTATACTGAGGACAACTCAGCCACTGTTTCCCCAATTTTTAAAAGCACCTGTAGCTCCCATAGTCATTTGAAGTTTAACTCAATCAAAGCGGAAGAGAAGAGGAGCTGGCCTTGCCTGGGCATTCATATTCGATGGGCCTAAGTTTGAATCAACTTTCCTGTATTAATCACGTTCCTGATAATTCAAGAGGATACTTGCTTTTTCCCCTCCCTCCCATACCCCTCTCTCTCATCTTGGTATATTTAAAACCATTTAAAATGCATGGGAAGCCAGGCATGGTGGCTCACATCTGTAATCCCAGCACTTGGGAGACCAAGGTACGTGGACCGCTTGAGGTCAGGAGTTTGAGACCAGCCTGCCCAACATAGTGAAACCCCATCTCTACTAAAAATACAAAAAATAGCCAGGCAGGGTGGTGCATGCTTGTAATCCTAACTACTCTGGAGGCTGAGGCAGGAGAATTGCTTGAACTAGGAGGTGGAGGTTCAGTGAGCTGAGATCGAATCACTGTACTCCAGCCTGGGTGACAGCGTGAGACTTCATCTCAAAAATAAAAATAATAAAAATAAAATAAAATGTATGGGAAGAACTTGTTGTTTAAGGATTCTTGTAGCTGATCCCAGAACTTTGGAGCTGGACAGGAAGCTAGCAATGACTCAGTACCTTTCACAAATGAGGAAACCCCAGACCCAGGGTCATGGACTGATGTGCCCTGTGCCCAGGTGCTAGACAAGGCAGAGCTGAGTCTTCCAAGCCCTGGGTCCCCCTTAGCTGCCTCCTCTCCTCTCTTCTGCTCTGCCCTAAAATAGACCTCCGCTTCAGAATCTCTTTATGCAAAAACAAGTCCCCAAAGAAAGCACTCTGGTACTCGAACAAGTCCAAATTCAGGCATCTGGGTGACAAGATGGGTCCCTTCTGTGTGTCTTTTCCACTGGGCACGAGGCACCTATGTTGGCTTCCTGTAGCTACTGTAACGAAGTATCACAAACTGGGTGACTTAATACAACAGAAACTTATTTTCTCACAATTGGAAAGGCCAGAAGTACAAAATCAGGATTATCAGCCAGGATGTATTCCCTCCAAGGGCTCCAGGGAAGAAGATTTCCTTGCCTCTGCCGGCTGTTGGTGGTTACAGCCACTCCTTGGATTGTAACTACATCAATCCAATCTCTGCCCCTGTGGTCACACGGCCTTTCTCTCTGTGCCCCGTGTCATTGCCTCCTCTTTATCTGATAATGACATTTGTCCTTGGAATTAGGGCTTACTGCAGTTATCCCAAGATGATTTTCTCTTCTCAAGATCCTTAATAACATCCGCAAAGATCCTTTTTCCAGATAAGGTCAACTTCACAGGTTGATGGAATGATTTCCATATCATTAGGATATGGAAATACCTTTCTGAGAGTCATCATTCAACCTACTATAAGTACGTGTGAAAATAAACTCTCAGAAACAGCCCTAAATCCTCAATGTGGATATAGCAGGCTCTAGATTTGTATTTGCCAAGGTGTGTTTCTTACACACCCATATTTGAAGAGCTGTTTTTCAACTGTTTCGTGGTAAAATAAGTTTGATAATTTGGTAAACAAAGTTAAATAGTAAGCAAGGGTTTTGTGTTGTTTTGTTTTCTTGTCTGTTCAGGTGCAGAACTCCTCAGGACCTTTAGGAAGCTAATAGGCAACGTGACTTTTCAGAAATGGGATATGGTGCATGGAATTTCCCATGTGAGAATGTTTTGGAACTATATGTTTTGCCTGGGTCTCCCAGAAAGCAGGACTTGCCTGAAACAAGGCTTAAGTGCAAGCTTTCCATTGGCAATTGTGGTTCAGGGAGCCTGAGAGAAGGCCAGGGACTGGGCCAGCAGAGGGAGAGCCAGTGCTATGTGTATCCTAGATCTAGTCACCTCTGGGGAGATGTCTCCAAGAGCTGGATGAACTGGGTGTGGGGCTCTCTGCTACAGGAAGGAAGGGGTGGCAGTTATCTACTGGTTCTCTCTACAGTTAAATAAAATTCCTCTGCAGGGGTTTACCTTCCAGACCTGGGTATCCCCACTGTGTAAGCACTACATCGGCACCTGCAGGAAGCTGGGCAGAGCCTGCCCAGAAACAGTCACACCACAGTTGCTAGCTTGAAGAGACAGCTGAGGCTGAAAGAATCTGGAATTGTGCACTAGAGGTGTCTGTTTCAATGCCAGGTACATTAGTTCAGAGAACAGCCATCTCATGAGACATGTGTTCCATGCAAGGCTCTTTGAGAAACCAATTTCATTCTTAACTTGCTATGATGCAATCATTTCATTAACAAAATGTCTCTGATCTTACTTGCATATTCTGGTATTATCACACACTCCTTCACTTCTGTACTTAAGGGTCACTATCAATCTAATTTTATAAATAAATTACTATGTTATTTTTTAAGTCAGGAAAGAGTTCATTGTTGAAAGAACTATTTATACACACTGGAAAGCACATTCCTGGAGCTGATTTAATTTTAACTTATTTGTATTCGTATCTGCTGACCGCATGCTCTGATAACTGGAAGGTTTCCTAGGGGTATGGAACACTTCCAGTTCTGCTCATTTGGCCAAGGTGGTGAATATCATCTTATCAAGAGAGAAGGGGAAAATAATATACAGCAGTTTCTTGTCTAAGTCAATGGGAAGAAAAAAGAAAGGAAAAGAAAGAATGTTGCCTGGCCCGAATTTTGGGACAGTTACATTAAACAAAAGGATCAGAAAATGGAAATGTATTCCTTTGAAATGACTGTAATTGGCTGAATGTTGAGGCTGAGAGGAAAGTCATGATGGGGAACCAGGCACGCGAGAGTACTAATTTTCTCTGATGATAAAGAGTATGTATAGTCACATTTGAGAGTCCTTCAAAAGCTTTTGCGGAAAGAGATTCAGACATTGCAGAGGAGCCTATTTTCAAGAGACCTGCTGTGCTGTTGGAGTCTGTTTTACGGATGACTGGTTGGGAGAGAGTGGCCTGTGAACACAGTGTGGCTGTGTGCTCTCCATGGCAGGCACGCAGGAAGCGTGTGATCCAGACAAAGTCAGAAAAGTAAGAATTATCAGAAAAGCCCAGAGCTGGCAATGTCAGCTTAATCTGGCTATGGGGTTGCCATCAATGCAACAAGCTAGGTTCATGGGTGTAGACAGCAGCAAGTGGAGGATGGGATGCAGCTGTGCTGGTCCAAGTACAGGTAAAAGGCCTGTTCTTTTTAAGACTCCAGAAACATTCTTTTGGAAGCAGTATGGTAAAAGAAAGAGAACCTAGGCTTTGCAGCAAGGTGACTTAAATGAATTTTCCAGATTCTTTCTTGTGAGCCATGTGGCTTTGGGATAGTCATGTAGCTTTTCTGCCTCAGTTTTTAAATCTGTAAAATGGAGGGAATAGTATCTTATCATTGAATGGCAAATAACAGAACACCCTATTAGAACTAGTTTAAACAATACAGGAATATTTGCAGGCAGGATGGCTCTGGGCGCTCCTCCAAATACATGAAAGTATACTGGAAAAGAAAAGGCACAGTTGGGGCTCAAAGCCACATAAATACATCTAAGGACCACAGATGGAGGAACAATACAAAGGGCCAAAGGTATAGAAGACGGCAGCATTAACCAAGTGTTTGGCCTCGGTAGCACTACTACGTGCAAGAAACAAAAAGGAATTAGAGGCCAGTTCATTGCTTGATGCTAGGGCCTGGGTGGGTCTTGAGGTGCCAAATCTATGAGTCTAGAAGAGAAAAGGTAAAGGCACAACATCTCGACTAGGACCTTTGACAGTTCACCTACTGACTTGGTGACATGGTGACATGATATGGAACGGGAGCACAAAACATCAGTGACATAGAACTAGGGCCTCAGGGGCTCAGAGAAATGACATACAAAAGTTATGAAATTGTATGCTTCTAACAGCATAGATTTAAAATACAAAAAGCAAAAACTGATGTAATTATAAGGGAAAATTGACGAATCCACAAACCCACTGGGATGTTTTAGTATGCATCATAAACGGTTGGTTGAGCAGACTCTAAATCGGTAAGGATATAGAAAATATGAACAGGATAGTAAAAACTTTGTTCTAATAAATACAGAAGCAATCCTACAACTCCAACTGAAGAATATATTTTAGTTTCAAGTGCACATAAACTATTTATAAAAGTGTACTATGTATCGATCAAAGACAAATTGTCTACAAATTTCAAATAATCAATGTGTTGCAAATAATGGTTTCCAATTAAAAGCAATTAAAGTAGAAATCAGCAAAAATGGAATGAAAAGTAGGCTAAATATCAATTAGGAAGCTTAGAAATGTGCTTTCAAAGAATTCATAGGTGTATTGGTTTCCTATTGCTACTATCACAAATTACCACAAACTTGGTAGCTGAACATAACAGAAATATATCCTCTCACAGTTCTGGAGACCAGAAATCAATGATCATTGGCCTGAAATCAAGATGTCAGGGCAACACTCCCTCTGGAGGCTCTATTGGAAAATTTGCCTTTTTGCCATGTCACAAATTCCAGGGATTAGGCTGTATACAGAGGGGTGTGTGTGTGTGTGTGTGTGTGTGTGTGTGTGTGTGTGTGTAGTGCATATACATATGTGTGTGGGGGAAGCATTATTCAGCCTACTATATGAGTTAAAAAGAAAAATTACAGTGAGAATTATAAATGACACAGGTCATATATATTAAGGCTTATGGAATGCCACAAAATCATGCCTATAGGTAAAATTATAGCCTTATATACAAATATCTTATTTTTAAGGGCATTTAAAATAAACTACTTGATTCAACTCAACAAGTTGAATCAGAAATCAAAATACTACTCTCCAAAAGCAAAAGGCCCAGACTGTTTTACTGGCAAGTTTTCGGAAACTTCAAGGAACAAACATTCCCCATCTATTGCAAATCTTTGCAGAGCTTATATTTTAAAGGTTCAGCTACCCACATAATTTTATGAAAATAACAGAACTTTGATATAGAAACTAGACAGAACAGTATAAAAAAGAAAATTACAGACTAATCTTACTTATAATCACGAATGCAAAAATCCCAAATAAAATGCAGAAAACTGGATTCAGCAGTAAAAACATGCAATGGCAAAGTAAGGTTTAACCCAGTAAATAAGGCTGAATCAACACTAGATACTCTGTCAATGCAATATACATCATTAACAGATTAAGGGAAAAGTTATATGATCATTTCAATAGATCCACAAAAACCATAAAATGGAAGTCTCCGTTTATTCATGACTAAAAAGTTGAAAACTCTTAGCAAAACAAAACTAAAAAGAAGCCTTCACTGCGACTCCTTTGGCATGTCTAGGTTTGGGTGGCCTATGCTAGTTGTCCATTTTCCTTTCTAGCGCTGAGGTATGTACATGCAGGTAGTGGTAGTATCAAGGATGTAGCCAAGTCAGGTGATATCTCTACTCTGCAACTGAATATGGCCTGTAAAAACTCACTACTCACACTGCTGGGCTCTCTGAACCTTTTCTGGTTCTGAGTGCTGCCCGGTTCATGAATCACATTTGTTAGGTCAGTCAAAGTTAATTGTAAATCGGAATTTCCCAGTACGTTTCTTTTGAAATGCAGATTCTGATCTCCACCAGAGAATTTATGAACCCAAATTCTAAGAATCTAAGAAATTGACTGACCTGCTGACCAGGTGTGGCAAAATAGGGCCATGTAATATTCAGCTGACCTCATCAGTAGATCACAGCCACCAGCATCCAATAGCTCATGACTAAGGGACATAGTTATCAGGGACCATGCTTTAATTTTACTACCTAAATTTTACTTGGGTAGCTATGTCCAAAGGCCTGAACTTTGGAAATGAGCAGATGCACATTCATAGACATTTTTCACAGGTATTTGCTTACTACATCAAGCACTAACATACTGCTTGTAGTATGTGTCTGCAGTAAAGTATCTGCAATAAAGCAGGGAATAAAACATAAGCCTCTCTGTCTATATGTAGCTTACAGGTATCAGGTACAGACAGACAATAACCTAATCAACAGTTAAACTTGTGATGTCAAATGGGGTTAAAGAATCTCCTATAAATGTTAACTAGCCAGATTCTAAGAAAAACAATTCTTTCATTCATTTATGTAATAAAAGAAAAGAGAGTCCTCTACCCTTAAATGTCAGTGGTGGTATTTACAAAGCTAGGCATGTTGTAGGCACACACACATGTACATTTTGGAGGCAGGGATTGGGCTAGACACTTTTGTCAGGCCAGCCAACCTTGAAACTTAATCATCTTTTGTCCTCTGCCTCTCCTTTTGCACTATCCCCTTTCTTCACAGAACTGTCCAGAATTAATGAGAATGGGCTCCATAGTAGAAGAGATTGAGGTGGTAAGTGGAAGATTTTCCACATGGCCTTGTATTTGGGTCATAAAATGAACTATTAAGTAAGGAATCTCCTCTACATGCATTTTTAAAATCATTTCTTAGTTCTTGTAATAAAAACATTTTAATGAATTTTTATTTAAGACATAGGAGTACTGGAAAAAAGGATATGGAATCTGCGAACATTAAATATTGTAACTACTTCTGGCCACAGATATTTGAAAACAGTATCACAGTCACATCTGAGCCACCCAGCACATTACTACAGAGAGCACAAGAGAAACAGAGTGAATCAGAGACAGCAGAAACTCCATTTAAGGTCAAAAGTGGCAAGGAGATCATATTTCAGAATGAAAACAAATATCCAGTTTTATGCTCATCTTTGCACAATTTACTATTTCAGCAACAGTGGGAAATGTTTAAACCACTTATGTGGGGATCATCAGTTAGTAATGAACTTTATGTTCACAAGAAAAATCTTTTTTCCCAGCCTTATCCTTTATGATCTCAGTCATGTAATAATTCACTTTTTTCTAACAATGTGTTTCAAAGTGTGTATTTTTTTAAAATATGGTGCACGCACAAAATGAAGCAATTTGTTTCTCCTTAACAATCTGACATGAAACCTAAATGCATGCAAAGTTTGACCTTATAAAAGGGTATTCTTTTTGGAATTATGCATGAGGGAGGGAAAAAAAGGACTGAGACACAGCAAAGAAAAACAATCCCTGCACACATTCTCATTTTTCAAAGTGCTGAAATTCCCAAACAGTCTGAGGATTTATCTATAAGCTGTCTCTGCAACAAAAATTTCTCTTCTAGTTTGAAATCAAATTCCAAGCTTAAATGAAAACTCTCTCTCTCTCTCTCTCTCTCTCTCTCTCTTTCTCTCTCTCTCTCTTTGTGTGTGTGTGTGTGTGTGTGTGTGTGTGTGTGTGTGTGTGTGTGCATGCTTCAGAGGATTCAACAATTCCACCATCAAAGGCAGGAATTAAAGTCACTCCCTTTAAGACTAAATGACATTTTGGGGAGCAATCTTGCCATTTTCCCCAAGCCCGAGTATGTGGGCTTAGCATCTCCCCAAAAGAGTGATGACCCATCTGCACTGGGCACAGTCCAAGCTCTCCATCATTTACAATGGCCTGTTTGAGTCCTTGTCTTTTCATGGCTATACTGAATTTCTCCACACAAGAGACAGGTAGTATGAACCAGAAAAGAAAGGATCCTTTATGATATGAGCTAAGAATTTTTCCTTATTTTAAAAGCAATTGGAAGCCTAAGCCCCAGGATACACAGTTGGGTGTAGCCAGAGAGGTTTTCTTTTGCTCTGGCAAGCAGAAAGCCAATGGCTCTAACATCAATAAATCACTCATTTTCCTTTCTCAAAGTGGAAACTGATTTTAAATTTTTATGTATTTCAGGTCTCCCAGGACAAAAACTACTTCTGGGAAGAGAGCAACATATTTTGGGAGGCTCCCATGAACTCTTCAGGGCCACAAGTAGGAAATAACTGTTCCCTGGACAGGAGCCAAAGGCACAGCTCCCAAAATGTCTTCCAGGGATGAGAGCTAGGAGAGGATGAGCAGAGAGAACTGGCTCTCATGCATCTGGGGAGATGGAGTCTCACTTGGGTGTCTGAGCATGTGACATGACAGCCTGGGAAGGGAATGCTTTTCTGGGACAGAATTAGAACTTCAGGTGCTTGATCTCTGCTCAATCTCACATAATAAGAAAGGAGAGCTGTGTTTATAAGCACACACACACACACACACACACACACACACAAACTTAAATACTTGGTTGGTATATATTCTTTACTTTCTTAAGCACTGTAATTTATATTTTGACTTGGACAGTTAAAAATAAATTTTTAAGGGTTCCCTGTCAAAATCTTTTAGAAGATTTTTTCCACTACATAAGCAGGTTCATTGTATTGAAAAACTTACATTCTGATGAGCTCTGCATTTCTAATGTGCACCAGGTGCTGAAAATGCAGTAGAGTGTGTGTGGCAAGGAAGAAAGGAGTGCGCCCAGGACTTCGATGTGAGGAAGGGGTAGCTTTAGGGTTTTGTGGCATTTTGTTTCAATCACTCCCTTCCCATCACCTTTTTCTCCTTTCTTTACCTTTTATTGTACACAATGCTCATTTCATTTAAGATAAGAATTGGAAATATGGTGGCCTTACATCAATAGTACTAAGGAATTAATGCCCCATGGGAGCAGCCCTCAAGCAATGACCCCTGGAGTTGGTGTATAAATACCCCCAGGTCCTTTAACCCTTGGGTGGGGTTCCACGTGTCTCCCAGAGTTCCCCCAGTGGAAGCTGCTTAATCCCCTACTCTATGCTTCTTTTCCCTATGCCAATCCCTGCTTCCCTACCAGTGTATACAACTCTCACCTCCCAAATAAACTGCTCACACTTGAATCTTTAGCTCAGTATCAGCCTCTGGAGGGACCCAAAGTACATCATGTGTCTTCTGGGTACTGAAATGTTGACACAAATCATCAGGCAATGACCACACTGTCCAGGTTCCCTCCTCTGATGACACCTGAAGCAGTTCTCTGTCGTTTTCATAAAGTCCCAAATTGCACGGCTTTGCTGAGTACAAGCTGATGCACATTTGGCAATGTTAACTATCAACACTTTACTAGAGTTTAACTCAAGCCTAGATACATAGACAAACAAATAATTCTGTGCAGGGAGTTATCAAAATGAGAGTTTCTTTTCATTAAGGAATTAGTGAGAAGGCCAGGAGGCTGAGAGGTCTATCTTTGTACCAGCTATGGGCATGTCTGGATTCTGCTTCTTATTTTGTCCTGGCCTCCCTCCCCTTCAGAGTATCCCTCATATTCTTGCCCTACACATTGGCTCTGGAGTTGGTTACTTCCTTGTTTCAGGATCCTCAACAATTGTCAACACTTTTATGATGATTTTTGGTGTTTCCAGTTACAGTGGCCCACAGCTCACTTGATGAGCAGGTTACTGACTAAGGCACTTAATAATTTTCATTGATGCTATTTATGAATGCCTTGGTGCTGTGTATCTTCACAATCCCCTACAAGGTGATGACTCACATACTCATCACCCACTCCCCACCCCTCCCCTCCCAAAGCCATCTATGGGAAAGTAAGGTTCTTGCTGAGGACAATGAAGAGCCATTGAACCTTTCCTCAGAAGCAAGTGAATGACATGATGAAGAGCAGGGAAGACATCCATCCCTTGGAGGCAGAGATCAGTTTACCAATCTCTAGTGTCATCAGACCATAATCGCAATGAGTGCAATAAAGAAGGTAATATGAGGAATGACCAGAGACAAAGAAGCAATTGCATCTTTTCAGAAAAAAATTGTGGTTATTTCAAGGATGATAAATCAACCAATAGCACTGATGATGATAGTAATAATTATCAGGGTTTTGTTTTTTTTCACTATTCATTTGGGTGCTAAAAACCATATTAGATATTTCCTTAAATTGTCTCTAATCCTCCTTCCCTGACAACAACCCTTAAAGGAGGATATTTTATTTCTTCTTCCTTTCTCTCCCTCACTCCCTTTTTCTCTCTCTCTCCCTCCCTCTTTTTCTTCCTCCCTCCTTTTTTTTTTTTTTTTTTCCTATGGCTGAGACTACCAAGATTGTGAGAAGTTAGCTTGTTTGATTGGGGTCACAGCTATTCCATAACAGAACTGGAATTTGAGCCCAGATTTGTCTGGTTCCCAAATCTGTATCTTATATTCCTTGACTTTTTTAAAAAACAAAAATAGAGAGTTTGAGAAATTATTTCATGGTGAAGTATGAAAACAAATTACCGGCATTTCTGCATTTCCGTACAATTTGCAACGATAGTTACTGAGAACTTACCGAGAAAACTAACCTTTGAAAAATAGACTTTTCCCTTCTTTACAAGCAACTGACAAATTCACCCACTCAATAAATATTTGTTGAACAGACTGTGTGCATGAGACCTCTTAGAACAATTGAACAATTGTGATCTTGCATCTAGGATACATGCAGTTGATCCTCCAATAAGGTCTTTAAAAAGAAGTGGTGATTTCTGAAAGAAATATGGTTTCTAAAAAGTCACTCAAGCCATATAAGAAGTACCTGGGAACTTTTCCCTCACCACATGCAGAGTACAGATAGTGGGTTTGACTAGGAAGTCCAACCCCATGTTGTACAAATATGGACCAGTTTTAATATTTCCAGTTAATGCTTTCATTTTGTTGAGTCACCATCTGTAGGGGTAGCCAGAAACTAGATAGTTTAGAGAGATCCAGTAAATATTTAGTCATCTATATTTTAAAACTTAGTCCAGTCTAGTTTAAATTCTGACTTCCAATTAGCATAGACAAGACTTATAAACAGCTCCTGGGACCTGCTTCGGACAGAGAAAGGCAAGACCCGCTTGTGAGATCTCTCTTTCTCCCCTTCCTCCCTCTCTTCCTCCCTCAGTCCCTTTCTCCCTCTTTTCCTTCATTTCGCTCTCTCTCTCTTTCTTCCTCCCTACCCTTTGAAATGCTTGTTCCAAGCAGTACCTGTGATCATCTCCCTGAGACTCTAAGCTTCCAGAGGCTTCACAGTGGAAGGGACTGAACGGAAAGAAACCACAGGTAAAACAAAACAGACCGCTCAGGAGGAAAAATACACAGGAAAGTATTTCAAAAGCACAATGCACTGATTTTTTTTTCTGTTTCCTCCAACCTCTTGAATTTAAGAACACATCTGTGTTTTTTACCACCTTCCCTAGCACAGTGCCTGGTTTAAAGCAGGCCCCCATGGCTGTTTGTTGAGTGAAGGCAATTCAGCGGGAGGTATCAGCTGTTGTGAGATTGACCAGCACAGGTCTCCTTGAGAAAATGCGTCCTGACCTGGATCTTGATGAAGGCATATGACATGTAAGGGTCGAAGGTGAATGAACAGGGCAAAACTTCCTGCTTTCAACTGAAAGGCTGAGCATCAGCCATGCACTAGGCACTGCTACTTGGGCTCACTTAGGCATGATGAAGAATAATGCATGTTTCTGTCCTGGGGAGCTCATAGACTGGTGGAAGAGGCAACGTAATGAATCACAGTGGGTTTTGTTATTTTTTTTAACTTGCCCAAATCCTATAATGGAGATTGATGTTATCATATTATAGTAAAGATAATGAGATGGAGATGTGTAGGTACTAGATTTGTGGGATCAGTGTGGAGTTTATAAAAGAAGAAATTCCATTAATAATCTGGGGAATCTGAGGAGGAAGCACCCTCCCACAGTGCGGGTGAGGAAAGCTATCAGTAGTTGTCATCTCCAGCATCTACACATAAGGAACTAATGTGACGTGTCATATTCTTCATCTTGAGTGTTCCACTGAATAGCTAGGCTTGTATCAATTTACAAGGGTGTTAGAATATTTATTGAATGCTGTGTGTATATTTAGAGGTATTAAATAAGACAGTATGAAAATTTTTTACTATTAATGTATGGTGATTCATTCTGATTTGAAAACTGTGGTTTTTAGGAGATTAAAAGGGGAATTAATAAGACTAAGTAATTTTGCTTTGACTCATCGTTCACTGTCAATACAAACTGTAGTTCTCGGGGAAGGAGTTTCTGGCAGAACAAGAAACAGTGGCCATTTGACAAAATTCCAACCTCATAGAAACTGCTATAGAATATGTAGAAACTGAAAAACATTTCCATCTGACATAAGACTTGAGGTCTAAACAGTTCCTCTCCTTTAAAACAAAGTGACAGAACAGAAATAAAAGAAAAGTTAGGTGTCGGCAAGTGAAAAAGAATCCCTAGGTGGCAATACGCCACTAGCCTCACGTGGCTACTGTTAGTAAGTACTTGGAATGTAGCTAATCCCAAGTGAGATGTGCTAGAATCGTAAAACCCATGCTGGATTTCAAAGACTAAATGCAAAAGAAAAAGAAAAAAGGTAAAATATCTCATTAATATTTTTAATAATTATTACATGCTGGAATGATGATATTTTGGGTCTACTGAGTTAAATAAAATATATTACTAAATTAATTTTACCTTTTCTTTTTGTGGCTACTAGAAAACTTAACCTTATTCATGTAGTTTGCACTATTATCTGTTTCTCAGTGCTGTTGGCTGTGAGATTTGGAACAGTATCCCCTCCCGCCTGCCTTTTTTTGTTTTTTTTTGTTTTTTTTTTAACAGAAATTGGGAGAGTTTTCTATTAAAGACAATTGACCTGCTTTAAAAGAAAATCACAACCACATGGGAATATAAAAGAAATTTAATTTCATTTTCTCATGTTTTGTTTTGTTTTTGTAAGAGAAACATACCTGAAATGTCATGCTCAATTGGTCTTAAAATTTAGAGCCAAGAACATAAATATCTTTTTTTAATACAATGAATAAAAGCTTAAAATCCACTTCAGTTCAAGTAACACTGATTAAGGGAAGGGAGCAGGGAGGTGCTGAGGAGGATGAAGAGTGCTATATTTTGGATATTTGTCCCCTCCAGATCTTATGTTGAAATTGGATTCCCAATCTTGGAGGTGGGACCTCATTGGCTGTGTCTGAGTCTCATGGGTGGATCCCTTATGAATAGATTACTGTCCTTCCGCTCACCATGTGATCTCTGCACATGGCTCCCCTTCACCTTCAGCCAGAAGTGGACGCAGCTTGAGGCTCTCACGAGGAGCAGATGCTGTGCCATGCATCTTATACAGCCTGCAGAACTGTGAGACAAATAAACCTTTTTTATAAATGACCCAGCCTCAGGTATTCCCTCCTAGCAACACAAAAATGGACAAAGACAAAGAGGTAATGGCTCATCACTGACTTCAGAGTACTAATTTTACAATCATATTCCTAAAAACCTCGAAGGAAAAAAGATATGCATATGAGACAAACAAATATCTTCTTGTACTATATATCTCTTATCCATGATTATCACGACCACTCAGATGAATTACCCAAATTATATGCAATGACTGTACCATCCAAAGTCTACTATGGATATCGTAGGGATATCCAACTATCTGCTATTCATAGTACACTTTGGTACTGTCATTGAACATAATTTGGGATATAACAAGATATTCTTCTGTGTATAACAAGAAATTCCCTCCTTTGAGCACAGCATGGATTTTTCTGGTCAGGAACAAAGGTTTATTGGGGAAGGAAGAGGAGTAGTCACAGGGTCCATTTGAGCTTTACCCTCAGTACAACAGGTTTGATTCGGTCATTTCTGTAGCTGCAGGGTCAGCACTGACATACTGCAGCACAGAACAAATGAGAAAAGGCATCAGGCTCAGACTCCTTGGTTCAGAGTTTTCTCCCCATCTGCCAGATTAGTGATGGGGGCCAAGGGCAATGCTGAGAGCTGTAGTCTTTCCCTTGGTGTCCCCATTACCGGACATTGCCAGCCCATTGTCTAATGCAACTGTTAAAAACCCTTGTCAAAGCCTTGGGTAATGGTTTCCACTTCTACTGCCAACCCAGAGGCCAGGAAATGAGTTATAAGGCATTAGCTTAAGTTCAACACTGTCACTGATGCTATATGTAAACAATGCTTATAATTTATAATAAGACAAGCAATGAAAAAAGAAATAAAGAAACCATGGACTTAGGAGATGAAATTGACCTATATGATTTTATTCTAGCTCAAACTTCACTTTTCATGGGTGATAAAACTGAGACAGCAAGGGGCTGAGTGATTTTCCAAACCACATCTCCAGTTGGGATTAGATTAGCTTTTAGTGTAGCTCCTCTTAGTCTCCCAGGGCTCCTTGGTCACTCTGTAGTAGTTAAACTCCTTGGTAGTTAAACACACTTTGGCCTGGGCACAGTTGCTCACTCCTGTAATCCCAGCACTTGGGAGCCCCAGGTGGTGGATCACGAGGTCAGGAGTTCAAGACCAGCCTGGCCAACATGGTGAAACCCCATCTCTACTAAATATACAAAAATTAGCCGGGCATGGCAGCATGCACCTGTAGTCCCAGCTACCTGGGGGGCTGAGGCAGGAGAATCACTTGAACCTGGGAGGTGGAGGTTGCAGTGAGCTGAGATCGCCCCACTACATTCCAGCCTGGGTGACAGAGTGAGACTCTGTCTCAAAAGAACAAAACAAAACAAACAAAATAACAACAACAACAACAAAACACGTTGGATGCTTTCAGGGCAAACTAACATACAGTGAACTACCTGCTTTTAGTTCCTTTCCTAAGCATGCTAATGGCTGCCCACAGTCTGTTAAATATTTGCTATACTAGATTCTACTTAAGAATCCTGTGAATTATTTTCTTACCATATGAGTTGAATGTTTAAGGAGAATCAGTTGAATTTACTTCCAAACCTGTCTCTGTCAGTTGTCCTTGTTATTATAATTATCAAATTAAATATAAATCAATGAAAATTAAATTTAGAAGGAGATTTTCTATAAAAATTAAGCTTAATGCTTTGAGCAGTTCAGTTTTTGGGCAAATAATCTTTAAATTTCAAAGGCATTCTGCTCTCTGATGGTTTTCTTGGTTTTGATTTAAGATCTTGCTCCCTTTAAGAAGAAATTGAAACTGGAAACTACAAAATTCGTATTTTTGTTGTGGTTCATGTATAAAAGACAATACAAAACTTCGATCAGCTGTCTCCAAAACCAGATAATAATTTTGGCCTTATTTCAAATATTGGTAAACAAATTTGAATGTGTATATTTTGAATTAAAATAAATTATACAAAGTATGAATCATTTTTGTAGTGTACTTTCATAATATCTGTATTTTCTGAATGACCTGCTAGGTATTTGTCATGTTGCATAAGTTAACAAGAAAGCTTCCACTGCAAAAGAAAAGAAGAATGTGTTACAAAGTATAAAAAGCTCACCCTGGGCGTGGTAGTTCATGACTGTAATCCCAGCTACTTGGGAGGCTGAGGCACCATGATTGCTTAAACTGCGGAGGTAGACATTGCAGTGAGATGGTGCCACTGCTCTCCAGCCTGGGTGATAGAGTGAGACCCTGTCTCAAACAAAAAAAATAAGGCAGCCATTTTTATTGTTAAGCCCAGAAAATAATTTTGCTCCATTTGTTTTGTTCTGTTTTTCTTTTCCTTTCCTCAAGACCAACTTAGGTGCTTATAACATGAAATTTCTTACTGCCAAAAGCCAGGAGCAGGTCTCTTTCAGATTGAATGCACTGCTATTGCAGCCAATAAAGTTTCTCTCTTTCACTTGTTTTCTGGGGATCTTCTAAGACCCATGACAAAAAAATAGTAAATAATAATAATCATTAGCTGATCAAATGGTGCTTGAAGACATAGTCACGGGTCAAAGTACTGTTATCGCTTAGGTAAACTTTGAATCTTGGGCCAGAACTCCCTTATCTCTCTTTTTAGGGATCCTCTGCATCATGGGAAAAGTACACATCCTAACTCAGATGAAATTAGGTAAGTGGGTCGGGAACAGGGGCTTATGCCTATAATCCCAGCACTTTAGGAGGCAGAGGTAGGCTGGTCGTTTAAACCCAGGGGTTTGAGACCAGCCTGGGCAACATGGCGAAACCTCATCCCTACTAAAAATACAAAAAATTAGCCAGGATGGTGGTGTGTGCCTATAGTTCCAGCTACTTCAGAGGCTGAGGTAGGAGGATTACCTGAGCCCAGGAGGTTGAGGCTGCAAGTAAGCCGTGACAGTGCCACTGCACTCCAGCCTGGGTGACAAAGTGAGACCCTGTCTCAAAAAAAAAAAAAGGGGCCAACATCTAACATCCGTGCAAAAGCATTTTGGCACTGTGCTAAAGTCAGCATTCTTTAAATCAGTGTTCATGGCAACCTTATAGAACATAACTACTATGAATAATGAGACTATTTGTCTTTGGACATGACTAATTTGCATTGCCGTCAATTATCTACAGCTTACAAAATTGTAAAACAGCTTAAAATAAAAGACATAGATATCCCATAAGGGTACTCTAGGCACGTCACCCAGTTATCTTTTTTGCCAATTTCAAAATCTTTCACAAATTTTTGATATAAATATTTTTCTTAGTAATTAGGTTTGTTCAGTTGTTTTGATAAAGCAAAATAAACAGTGGTTGTCAGTCAAGAAATAAATTTTTTTTAAATGTCTACTTGCCTACTAAATCCTAATCTTCTAACATTTAAAAATAATGTGATCTCACTTGTAGTCACATTTGCATATATCAGTCATTTGATGATTTTTCTTGGAAAATTATGAGGCAAATGGAGTCAAAGGTAGGTGAGGCAGTATTAGGTAAGAGAAAGCAGGAGGTAGCCACGTAAATGAACTCATTCAACCCTGGAATATCTCAGGGAAGCAGATAAGATTTAGCCACTTTGCAGAAGAGAAAATGTAAATTCTAATAAGTTAAATCATGCTTAAGAGGTCACAAATGAGTAAATGGATTCACCTCATTTCTTCTGGATTCAAGCCCAGGGCTCTTTCCACCCACAAATATCCACTCTATGTTCTATCAAGAGTTATGAAAACGATTAGTCTCACCTTTTCCCTCTGAGTTGTGGGTAACTACTGGAAGGCTGATTCAGAATCTTAGTGCAACATAACAGTGTCTCTATACAAAGTATCCTTTTTGTTGTATGAAAGTCTGTGTATCTGTTGATTTTTATTTATTTATTTTGCCTACCGTCTCAGGTTTTTTTTTTGTTTTTTTTTTTTACCCTAGAAAGAACAAAGGAAGGTAGAATTGCTGGGCTTGGCTCTGAGAAAAAATAAAAATAAAAACAAGCTACAAGTGTGCAGAATCTAAGAAGAGCTTAGAGAGTCAGAAGTGAGCATGAGAGATTAACAAATTCCCAATACTCACGTGTAGTCAGATATTTTTGTTTCTTTTGTTTGCTTGCTTATTTACTGTTTCTGTGTTTCTATCTGTACCACAAGATAATCTCTAGAGGCCAAAGTGAAGAAACAGCTTACACAACTGTCAATTCTTTTGGCTTTTGAATGTGTAACAGGTAAGTCTCTCAGCTATCAGCCTTTAGATATCTGGCTGTGTACTCATCAAAACTGTTCTTCTTCAGTGTATGTAGCATCTTCTGATTTTAGATAGGTAAGTGACAGGCAAATAGACAGATAAATGATGGACAGAAGATGCTAAATGAACAGATAGACATTTAGATGATAGATGATTGATAGATAAATAGGTAGATATAAATGACACATACGTATATACCTACCTAGATACATAAATATGCAGTATAAAGATTTTTTTTCCTTTTTTTAAGTTTAGAGTTACATGTACAGGATGTGCAGGTTTGTTACATAGGTAGACATGTGCCATGATGGTCGGCTGCACAGATCATCCCATCACCTAGGTATTAAGCCCAGCATCCATTAGCTATTCTTCCTGATGCTCTCCCTCCACTCACCCCACCCATGAAAGGCCCCAGTGTGTGTTGTTCCCCACAATGTGTCCATGTGTGTCATTTAGCTCCCACTTATAATTGAGAAAATGTGGTATTTGGTTTTCCATTCCTGCGTTAGTTTGCTGAGGATAATGGCCTGCAGTTCCATCCATGTCTCTGCAAAGGACATGATTTCATTCCTTTTCATTGCTGCATAGTATTCCATGGTGTACATATATGTACCACATTTTTTATTCAGTATGTCATTTATGGGCATTTAGGTTGAGTCCATGTCTTTGCTATTGGTTACAAAGATATTAATGTCATACAGATCTTGAATTTTCTGTAATCCTCATTTATCTGACATACGTAATACTCAAACTGTTTTTGCTGCAAGTATGATCAATAGACTCTACATTTTATATATAAGTGATACATAAATAGGCTTGTGCTTTAATTCATTCCAATAAACACAGTTTGATGAGACAATGATCCAAGGCAATCGTGTACTCAAAGTGACAGAACATCAATAATTCATCTAGGAAACCCAGGAAAGACCTCTAAATACATGTTCTTTTATATTTGCCACAAAGAAAAACCAAAGGCATCTGTGAATACAACAGATGTGATGTAGCATGGTGGCTTTTTACTTAGCTAAGGTGGAACTGGCTTTCCAGACTTTCCTTCACTGTTTAATTCTGGGTCAGGATTGGCCATGGGGTAATGTGTGTGAGATTTCAAAGGTGGCAGTGAGGCAATAGCCATTACACCCCTAAGGTCAACTAAGGCACCTGGTGTCACAGCAGCTCTCCATGTGGGTGTTTCCCTCATGGCAAGGTACCCTGGCTCCTGCCAATCTCCTCCTTTTGTCTGTCTGCATCTTGGGTCGGGTGCAGGTGTGCCTTGTCGTGAAGACTGCCAGCTTCTTATCACAAGTCAGCTACATAGCTGAGGTTGAAGACAGAGAGACAGATTCAGGCTAAAGTAATTACTTCAATTTGGGAGACTGGATCCTGGTCCAGGCATCACCACAGCCTCTTTGTGTGTTCCTGGAACATCACCTGACTTTTCTGTATCTCTGTTTTGTCAATTACATGAACGTTAGTTGCACTCCAGCTCAACTGAGAATGTTGATAAAACATCTCCACAGCATCTACAACTTATGGAGACATTACGTTCACCTGGAGTTTTAGAATTAGAAAAAAGCTGACAGATGTTTTAGTCAAATGAAGCTATATATGTAAGATCCCCATTAAAATACAACTTTACATATTAATTTTTTACAAAGTTTGAAATTAAATTTGAA
This sequence comes from Sapajus apella, assembly GCF_009761245.1. Classification (NCBI taxonomy): domain Eukaryota; kingdom Metazoa; phylum Chordata; class Mammalia; order Primates; family Cebidae; genus Sapajus; species Sapajus apella. The sequence goes on from NW_022437097.1 coordinate 1,466,458, forward strand.
TCATTCAAAAAAGCAATCTAAATATTCACTGATGAATGAATGAAGAAAATGTGATATATACATACTATGGAAAATTATTCAGCCTTAAAAAAGAAGGCAATTCTGCCATTTGTGACAACTTGAATGAACCTGAAAAACATTACAGTAAGTGAAATAAGCCAGACACAGAAGACATATATCTCATGACCTCACCTACATGACAAATCTTAGTAGTCAAACCCATAGAAACACAGGGAGAACCATAGTTGCCAGGCACTGCAGGGCGGGATTAATAGGAAGGTATTAGCCAAAGGTTACAAAGCTTCAGTTATACAAGAAGAGTAAGTCCTAAACATCTACTGCATAGCATAGTGCCTGTAGTTAGAAATACTGTGTTGTACACTTAAAATATTTGCTGAGGGCAGATCTCATGTTAAGTCCTCTTACGACAAAAGAATACAAATAATAATAATAAATAAAGAGGGCGGGAGGAAACTTTTGTAGGTAACGAATGGGTTTACGGCATAGCTTGTGGTGATGGTTTTCACAAGTGTAACTTATTCCAAACTCTTCGAGTTGTACAGCTTAACTATGTACAGCTCCTTGTGTGTCAGTCATTCCTCTTTAAAAAAGAAAAAAGAAAATTAATTTTGTTTACTTGAAGTTGAGGTATACTTTAGTTGTACGTTTTTAAAAAGTATTAATATAGGACAAGAGCACAGTTTCCTATGCCATATGACTCACTTCAAAAATCTAAATTCCCAGAGCACACGTGCCTGTGAAACATCAACTGCTGTAAGACCTGTGCTGTCCTGAATACCTGGAGGTGTCTGAATTATAGGAATCCTACAAACATGACACAGCACACATTTATGCTCCATACAGTAGGGTCTGGCAGGACAATGTCTGTGGGTCATCTGATAGCCTTCCTTTCTTTGCCCTGCACATTTTTGATGATTTCCCAGGACATCTCATCTAAGCCATTAGAGTACAAACATTTCCCAGGAGCTCTTTCATTCTTATACCTCAAATAGTAGAGATGAAATGCAAAGTTGGAGTAAAAAGCAGACTGGCATGATTGTAGGATAGAATAGGGGCCCTCTGACAACTCTTTTCAATAGGAAGACAATGGGGTGAACTCTAGCAAGACCGCCCCACCCGCCCCGCAGTGAAAAGCTGCTTGTTGAAAACATGCTGGTGAGATAATTTTATTCGTCACCACCATCTCAGTACAATGATACATCATCAAAGAAATCATGACAGTGTTGATAAGAGCTACGGCAATGACACCACCTTGCATTTCCAAGGGGCCCCTTTCAGAGCTGCTATTGTGCTATTTCTGCCCCCATTTAATGCCACAGATGTCTACATCCAAACGCACCTGTGTTTAGAAACATAAGGTTCATTATGAGAACAGAGCCCTGAGCCCCTCCTGACCATTCCTCAGGCAGGAACAATGGCCACATACATAGCTGCAGAGCCAGCCAGCCTGGGAATTAACTTCCTCGATGGCAGATGTGTTCTTGGACTTCAAAATTCTAAACCAGTAAGAGCAAATTACAGGATTAAGGGATTTAATTCTTATTACATAAGGAATGCATGCACATTGATTCTTTTCCGCTAGTGATGGGTAAACAATGGTTTTCATTTAAAACACAAATATCTCATTTAACAGAAAGGACAGGGGAGGGCAGGGAATAGAATATGTAGGTGATTCTCAAAAGGTTGAAGGATTCACTCTGGTTTCTTACAAAGCAAGAGTGAATTTCTTTCCATTTCTTAAGCGTTTAGTTCAAGAGTTAAGCAAACAGCTTTCTGGCATCTAATCTGTATCAGGCACTGGGGCCATTCTTGGGGAAGTTTTAGAATGGCCAAGAAGAAATATTGCTTTCTCATCCATTTTGCTCACCTCCTTCAGCTGCCCTTAGCTTATTCTGTAGCATCAGTCCTCGGGGTGGTCGTTTGTGTTACTAGGAAATGTGAGTAATTTTGGTGAGACAGTTTGCAACCCAATTCCTTTGCAAATACAGAGGACTCAGAAACTAGGCACGGGGCATCATGAGCACTAGGGTATGTATTCCTGGGTACCTGGGCTCAAGGTCAGTGCTTCGTCATCAATTCAACAAATATTTATTGAGTGACGGCTAGATAGAAGGATCTGCCTGTATTCTAGAAAGGCAGACAGACAGTCTGCAAGTAAATAATACAGAAAGTATCTGAAGTGTGGTGAAGAGGATACAGCTGGGTGATGTGACCAGGTGAATGAGAGACTGATTTAGTTAGGATGGTCTAGGAGGGCATCTTTGAGGAAGTAACATTTAAGCTGAAAACTGGTTGGTGAAAAGGAGCCAGGCATGCAACGATCTCAGGGAATGGGATTCCAGGTAAGGGAAATTGGTAATACAAAGGCCCTAAGAGAGGAACCCACTTGGCCTCTGCACGACATAGAAAGAAGATCAGTGCAGCTAGGATCGGAGTTGGTGTTAGAGAGATGGCAAGATCTTACAGGGCCTTGTAGGCTGTGGTGTGGAATTTAGATTTTAATTTATCTTGGTGTTTCTCAAACTTTAGTGTTTGTTAAAACACAGACCAATGGAACAGGATACCGAATGCAAAAATAAGGCCACACACTTACAACTACAGTATCTGATCTACGACAAAGCCGGCAAAACAAGCGATGGGGAAAGGACTTCCTATCCTGTAAGTGGTACTGGGATAACTGGCTATATGCAGAAGATTGAAATTGGACCCCTTCCTTATACCATATACAAAAATTAACTTAAGATGGATTAAAGACTTAAATGTAAAACCCAAAACTATAAAAACTCTGGAAGATAACCTAGGCAATATCCTTCTGGATGTAGAAACAGGCAAAGATTTTACAATAAAGATGCCAAAAGCAATCACGATGACAGCAAAAATTGGCAAATGGGAGCTGATTAAAGAGCTTCTGCACAGCAAAGGAAGCTATCAACAGAGTAAACCGACGTTTAGCTTTTTTCATTTAGCATAATGTCAAGAATGAGAAATATGCAAACTATGCAGCCAACAAAGGTTTGATATCCAGCATCTAAAGGAACTTAAATTTATAAGAAAAAGGCAACCTTATTACAAGGACATAAACAGACACTTTTCAAAAGAAGACATACACACAGCCAACAAGCATATGAAAAAAACTCAACATTACTGATCATTAGAGAAATGCAAATCAAAACCACAATGAAATACCATCTCTTACCAGTCAATGGCTATTATTAAAATGTCAAAAAATAACAGATGCTTGCTAGGTTCTGGAGAAAAAGGAATGCTTATACACTCTTAGCGAGAGTGTAAATTGGTTCAACCATTGTAGAAGATAGTGTGACAATTCCTCAGAAACCTAAAAACAGAAATACCATTTGACCCAGCAATTCCATTACCGAATATAGACCAAAAGGAATGTAAATTGCTCTATCATAAAGAAGACACATGTACGCGCATGTTCACTGCAGCACTAATCACAATAGAAAAGACACAGAATTAATCTAAGTATCCATCAATGGTAGACTGACTAAAGAAAATGTGGTACATATACACCATGTAATACTATGCAGCCATGAAAAAGAATGGGATCATGTTCTTTGCAAGAACATACGTGAAACTAGTGGCCATTATCCTTAGCAAACTAATGCAGGAACAGAAAACCAAAGCACGTTCTCCCTTATAAGTGGGCGCTAAATGAGGAGAACACATTAACACAACAGACACAGGGGCCTGTTGTAAGGTGGGGGGTGGGAGGAGAGAGAGGATAAAGAATAATAACTAGTGTGTACTAGGCTTAATACCTGGGTGACAAAATAATCTGTACAACAAAGCCCCATGACACAAGTTTACCTACATAACAAACCTGCACATATACCCCTGTGCAGGTTTACAAAACTTAAATTTATAAACAACAACAACACAGATTACTTGCCCCATCCCTAGAGATTCTTTAGAGGGTCTGAAGTGGGCCCTAAGAATTTGCATTTCTCCAAGCTCTCATATGATTCAGATGGTGGCTGCTCATGGAATACCTTAGGGAAAAAAACTTTATTGAGAAATAATGTACATATATACAATTTACCCATTTTAAAGTGTAGAATTTATGTTTAGTATATTGAGAGATATGTGCAACTGTCACCACAGTTAATTTTAGAATATTTTCACCACGCAAAGAGAAACCCTTGACTCTGTAGCTATTACTTCCCCGCCCCCAACCCTGCCCGCCACCCCTCCCCAGCTCTATGCAATCACTAATATACTTTCTGTCTCTATATATTTGCCTATGCTGGGCATTTTGTATAAATGGAATTTTACAATATGTGGGCTTTTGTGACTGGCGTTTTTCAATTAGCATAATGTTAAGACTCATTCATGTTATAGCATGTGTCAGAACTTTCTTCCTTTTTACGAACAAATAACCTATAATCTTCCATGATGTGGATACACCACATTTTGTTTATTCATTTGTTCATTTATAGACATTTTGGTTGTTTCTTTTTTTTTTTTTTTTGAGATTGAGTTTCACTCATGTTACCCAGGGTGGGGTGCAATGGCGCGATCTCGGCTCACCGCAACCTCCGCCTCCTGGATTCAGGCAATTCTCCTGCCTCAGCCTCCTGAGTAGCTGGGATTACAGGCACGCGCCACCATGCCCAGCTAATTTTTTGTAGTTTTAGTAGAGACGGGGTTTCACCGTGTTGACCAGGATGGTCTCGATCTCTTGACCTCGTGATCCACCCGCCTCGGCCTCCCAAAGTGCTGGGATTACAGGCTTGAGCCACCACGCCTGGCCTCATTTTGGTTGTTTCTATCTCCACTGACCATACTTTGGTTGACACTCATCTGCAAACAGTTGGAGGACAGTCCTACGAATTTACATAATTAGAAAACCACTCAGCTTGCCATGTGGAAAATGAGCTGCCGAGACAGGATTGGCCACAGGGATGCTGGTTGGTAGGTTACTGCCCTGTCAAGGCAAGAGACCACTGTGGACTAAACTAGTGTGGGTGATAATGTTGGGGAGAAATGGAGGCAGAATCAACAGGGCTTATTGATGGATGGAATATGAGGTAAGACAGGTGAGAAATCAACACAGTGCTTGGTTTTGGGCTTAACTGGGCAAAGCAAACTGCTATTCACTCAAATGAGAACATTATTATTATTTCTTTTTAGATTTCTGGGGTCTTGTTTTTGGTGTGGCCATTAAGAAGATGGTGTTCAAAGAAATGTTTCCCAGCAATGAAAAACACTTTTTGATGAATGACTACTAATTCTATTTCTTTCCTAATACACCACTCAACCAGTCGTGCATGTTGCTGTATTGTGTTTGCTGTATTATTTGAAAATATTCAGTTCTGCTATAGAAAACAAATGGGGTAGATGCAAGATGTATAGGCAAGTAGCTTATGAGGAACATACAGATTCATGACATGTGTTAGATACAGGTAAGTTAGTAATCTGGGAGCCACGTTATGCATGGACAAAAAGAGTCCATGTGTACTACACAAAGAAACAAAGGGAAGGACGGTGTGCTGTCGAGTTTAGGTGTCAGCTTGGCTGGATTAAGGGATATCCAGAAGGGTAGTAAAGCATTTCCTCTGGGTGTGTCTGTGAAGTGTATTCAGAGTTGACTGTGAGTCTGTGGACTGAGTGGGAAAGACCCACTGTCATTGTGAGCAGGTGCCATCTAATCGGCTGGGAGCACGGATAGAACAAAAAGGCAGAGAAAAGGCGAATTCTTTCTTATTCTTTTGGAGTGGAGACACCCTTCTCTTGTCCTTAAACATCAGAATTCCAGGCCTTTGAGTTCCAGGACTTACATCAGCAACCTCCACCAGCCCTGTCTCAGCTTCTCAGGCCTCCTGCCTCAGACTGAGAATCACATATTGGCTTCTTGCTTCTGAGGCTTTTGAAGTTGAGCTTCTTAGCCTCTATAATCACGTGAGCCAATTCCCCTAATAAATCTCTATCTATCTATCTAACATGTATCTATCTAGTCTACCCATCTATCCATCCATCCATACATACATACATACATCTACTTATCCTATTGGTTCTGTCTTTCTGAAGAATCCAGACTAATACATAGGGCAATAGAAACCAAATATTCATGAGCTATATGAGGTTCTGAATATTCATGACACCCTAAATATACATGAGTCATAGAGGCACTCAATATTCATGAAGCCTCACATCAGCTACCTGTTAGTGACATCTATTCTGGCCCAACTTGTCCTCTCCCCCAAGAAAGGCAGATAAAATCTAAAGCTATTTATCAGGCTCACAGGCAAGCTACAGCTTGCATCTGTGCAATGGAATGTTTATTGTTGGCTACACCCCCTTTCATTCATTGGGCTTGCATTGGGCTTGCTGAAGCCTTGCTCTTACGTCCTGAACATATGCCTGTCAGTGGGAAGGCTCAGGCAGCAAGGAGGAAGAGATGGGATTGATCAACACTGCACAGTAGAGGATTCTGAGAGTGTAGTCCTGCCACCCTTTCATGTAACTGGGTTAACTTTGTACCCATCTCTTTCCCTTTGCTTCTGAGTAATGGTTTAAAATTGAGTTAATAAAATGTGTCTCTTAAGGATATTCATTTGGGTTTGTCCAGATTGGTTGGACATTAATTTGTGTCAAAATTTGGTTGGACATTAATTTGTGAGTCTTTCTGCTCTGTGACCACTGGGGGTCTAGTTGGGGGCCGCCGTCCAGATAAACTTCCTATGCAAAGTTACAAACTGTCACATGTCAGAGAGCAAAAGAGGAAGAGGATCACCTCCCTAAGATCCAGGAATGGAGATAACACGGAGTTTGTTCTCAGTGTATCAATCTTGTGTCAACAGCACTAATTTGAAAGATTTCCTCTTTCACTCACATTTATCCAGCATGTCCTTGTGTTTAAAGACAGTGAATCTGAAATCTAATGAATATACAATATTCACCTGCATTGATTATCCCAAAAAAACACAACAGTGAACCACTTACACACAGAAGGTAGCTACATCTCCAACAACACAAATGTAGAATGAATCTATTTCCTTAAGAATTAATGTAACTGTGACAACTTACAAGAAAATGCTGAATTCAGAAAAAAGCAAACGCAAAATGAAATAAAACCACGGATAATCAAACCTGGTCGAAAGTAAATGTTCAAGGAAGACTTACTCAAGGAAGTAGAGGCAAGAGAATTGCTGGAGCCCAGAAGATTGAGGGTGCAGTGAGTCACAGTTGTGCCACTGCACTCCAGCCTGGATGACAGAGCAAAACCCTGTCTAAAAAAAAAAAAAGAAAGACTTGCTCCTTACTAAGAGCCAATGTGCCAAAAGAGGAGAATAACATGAAGGGTTAGCACTAACCCTCTGGCCTGCTCTCCTCTCTCTATTGCCACCCTTTGAAACTCTTTTTTTTGGAATGTATTGATAAACTTTTACAAAAATACAAGACGTGACCTTATTTCACATGCCCTCAAACACCTATAGAAAACCCAAAGCAAAATATTTACTGTAACAGATAAATATTAATAAAATGTTTAGAAAATAGTTCAGCAAAGGAGAGGAAGTCAGAGAACTCAAGAAAGAAAAAACAAAATGTTATCCTAGAGACGAGAGGCTCTTGGCAGTTAAAATTTTCCATTTGAAATTTCATTCTCCCACTGTGGATTCTGAAAGCTGAATCCACACTTTTCAACAGATCCTAGGTTGGAAAGCAAGGAAAAGAAAAAGTTTTCCATTCAAAGTTCCCACCTTTCAAATCTATTTCCATTTCTTCATTTGGCACAGCCAGTATTGGATCTGGGTCTTAGTTCCACATCCATCTGGGGGAGTCATTTGGCCAAAATAAGAGGGTTAGCAAATTTTTCCCAGATAATTTATATTACATATTATGTGGCAATTTTATCCACATTTAAAAAATACTTTTTAAAAGGAACTAGTGATATCAAGACAAATACTTAGCAGTCACATTAATTTTTACTGATGAAAACCTTCTATGTGGTTTTACATGTCACCTTGCTTGCTTAAAAGGTAAAATGGGATGATGTATCATGCCAAGAACTCCTATCTGAGAGATACTTGAATAGTGCTTTCATCCAAGGGAAGAACATGCCTTCCTTACTCATGTCTTTCTCCATGTTCTGCTAAACTTCATGAGCTGGGTACACAGATGCCATCTAACGTACACAGATGCCACCCAGCGCAGTACAGGAAGGGTCATCAGTGCATCTACCTTAACTCATTCAGGGGCCCCATCGCTGCCATGTGTGAGTACCAGCAGTAAGAATGAATGATGCTGTCAAACAAGAGCCAACATTCAGGATGACAGTCACTTCACCCTAACATCTAGAATCTTGGCAGCTTAGCTGCAGTTAGGTCGAGAAATAATATGCCTTCCATCCACAGATGGCCACAAAACTCTCTGCAGCTCATGCCAGATAATGTCCAGGACTCTCCTATCAAAATAAATGGATATCAAAATCACTGTCCAGGAGGAGCATGAGACATGGGTTACTGACAAAGAAATGTGGAACGGTCAAGGATCTTCAGACAATCATATTAGGGGAAGCTTGAGATCATGGTAAGAGCTTAGAATGGGGAATCTGAGAATTGATTGCAAATCCTGCTCCATTACAGACAAGCTTTGGACTTTGGAAGAATCTCTGATTTCCTCATGAAAATGGAGAATTTGGGCCAGACAGATTCCAAAGTCCTTTCCAACTTCGCCTCAAAAAAATAGAATCACTGAAAACTGAATTTGTTCTATAATGTGCATTTGACATAGCAGGAATTGTTACTTCCCCAACAAAACCTCATACTTCTACCTTTAAAACAGAATGGAGTATAACCCCATTACCATGACAAACACTGGTCATAGCCATCCTAAAACAACCAGACTAGATGCATGAACTGTTACAGCAAAGAAGGAAGCCATAGGATCGAAAGAATTAACAGACGTCCTGACCTACAAATTCACAGTGTGGAGGCTGCCACTTTGAGGAGGCGAAGTAACTGCTCTGGGCTTCAGTCTGAGAAGGAGAACAACAGAGCCATTCTCTTGGGTGGGCCATCAGGATCCCAGACTGGGGCGGCCATGCCAACGTAGCACAGAAAAGCTCATTTGGATAAATGATTAATTTCATCCACAAGAGAGAAAAGAGATTTGGAGCATTTGACTCCTGGGCATATTTGGGTGAAAGGAGACTGTACGGTGATAAATGAACAATTGTCAAACTTGTAACTAAAACGTGCATTCTTTTTAATGGCTCCCTGCATTGCTCAATCAGCGGGTGAACCAGTGCTGACAGAAAGACAGTTCTCATCCAAATGTATATGGCATCCTCTCTTACTTTTCAGTTTCTGCAAAGTCCCTTGGGAACCAAACTTAGCATTGTGACTTGGGCTGGCTGCACTTGGCTGGGGGACAGTTCTGGATCCAGTACGCCACTCATCCAACACCAAGGGTGCTGTCAGCACTCTGAAGATAGCAGCCCTAATCATATTTGTTTTGGCCTCTCAGCCTCAAGGGCAGATGGTTGTCATGCTGACTGAGAGAGAGGTATTGTGACAGGAGCCAAAGCTAGCCAGAAAACGACCTTAGGATGCTTGCACACAAAACAACCATTTCTAGAAACTTTAGAGATATTTCTAGAAACAAATGAGGCAGCAATGTGAGGATCAAAAGTTTTCTCAAATTCACAGTGGAGCAGGACTCAGGTTTGAATGGAGGCCAATGGGAATGTGACCTAGCAGGCTCCCTCTTGGTGCAGGGTAGCTTCACGGCTCCTACCATGGAAAATTGGATCCCATCCCCTCATATCATGTGGATTCATCTGGCCAATGTGGCTTTGGGGAACTGCAACTTCTCTTGCATAAGAGTAAGGGGGGAAAACCTTCCTGAGGGGTCCATAGAATGTCACAGATGACCCTGAAGTTGCTAGACTTGGTATAGGCTTTTTCTGAGAATTCAGTAGCTCTCAAGTGAATGAGTGAGCTGGGGTTCCACAGGACTGCTACAATTTCTGATCAGGGAAGTTCTATTCTTCCATATTCTTGATGAGCTCCTCTTTGGAGGAATTACTCCATTATGAGATGCAAATCAGAAAATATCTGTTGGGCCCCTATTTGGCACCGAGCACTAAGGGGGCACCGGGAGATGACAGGATCCTCAAGGATCTCACCACCTAATCATGAACTTGAAATCTGATTAGAGGCTCACATGCTAATCACATAATCCTACTACAACATGACAACGTCTGTGGACATCAATAACACTCATAAATGAATTTATTGCCATTTCTAGTAGTACTTTTATTTTCTAGCTTAGCTCCTAGCCTTACATATATGAGTTTTCTAGGGCTGCCATACCTAATTTCCACAAACTGTGTGCCTTAAAAGAACAGAAACATATTCTCCCACAGTCCTAGAGGCCAGAAGTCTGAAATCAAGGCCACTTCCTCCAGGTTTTGAGGAAAAATTGTGACTCCTTCAGCATCTGATGGCTGCCAACATCCCTTGGCTTTTAGCTCCATCACTCTGGTCTCTGCCTCTGTGGCTACATTGCTTCCTCCTCTTCTCTCTGTCTGTCTTGGGAAAATATATGTGATTGTATCTAGGGCTGATTCAGAATACCTTTTCTCATGGTCTTTAATGTGATCACATTGGCAAAGACCCTCTTTCCAAATGAGATCCATTTCGATGTTCTAGGAATTAGGACCTGGACTTACTCTTGTGGAGACAGCTATCTAGCCCCCTACATCTTATACTTTACAGTTTTCAAAGAAATTTCACATGTACCATTTTATCACCTTAATATATTTACAATCCTAGAGCTTGAAAAAAGGAATCCAACTTTGAAGCCTTTCCAAACTTTGATTTTAAAATATAATTTTCAAAACTCTATGGCTCACTAGCCTTTTAAATTTGCCCTAAATGATGGGGGACAGCCCCATTTATGCTGACGTTCGTCGTGTCCTTCCTCTCCACTCGGGGAAATAAATAATTTCAGTTCTTTTTCATCTCCCTCCTCTCATTGCAGCCCTTTATAACTGAGCAGAGTGGGCCTAGCAGAGAAGCACGGGACACACCATTTAACGCTCGTTTCCTGCCCTTAGCTGCCAAGCAGACTATGAAGTGTTTTTTGGCCTCTGGCCTCTAGCTTTTCTCAAGATCTGTTAATGAATATATTCACTTTCTGTAGCTGCCACAAATGACCATAAATTTAGTGGCTTAAAATAATACAAATGCATTACTTTATAGTTCTGTTGGTCGGAAGTCTGCCATGGGTCTCACTGGGCGGAAACCAAGGATTCAGCAGGGCTGCTTTGCTGTCCGAAGGCCAGTGCCGGGAGAATCCAGGAGTTTTTCCAGGCTCTGGAGGCAGCCCACATTCTGGGTTTGTGGCCCCTCCCTCCGGTTTCAAATCCAGTAACATTGTATCCCTCTGACCCTTCTGCTGCTGTCAGGGTTCTCTCTGACCACAGCTAGGAAAGGTTCTCACGGGATTAGACTGTACCTTTACTCACATCAGTCAAGTCCCCTGTGCCATGTAAGGTGACACATTCACAGGCTCAGCGATTAGAGTGAGAGCCTTCACAATGGGTGGGCACCAGGCCAAGCTGACAAGAGAGTGAAATCTTATTATTCCAGGTGCAAGGTTTAGCAAATACAGCTTAACACAGCACATCCACTTGGGATACTTCACCTCTAGACATGGAAAAATGGCCTCTGTCAAGGGCCAGGGCAGAGAGGACTGGCATTGGAAAGCCCAAGACGAGAAAAGGGACAGAACCACCTTGAGGGCTGGCTCAGGTTCCCTCCCTTTCCTCCCCCTTCTCTGCCTGCCTTTCCCTTTTCCTTCTTGCCTCCTCTTTCCCCTTTCCCCTAAGCTGAAAGGTGCCGGGAAATATTCCTATGAAGGTTTGTCTATTTCTTGTCCTTGAGATACAAACATGGTTTTCCTTGGCCCTGCTCGTCCTTTATGGATTCCTGCACATGCCCACGGTCCTCTGCCCTGCCAGGATGAGGCGGATGAACCTTGGCTTCTCCTTGCTCATCTCATCCTTTCATCATATGGGTGAACAGAGGCTTCCTTAAGGGCCATGAAACATCCTAGAAGAACAGGCCATTGTGTGTTATCAATGGAGGCTTCAGAAACCTCTGGGTCAGGGTTTTTAAAAAAATTTTTAATAGGGAGGTGGGGAGTTTCTGTCTCAATCAGACAATGAGGACATTATTTAAGAGAGAGATTGATCACAATCGAATCCGAGACACTGATTGCAGGTTTATCCTCCTCTCTGCCGTCCGTCAAGCACTCATCCTCTGTGGATCCCAAACCATAGAAAAGGGAAGGAAAAATAAAAGTGAAAAGTAAATTCTGTTCCCGCAAAGCAGATTTTACTTTTAAATATGTTCATCTTCATTTTTCACACACACACACACACACACACACACACAAATAATGCAGGTAAGTTTTTGATATAACTATGCTCTCATAATACCTTTTACACGAAATTAATTAGAGGAGTCGAGGTGCCAGGGAAGGGGGAGGGGAACAGGGGAGACGGTGCAAACAGGGAGGCCGCCAGCTTGTTTGTGCCCCGGTTTCGCGTGCTCGATTATCCATAACTCAAGCTTCCCTTTTCCCGCCGTGGTGCCTGGGCCTCTGCATTGCCCGGCTCCACAGGAGCGACTCTTCCTGGACTCCTGAGCAAAGGCGTTTGTTGAAATGTCCACTGAAGGAGGACTGAATGGTGCTAGCAGCAGTGATGCCCAGCAAAGGCCACAGTTCTTCTGGCCTCGGGTCATGGAAGAAATCCGGAATTTAGCGGTGAAAGACTTCCAAGTGCAGGAACTCCCACCTGCTGTATTAAGAAGACCATGAAACTGGACAAAGATGTGAAGATGATCAGGGCAGAAGCCTCTGTGCTCTTTGCTAGAGCAGCCTAGATTTTTATCACAGAGTTGACTCTGGAGCCTGGATTCACACAGAGGATAAGAAGCCCCGGACACTACAGAGAAATGATATCGCCATGGCAATTGCAAAATTTGATCCATTGGATTTTCTCATCAATATTATTCCAAGAGATGAAATGAAATGTCCAAAGTGTCAGGAGGAGGGGGTGCTGCGGTCTGTAACTCTTGCCAAGCCAGTCCAGTACTATGTCATGCTGGCTTAGCAGCCCACAGCTGTCCAAGTCCAGGGGCAGCAGCAAGGCCAGCAGACCACCAGCTCCATGACCACCATCCATCCAGCCTGGGCAGATCATCTTACAGCCTCAGCAGGGCCAGACCAGGCCCTGACTCAGCAGGTTGGAGAAGGTCAGCAGGTGCAGACTGTCCGGGCCCAGCGACAGGGTCAAGCCCAGTAGGCCCAGAGTAGCCCTGGGACAGAGCATGCAGATGATGCAGCAGATCATCACTAACACCAGAGAGACCCAGCAGGTCACGGAGAAGCTGAAACCTGGCCAGCAGCAGTGTATCCACTTAGCCTAGCCTGTATCAGGCACCCACGTTCTTCAGGGACAGATCCAGACACTTGCCACCAATGCTCAACCGATGACACAGACAGAGGTCCAGCAAGGACAGCAGTAGTCAGCCAGTTCACAGACGGACAGCAGCTCTACCAGATTCAACAAGTCCCCGTGCCTGCAGGCCAGGACCTGCTCAGCCTATGTTCACCTGGGCAGCCAACCAGCCCTCCGACGGGCAGGCCCCCCAGGTGGCCAGTGACTGAGGGCCTGAACTGGCAAGGCCAAGGACGACCAATGCAATTTTTGCCATACAGCCCCAGGCCATGGGCACAGCCTCCCTCCCCAGAGGACCCGGCCGACCTCAGTGCCTCCTGCAGGCTAGGACACTGGTGCACTAGGCCCCATGCCTGGGGGCCGAGATTCTCCAACAGATGGATGCAATATTTTTTGTTTTCTTTTTTTTTTCCCATTTTTTTTCAAGGAATCAATATTTCAATATGTTGAGCTATATGTCCAGTCCTATGAAATTAAAATATTAAATAATATATTTGTGGCATTTTCTTGAAGAGTGTAGTTAAAGAAATACTTCTCCTTTTGTTTTTCTTTCTTTTTTGTTGTTATTTCTTACCGCCACTTCTTTTTAGGACCAGATCTCCCCAGGGGTGTACAGTGTCTCTTGATTCTTGGAACAGCTGCTGCCCGCAGATTTGCCATGTTGTTCTACCCTCATATTGAATTAGGTGAGTGTATGTAGCTACGTTTTCACTATCAGTCCTCTCCCCATTTCTTGTTTTTACCCCAGAGATCTGTGTATTTGCATCCAGAGGCCGTGGAAACACCCCTTGCATTTAAGAGACAGATTTATTCCCCATGGAGAGTGGGTGGGCTCATTGCCACACTTTTTTCTCCCAGGGACCCAGGAGATGAGGACTTTGTGCGTTTGCTGCCCACCTCCCTTTATCGTTAAAATGCAGTAAAAACGCTGCTAGTCTCCTTTGCATGGTCTTCAAACTGCACGACATACAATAAATCTAATTTTAGATGAAAAAAAGAAATTAATTATAAGACCTTCTCTTACTCAAGAGTTAGCCCTTAGGTTTACTAACTCTGTAAGATTTGCAAAATAGACCTATGGTTTCAGAAATGTGCATGCAACTGTTTCTGATTACATTTCTTACTTCCTTAATGATAGGAGTGGAAATGTGGATTTAGCTATCCTGTGGATAGCCACTGCAAAGGTGAATTTAGCCCACAGTTTGATAATTGGACCATGTTCCTTTCTTTATTCAACTTGAACAGTTGGACCAGATGGAAGCGCTGTGCTAGGTGCGGAAGACAAAACGAAGACTAGGCCTATCCCTGCCTGGAGAGTTTCACAGTTAATATTTTCTAAATAATGAAGTAAAGACAAAGAAAGAGAAATTGCAGGGCCCCATGAGAGAAAGAGAAGAGCATACAACTTACCTTGAATGTGAAGAAACTTCATGAAGGAAGGGATATTCAAGCTGCATTTTAAAAATCAGCAGAATTTCCAGAAGGTGAATGGAGAGTGAGAGAGTGAGGGCTGAGAAGATGAGCAAAAGAGAAGGTGGAGAGGAAGAGCAAGAATGAGAGCGACAGCATGGCTTGCAGAGGACCTCAAAATGCTCCGTGTTCCTCAAGCCCTGCATTAGAGGTCAGCCCAAGGGACCTTCATGGCTGTCGTGCATGTGGGCTTTGTTGTCTGTGCAGCGTCTCTTCTTCCCCTTATTCTGGTAACGGCACCTGGTTTTCTTTGGGGGAATTACTCCTGCTCTAACTTTTTTATGATTGCAGACAAGGCTCTACCTAACTTAGGGCTCCAAACGTGAACACGACCCATGCCTGGCTGCTTAGGACATCCCATCACTTTTGATACTACTAATGGGTTCAAGAAGACGCAAATACTCAAATGGATTACATAGGATGAGTAACACTAGCTGTTGTAACAGCCTCTAAATCTCAGTGGCTGGTTTCCCCCTCACAAAAACAAACAAAACATCACCCATACTTCTGATCAGGTGGCTCTTCAGTATGGCTTCCTCCAAGTGGTAACTCAGGGATCTAGGCTCATTTCACTCTCATGGCTCTGTCACCTGGTGAATATTCTATGCCCAGACAATGAGTGAAGAAGTGAATGTGGAGTAGGTCCAGGTCTGGAGGAGATAGCCTTCATTTTTACTTACATTTCCCTACCTGGCACTGTGCACATGACCAGACCTAGACGCAGGGAACCTGGGAAATTTGCTTACCTGTGTGCTCAGAACGAAAAGGAAACAGTTTGGGGAGAACATTTTATTGAGTGACTCTTCCACACCCGGGTGGGGCTAATAAGAGCCAATGAGCCCAAGTCCTGGGGTCATTCTTTCCTGAAATAAACAGGTGACAAGGAAAGAATCTGGTAACGTGGTGGAACCATGCCTGGTGCTTTGGTGAGCTTCTGGGTATCAAATGAGAAGAACTCACTGGAGAAAGACAGCAACATGAAAACAAGAGCTAAGGGAAAAAGAGGGTCCGGGGTAAGGCAGGCAAGATGCCTACGGTGCAGATTTAAGAAGGCGAGGCTGTGTACCTGGGCTCTGTCTCTTAGGGCCCTGCTAGAGCAGGGTCAGTACTTGCATGACCTAGCTGCCTGAAATCCTGCATCCCAGGCACCAAGATTGCCCAGACCTCACCCTGAGACAGAGAAAATCTTGGCAGTATTATTTGAACTCTTGGATCCATCTGAAATCAATCCCATGCACTGGAATTTTCAGTCACATGAATCAATAAACGTATTTTTAAGCTAAACCTTTTTAAGTTAGGTTTTTGTGCCTTGCTACCAACAGAATTCTGATAAATGTGCATTAGTGCCATAGAGAACCTGTGAGACGCTTTAAGCGGAAGAGTAGCAGAGAGGCCAACAGAGTTAACCCAGTCTACCTGCAGCACGTCCTGCCACCCTCACTGAAAACAGGGAGTCATCTCACCGCCGTGCAGATTCTCCTCATAAACAACGTTCATCGTGCCATCAGGATTCACATCTGAACACAAATTCAAAAGATTTCTCTAAATCAAAATGGCCCTTTATAAGACTGTATTTGATGCTTTTGACTTTCCTGCTTTTGGCTGAAAGGTTTTGAAGCTGGTACTGCAAGCAAAGGCCTTTCTTTAACTTTTCTGGCCCCTCCAGGACCAATAAAAACTTGAAATCTTGCAGCAGGAAAATACACTCCAATTTAGCCCTGAGTCTTAAGGAAGTGAGTAAGTGAAACGAGTGTTTGCTTTCTGGGATTGAATTCAATGATGGGTAAGAACCAGAAAGTATATGCAGAGTATTAGGGGAACTGCCAATGTTAATCCCATAGGTGGCCCCAGTGGCGCAGTGGTGAACACTACCTTGCAGTCCAGAAAGTGAAATAGAACCCACTGTCACTGTCAACTATTTCCCAAGACAGTGATTGTCATTACCGACATTCCCTCTTCTGGTGTTTGTGAATCTCAAGGCTTAGATCAAAGTAACACTGGCCACAATGGACATAAATAGCACAGCAGGCTGTTTTACAGCCACTCTGTGGCTGCACAAGGGGTGACCAGGGAGTGGAAAGCCAGGGAGTGGTGATGTAATGACTGTCAACTATTACGCACATCAATTTCTTTTTACACTGAACAGATATGCCCTAGAATATGCACTGAACAGATATGCCTTCTTATTATCAAATACCAACACTTTTCTTTCTGTCAATGGTTTCGTAATTTCCAAGAGATAGAAAGCAGACATTTCCCTTACAAGCTGTTCCTCCTGATAAGTATCCCAGATCATCTCAGGAATTTCCATTTGTCTTATCTTTTCAGCAGTACTGCCAGGAAAAATGTCAGACTTCTCATTTAAAGAAGCCAGAAGGTCATTTAAGTTCATAGAACAGATGAGCAATATTTTGGTTGTTTTTTTTCTTTTTTTAATCTCACTATTAATTTCAGTTGTAGTCTGTCCTGTAAGTTAAATGAAAACTTTTTTCAATCTTTTTATTTGGTCACCATGTAATCGCTGAATAGATTTGTGAATGGACATTAGGAGGCTTGGATCTCCTGTCTTGGGGAAAATCCCTTAAGAGCTCTGTTTCTTACTTGCTCCTGTAGTCAAACAGAAATAAAGCCACGTTACATTGTTATCTGGCAGTTTTATTTAAAGGTAAGCCTTCTTAAATTCACATTAACATATATTTTTGTATTAGTCCACCTTCATACTGCTATGAAGAAATACCCAAGACTAAGTAATTTATAAAGAAAATGAAGTTTAATGTACTCACAGTTCCACATGTCTGAGGAGGCCTCACAATCACGGGAGACAGTGAAGGAGGAGTAAAGGCATGTCTTACATGGCAACAGGCAAGAAAGCATGTACGGGGAAATTGCCCTTTATAAAACCATCAGCTCTCATGAGACTTATTCACTTTCATGAGAGCAACATGGGAAAAACTTGCTCCCATAGTTCAATTACTCCTACCAGGCCCCTCCCATGACACTTGGGGATTATGGGAGCTACAATTCAAGATGAAATTTGGGTGAGGACACAGCCAAACCATATCAACCTTCCACCCTAAAAATTGCCTATTATAGATTTCCCCTCTTAGACTGTTTCATGAGAATATTGGAGCTGAGCCACTTTCCTTTTAAGAGCAGTGTTTTTGTTCACCGACGTAGATCCAAAAGCTTTTTGCTTTGCATTATTGTTAATCATTATAATTCACCTTGGGATCCCGTGAAACGCGTTAATGAAGACATAATGAACAGTTATATGCTTGAAAAAACCAAACTAGAAGTCTGTGCTAAACATAAGGATCTCTTGTCATTAGTCTAGGTATTTAACGCGGCTTATCTCTTCTTTATTTTACCCAAAATACTGCTTGTGTTAATGAAGTCTATCTGCATCTAGAATCAGAAAGAATTCCTTCTCTTTGACTGCAGTGATCAAGGCTTGGAAGAGCAGACAAGCAAGGATAATGAGCCCATTTTGAGATGCTGTCAAACAGTGTTCCTTCACAAAAATCCTAACTATTTTGCAAGGTGATTTGGAAAAGAAGTGTTTACCCCACTTGGAATGGCTTTCTTTATTTTTTTTATGATTGATATTTAATTTTAATTTTTTTTTATTTCCAAATTTTAAGTGCATGTGCAGGTTTGCTACACAGGTAAATGTGTGCCGTGGTGGTCTGCTGCATAGATCATCCCGTCACCCAGGTATCAATCCCAGAATCCACTAGCTATTCTTCCTGATTCTCTCCCTACTTCTACCCACCCTGCCCCGCAACAGGCCCCAGTGTGTGTTGTTTTTCCCCATGTGTCTATGTGTTCTCATTTAGCTTCCACTTGTAAGTGAGAGCCTGCAATATTTGATTTTCTTTTCCTATGTTAGTTTGCTAAGTATAATGTCCTCCAGCTCCATCCATGTTCCTGAAAAAGGCATGATCTCATTCCTTTTTATGGCTGCAAAGTATTCCATGGTACATATGTACCACATTTGCTTTATCCAGTCTATCATTGATGGGCATTTAGGTCGATTACATGTCCTTGCTATTGCGAATAGTACTGCAATGAATGTACACGTGCATGTGTCTTTCTGTCAGAATGATTTATATTTTGGGGGTATGTACCCAGTAATGATTGCTGGGTTGAATGGTGTTTCTGCCTCTAGGTCTTTCAGGAGTTGCCACACTGTCTTCCACAATGGTTGAACTAATTTACCATCCCACCAGCAGTGTAAAAGCATTCTTTTTTCTCCACAACCTCACCAGTACCTGTTGTTTTTTGGCTTTTTAGTATTAATAATGGCCATGAGGAATGGCTTGCTTCCTTCTTTTGGATTACTTAAAGAACTCTTGTCATATACGACAGAATTCTAGACTCCTGTCAATCATTCATTCATTGATTTATCAAATATTTATGAAGCTCCTACTATAGGCCAAGCCCTACTCTGGGCACTTGGGAAACATTGTTGAACAGAATCAATCAAGTTGTCACCCCTCCTCGTGCTTACATTCCTCCTTAGAGTCTGCGTGAGTCTTGCTTTCTCTGAAATACTCCATTCACTCGTGAAGGGAACTGGGTTCTTACCTATATACCCTGATGGCTGGTGCCCTAATTGTTTCACAGGTTAGACTCACAGGGGTGTGGTTAGATGAACAGGCTTTGGAATCCACTGGCCTATGACACATCTCACCTTAATGAGGCACTAGCTTGAGCAAAGACAAGAACACTCTAAGCCTCGTTGTCCTCATTTGCAGGTGGCCAAAACAAAACCACCCAGTCAGAGAGTTCTGCGAGGATCGTACGAGAGTTCCACACACAGTACTTAGCCCTGTGGCACTGCGCGTTATTATTTAGTGTTAAGTATGAAACTACAGACTCAAGCAGTCAAGAAATACCTTTAAAATTGCTTCACACCATCCTCATCCTCCTTCACTGGACAGGCTAGAAAATAATTTTTAGTCGCTTCTGTGACTTCTCCTTCTCTATATTTTAAAAAAATCTGAGAGGCTCATGTTTGGCATTCAGAGGCAGAAAAGGGCTGTGATTTCCATTTGTCACGATAACTGGGGTGTCACTGTGTGGCGGATCTCTGCTTTTGGGCCATGCCTGAGGCTGAATCTTCAGTGCTTGGGCTCCAGCCTCTCTAGGAGTCCAGTGTCACCACATTCCCTCAGAGGCTCTGCAAACTCACCAGGGTGCTTCCAGAGACAGGTCTATAGCTCCCTGTTTCACCAACAACTCTGGAACCTCACCCATTTCCTGGTCTGGGGTAAGCCTGTGCCTCCATCTTTTTGCCCTGAAAGAAAAAGATAAAGATTCCTTACAGCCCTTTGCATCAAGAACACCCAGAAAATTTCACCCAGGCTTTCACAAAGGCAGGAAGAGTTGAATTACCAACTTTTTTTTTTTTTTTTAGATGGAGTTTCTCTTTTGCTGCCCGGGCTGGAGTGCAATGACTGATCTCAGCTCACCACAACCTCCACTCCCCGGATTCAAGCGATTCTCCTGCCTCAGCCCCCCAAGTAGCTGAGATTACAGGCATGCACCACCACGCCTGGCTAATTTTGTATTTTTAGTAGAGATGGTGTTTCTCCATGTTGGTCAGGCTGGTCTCGAACTCCTGACCTCAGGTGATCTGCCCACCTCAGCCTCCCAAAATACTGGGATTACAGATTTGAGCCACCACTTGACCTGAATTACCAACTTTAAAAAGCTTCAGGCTCTTACAGTACCACAAACCTCCCTGAAACAAAAGAGTTTACGGGTAGGAAGAGGCCTGGAAACAGGCAGCCAGGAGAGGAAGACTATATTGCACAGAAAGAGTAACCTTTATAGAAATGGATACCTCCATACAATTTCTTACAACATGGAAATATTCTTTGCAGTTGGAACCATGTCTTGTGATGCTGTGATATTGCTTACATCACGTGATAGACAAAGCCATGAACACAATGAATAGATTTGAAATGCAGGCACAAGATCTACTCAGGGCATGGGGAAGTCAGGTTAAAATAGTTGTAATGGACGTGACTTATTTCCAGGACTTTAATATTTGAGTCATAGATCCAGGAAACCTCCATGTCATGCAGTTCACTCCAGACGGCGTTCCCTGAAAGGTGTCTGCCTTGGATCTTGTTCATGGGGGGGGAGTTACTAACAAGGGCCAGGAGGACCAGTTCATTTCACAACAAGGGCCTGTCACCTGGACACTGAGGCTATTGTTAGCTCCATGCCTTTCTCCCTTTCACTTTTATGTAAATGTTATAAATAAACTGTAATACTCATTTTGCGAGATGCCCAGTTCCATTTCCTGATCCTTGGGACACACAGTGCCAACTCTGATGGTAGCATAGTTTCTATGCTCTTTCGAACATAGCAGTCACAATTCTTTGTTTCTCTTTGAACAATTTGCATTTAGTCTTAATAGAAAAGTATGAGACTTTATCTTGGAAAACCATCCAAGAAAAAGTAGAAACACACTCAGAAATATTTGTTCAGAGGCAAACAAAAAGCAAAGTACATATTATTAAGGGTCTGATGTTCATCAAATGACGTCTCTTTCAGCAAATTCTGAAGTGTGTAGAGTTGTGACCCATTTATGTTTTTTGTTTGTTTGTTTGAGACAGAGTTTCACTCTTGTTGCCCAGACTGGAGTGCAATGGCACGATATTGGCTCACTGCAACGTCCACCTCCTGGGTTCAAGCAATTCTCCTGCCTCAGCCTCCTGAGTAGCTGGGATTACAGGTTTCCACGACCACGACCACGACCAGCTAATTTTTTTTGTATTTTTAGTAGAGACCAGGTTTCACCATGTTGGCCAGGCTGGTCTCGAACTCCTGACCTCAGGTGATCCACCCAATTTGGCCTCCCAAAGTGCAGGGATTACATGTATGAGCCACCGTACCCAGCCCCGTTTATGTTTTGAAGTGAATATTTTGGGGAAAAACACATAGAGGAATAAAAATCATTTTGATTATCACTGTAGTGGTTAAGAACACAGGCTGTGAGACAATGGCCACGTTCGAATCCCAGCTCCTGCACTTATTATCCCTATGACATTGGGAGAGTTACTTCTCCAGGACTCCACTTCCTCACCCATCAAAATGTATATAACAATAGTTTTGCAATGAGTAGTGTAGTGGGCGCTGGCACCCCACTCAAACCCCCTTGGCATGCCTTCTCCCTGTGAACGCTGAGGTCTTCTTGCTCCAGCCTGCTTGGCTGTCTTTGCAGGGACTTCCTGGCCACCAAGTCACACTTAACATATGAGTGAGGCAGACTGGAGCGCCAGGAAGTCAGGGCCCATGGGAGCAAGACTTCTCACCAACAAAGGGAGAAGTGGGAAGTGCGTGCTGTAGCCTTCTTGCCCCTGTGGGGAGTTGGGGACAGCTCTGAGGCTCTACCTCCGTTCTCAGAGGTTCCAACTGAATGGTGGCTGCTTACAGCGGGAACTGTTCACGAATGCAGCCTGTACCGGCTTCCAGCCCTCCGTGCTCCCCTCCAGTCTTGCTAGCACTCCTTGGAATCACCTCCCAAACAACATTCTGGTTACTGGGGAACACAATCTAAAACACCTATAGAGTAATGTAATATTATAAAATGCTCTGCACTTTTTACTTAGTCACAGTAGATATTAGGTAAATATTGGCCAAAAAAAAAAATAATAAAGTGTAAGTTATTTTTACCAGCCTGAGATAGTCAAAACATAGGATAACACACTTCACTGATTTGGATTTGACAGGAAATCCTGGACCAAGAAAAAGTAATATTTAAGAAAAAAGAGCATCTGGTGACATAAGATTAATAAGTACCTTATTTATTTATTTATTTGTTTGTTTGTTTATTTTGAGACAGGGTTTCTGTCACCCAGGCTGGCGTGCAGTGATGCCATCTCAGCTCACTGTAGCCTCTGCCTCCTGGGCTCAAGCAAGCCTCCCACCTCAGCCTCCCCAGCAGCTGGGAGCAAAGGTGTACGTCATCATGTCTGGCTAATTTTTGTATTTTTAGTACAGACGGCGTTTTGCCATGTTGCCCAGGCTGGTCTCAAACTCCATAGCTCAAGTGATCCACCTATCTTGGCCTTCCAAGGTGCTGAGATTGTAGGTGTGAGCCACTGTGCTTGGCCAATTACCTTTTTTTTTTTTTTTTTAGTGCTTACTATGTGCAGAACAAAAACTTTAATTAGCAAAGATCATGGATGAGTCTTAAAATTTTACCTCTAATTTCCCAAAGTTCCTGTCATTTACATATACACATAACAAATTTATACACACACGTGCATGTATCTATCTGCATATACACAGCACACACAGTCACGCCATGCTACTCACATATACACAGACATATTCATGTATATTCATCAGTGAGCAATGATTGGAAAGCATGGCACAGGATGAATTTTTGTAATAGGTAAGACTGATACTGGGCTGATATAGTGTAGTCCTAACTGGTATTAAAATACTGCAGCACCTCCAGACTTGTTGGTAAGTAAGTAGTCACTGCCATTTGTATTCAACTATAAATATAAATACTCAAAATGTTGTAACACAACATTTTATGAGAAGAAAGTATAGTAGTTAATTTTCAATACGGAAGTGCTCCAGTCCTAGGCCCAGAAATAATTGGCTTAGATACTCATCTAGAACAGATTTGTTAGTATTGCCGTGATAAAATTCATCTTCAATTGAGCAGCACAATTTTGTAAAGTGACCAGCAGTCACCATCAAAAGTGGCAATTTTTGTTATGCATGAGGTCCAGTGATCCTAAACTAGAAATATAGTCATAATAATATAATAAAATAAAACAAAATATTTAAAAATACCTTGAAATTGGTAACATTATTTTATGCCCACGTGTTCATGAGTTCCCCATGTATGCAGAAGTCAAAATTTAGAAATATTTAATG
This sequence comes from Sapajus apella, assembly GCF_009761245.1. Taxonomy (NCBI): domain Eukaryota; kingdom Metazoa; phylum Chordata; class Mammalia; order Primates; family Cebidae; genus Sapajus; species Sapajus apella. The sequence goes on from NW_022437097.1 coordinate 1,490,357, forward strand.
TAGAACAAACCATGAAAGTATATTTATAAAATTAAATTAAACATTAATTAAATTCAGATTAATTAAAACAACTTGATTTCATTTGAGCACAATACCCTCTATTGCAGTATTTTTGTTCATTTGAATTTAATTAACTTTGTAGTTTCATTTGTATTTAATGTGCAAATATATTTTGAGTTTACAGTTGCATAAGCTTTGCAACTCTAGAGGTCACACTTAGGTTTAGGCCTTCGAAGCATGAGTGTGTGCACTGGCTACGATGATCTCTCTCACTTTTCTGGACCCACTTCCCTTGACCCAGGCAGATGGATGACCCCCAAGGTATTGTCAACTCTATACATGTAGTCAAGGTGGACGAGAGGCTCACCTCCACCAAGTCAACCCCTCAGCACACCATGGTGCTGCTGCCCTGACCTTCTCCATGCCTCTGCCTAGGCCCCCACCAGGGGCAGTTACTAGGTGACGGAAGGAAGGAGGAGGAGGCTGAGCAGGACCAGACCTCCAGAGAGTGAGAAGGCCAAGAACACGTCCCAAAGAGGACCCTGTGTAAACCAAATCTCTAAGCCCCTATCCTCAGTGCTTCCTTCCCTGCCTCATCAAATTTTATTTATAAAACACAATGCCAACGATTATATGGTTAAGAATATCAAGATGACAACCACAGAATACTACATTCTAAGGACAACAGGCAGGATCCCGTGAAATTGCTCTGGCCTCAGGCCCATGTTCTTGTTCCAATTAAGGTAGCCAATAGGCATGCTTATTGCGATGGTTATTTTCCTAATGTGGGGTCTCTCCTTCTAAAGACTACACAGAAATCAGAAAATTCATTGCATGCATCAAAAGGTATACATCTGAATGGGAGAAAATAGGCAGGCTCAAGAAGAGCTATAAGTGGCAGAGGCTAACTCCTACATGGAGTACCTGAGGGCCCTCCATCACCAGGAAACACCAGGCACACTGATGAATGGGCTAATTGCAGGTCTGGGTGGACAGTGCATGGAGAGGCAGAGTTGGTGTGGGCTGCATGGGATGCAGTGCAGGGTGGGTATGCTTTTCTTCTGCTACACACACAACAGCAGTGCGGCTGGCACAGGGGCTGTCACCCTCCTGACAGCCGGGATTTTCCTTGATGTGCCCCATCCAGGCTGGGCTCTAGATTCATTTTGGTTGTTTCCTGCATGCATTCTGTGGCCAAATGTAAGATGAGAGATTGAGAACTTCCCAAAATATTCAAGTCTGTTTATAGCCTCTGGCTCCTAAAAAGAAAGCCAAATAAGCCCGTGTTATTGACCACCAACAAGTCAAATTCCATTTTAATCCAGAATCTTTTGCTATAGTTAAAACTGCATAGCCCCAGGACCTAATGCTTGCCCAGTGTACACACCCAATAAATATTTGTTGAATGAATGGCTTTGTTCCCACCCAAATCTCACCTCAAATTGTAATAATCCCATGTGTCAAGGGTGGTGCCCATGGACATAATTGAATCATGGGGCAGTTTCTCCCATACTGTTTTTGTGGTAGTGAATATGTCTCACAAGACCTGATGGCTGTATAAATGAGAGTTCTCCAGCACATTCTTTCTTGCCTGCCACCATGTAAGACGTGACTTTGCTCCTCATTTGTCTTCTGCCATGATTGTGAGGCCTCCCCAGCCATACGGAACTGTGAGTCCATTAAACCTCTTTCCTTTATAAATTACCCAGTCTTGGGTATGTTTTTATTAGCAGCGTGAGAACATATCAATACATGGAGTAAATGAATGCATTGATCTGGAGTTTTTTCTTGTTTGCTGTTGACATAATTTTACTCCCTTACAATAACTAGAAAAGGTAGACAGAACAAACGTTATTTTCCCATTTTGCATATGAGGAAATTGAGACTCAGAAGGGTTAAGTACCTTGCTCAAAGTTACTCAAAGTTATTGGGTTTCCTTTGCTCAAATGTAGGGCTTTTCTGCTACTACAGGGAACAGAAGGAAATCCACCTCAATGGCTACGCCACCAGCCCTAGTTTTCTCACCAGCCACATTTGCTGTTATCTTTTAAGTTTTGTCTTTTAAGTTTTACCCCTTTGGTGAACCAGGGCAGACAAATTGCATTTTCGTGGATTCCGTGTTTCATTGGCTAGAGGTGGTGATGAGCTGACAAGAGTAAAATGCTTTAAGGAAATCATCATCACCATTATCATACACCAGAAAAACCCACTTTTAAGAGACATAGTTAGCTGTGGAAGTATCTCTTCAATTCTCTTTTGATACAGAAAACATCCTGCTTTCCATGGATACACACTTTGGGAGATAGAGGAGAGGACAATCATGCTTAAATACTCAAGTTCTAGGGCTCAACACGCCAGAATGCCTACTCTGCACCTTATTCCATGGGTGACGTTGGGGATGTTATTTAGTCTCTCTTGACCTCAGTTTCTCACATGTAAAATTGAGATAATAAAAACAGAAAACTTGGAAGGAAGTTGTGAGATGGGCTGGTAAATGCTTACAGAGTCCCTAACACGTGGCAAGAGAATAACAGGTGCTATCTTGTTTCTAGTGCAGGCAGAGCCTGCATCGAGGAAGGGGCCAAAGCGCTCATAGATTCATTGTGAAGAGTTCCCTTTACATAGACATCATTGCACATCTGTGTGTGCATGTTATAAGATTAAATTCTCCTGTCCAGATGGCTAAAAAATAAATTAAATATATTAACCCAACTAAATAAAGATACAAGCTTCCGTATTTGTAAGTGTATCTGTATTATATAAAATTCAGTCATAGGGCACGGAATCTGTCCCTAAATCTCAAAGTACAAGTCATTTTGTGTTTATTTTCTCTTTCTCTTTTATCTTTCCTTTTTTCTTTCAAAAATTAAAATTGTTTTCTGACCTTTTGAGAGACAGCTTCAGAAAATAAAACTGAGATTGAAAAAAATACTTATGGTGTTTGTTACTAAATTCATCCCTAACTGTGACTGGGGATCTCATTTAAAATGAAATGACTCAGGACAATTTCTACTGGAAAATGAATTACTCCAGGCTTGTGTTTCCTTAAACGTGAGCATGTGGTGGAATCTCTTTTACAGCTTCTAAACGAACAGCTGCCTTGCACTTTCTCATAATCACCCACAGAATGCTCTCATCCTTTGCTTAGTTCCTCCTTCAAGATGAATCAGGGAAGGGAAAGATGAAAGGGGCTGGTGGGGAACCATCCCAGCAATCTTCAGACAAGTGGAATTGCAGGAACACTTTCAGATCCTCTCCCAAATCCTGGCTGCAGCCATGAGCGTGAGCTTATAACCACAACAGTATTACCGCCACAGTGAACTCCCCATGTCAGCTCAGTTCTCATGTGGCTTTACAGTGTACACGCCCGTTTGTTCATTTCTGCTATGTGGAAAATGAAACTATCCAAAGCTTCAGTCACATTGCTTTTCTTTTGAGATAAAACCTGCTAATGGGTATCTAGGTATAGTCATCCATTTGATTAATGCTAAGCTTCTGAATAGCAGGAAAGACTAAGAAATCCGGGGAGAGAACAAATCAACATAAAAGGATACTTTGTGATTCACTCACTTAACGAATATTGAGAACGTTTTGTCTTCCAGACACTGTCCTAGGCTTTGGGAATGGAGACGTGAACAACACAGACGTGATAACTTCCTTTTGGGGCAATCAGGTTAACGGGGGTAGACAGACAGTAAACAAATCTTTTAGGAAATACATTTTAGGGGCTTATATGTCAAAACAAGCAAGCAAACCACAGCCGGTACCCTTTAGCAGCTTGGTCTTCTTACCTGTGTTGTCATGCTGTGATTACTGGGAATTACCTCAAACCTGAGACTGTTTCTTCATCAGTAAAATGGGAATCATTCTATTTACAGGTGAGGCTCAGGTGAAACAAGTGATCTCTTAAAAGCTTTTTGTTTTCAGATTTTGAGAAGATAAATTTTTATTGAGTTGCAATTTTGTACCAAGCAATACACTAAAGCATTTCAATAGACAACATCTCCTCCGGGCTTCATGAGACAACTCCATGCAATTGGAAGAGGCACCAAATGGATGAGTTTAATACTAACAACTGGTTTTACAGGAACTTATTGCCTTTGCCGGAATACAAGATTCAAATAAACTAATTTGGAATAGCCCCCAATAAAATCAAACTGTTAACTTCTTCACTCTCAGATCCACTAAAAACTGGTTGTTACTTCTTTAATTCTTACTCTCCTTAAGTAGCCAAAATTAGGTTGGAATTATACCAGTTCTGATTTGGGGATTTCTCTTTTAAGAAAAACGATGATCCTCTTTGCCTCATACTTGAATGCCTAGGAGTCAACTAAGATTTAAAACAGCAATTTGAAGCTGATATAGAGATGCCTTCATTAATGGCTCATCTTTTTAAAGCCTGTGAATCCCTTTGATGGTTGGTGAGTCACTGTTAATTTCAGTTAATTCAGGGAAGAGATATAGGGGAGTTTAGAATGTGGCCACAGTTAAAATTTGGCCCATATAAAAAATTTACAATAGCTTATTCAACATACTTTTTGCCTTGGGCATCCGAGTCTTGGCCATTACAATCATAGACACATACAAGTTTTCACTGCTTATCATTAGGTTAGTAGTTAAACCACCTCTAAGTGGTTAGAGGTCATTCTAGCTCATGCAACGTCAGCATTTTACTAGGCTGCCCTGATGCCAGGAGAGAAATGTCAGAGAAAGTAGGGAAAAAATTACAGCCTTTGGATGGTGTTTCAAGTCCTTCATGGTGTCCCCCAACTATCCTCTCTGTGGCTCACTATTTTCATGTTCTTAGAGAAAACTGCATTATACACATCACACACACACACACACACACACACACACACACACACACACACACAATGCCTTAATGTAACAAGCACAATTACACATTCATATTTTAGAGGATGCTGTGTCCTATACTGGGGATGCTTCTCTCCATATTTGTCACCCCACAGAACCTTATTCTTCAAGTTTCAGCTCAAAATCCCCATCTCACATTTTGGCAAGATCTTCTTTGATCTTCCCAAGTCAGAATGCACTGTTTTGGATTCCCTACTCCCCTACTCATAGACTTCCTGCTTATTAGGGACAGATAGGGTGGTGGGCACAAATATCCTTACATTGTGTTTAAGACAGACATAAAATACTGCCAACTTTGCAGTATCCAAAAGCAGATCGACTGTGGTAAGGGCTAGTCATGTTCACAAAGCAGTGGCAGAATAGCTGTGATTAGAGGTACCCCACCAAATTCATCCATATAACACTGATTCATCTCCTGGTAATCCATGGTGCATTATTGTCTCTGATTGGTCTTTTACAAACGCAGGCCCACAGTCAACAAGCAACAATAGGGTGAGGCCCAACAAACTCCATAAATGGCAGCATCTCTCTGCTTCCAAGTCTTGCCATCCTTCCAGCAATTCTGAGGCATGTTCTAACCTTATTCATTCTTGTTCTTCAGGCCTTAGCAAAATATCTACCACTAATTTCTTAAGTTTCGGGCAGTGACGACTTGTTCCAGCAATTCCAAAGCCTGCTTCACTTTAAGTCCCACAGCCACAACACATCATCTGACAAAATGGGGCAATAACTTCCAACTAGTCTGGGCATTTCCTGCACCTACTTTCTCTTGACCTCAAAGTACCTTAATATTTTTAAACCTGGGTGTCAGAAGATATTGGATGAAAACTCATTTTGAGTTCACCGGTTCTCAAAACGGGTTTCAAACACTATTGGCATACAAAACTCACACAGCGCTACAAAGTTCACCTCTCCCGCATTATACCATTAATTCTAGCAGTCATCAGTGGTTGGGCTTGATTGACTCTTTTATTTTTATACCATTTTCCCAAAAGTCTTCCTGCCATGAGGAAAATGCACTACTAGCTTAGGTGTAGGGTAACAGTTAATCCGTGGTCTAGAAAGTAGTCCCTGATATAGCCTCACTTGAAACCATGATCCATGAGATGCAGCCTCAGAGCAATGGCAGAGTCAGAAAAATGCATCCTATTAAACCTACAGTGATCTTTTAATTACCCACATTCTTTATTTTTATTACAAAGGATGTACAGAACTCACTACACTAGCTTGTTTTCTCTCCTGTAAGATTCTTAGAAGTGTCCAACGCCTTTGAAGTTTCACCCTCCAGCCCTGCCTTAAGCACCGTTTGCCTTCTCCCCATGCCTTTCACCATTTCCTCCCACCTCCGTATCTCAAAAGCCCCCATATCTATGTAAAAATGGCAGAGGGTTAGACAAGGATACAAATGGGATAGGCAAAGCTAGAAATGTTTTAGCAAATAACAGGACAGGAAAGAACGGAACCATGCATATATTAAAATGTCTAGTGGTATATGATAAAAGCCTTGGTGATTAACTAGATGCAAGGTGATACAAACACCCATATGAATTTGGAAGCTTTCTGATTCCATGGCATGTATTGTCTTTGGTGAGTAACTCTGATTCTGGTCTGCAAAATACCAGTGAATGTTAACTTACCCTGAAACCTTTCTGTAGCTGGAGCTGTGTGTAAAACCCAGGGAGGACCTTGATTCTAATTTCAGTGCGTGATGGTTTCAGGTCTCTTGAAAAGCTGCCTTCATTCCAGTCTTTTCCTATTGGTAAGTGCCAAGTGCAAACTTCAGGATGAATTTGCTGTGGGTTTGTGCCATGGATTTTCCAGACTTCTTCCCCTTTCTGTTCCCTTACATATTCTTTTACATAAAACTACTTTCTGGCCCATGACAGACGTGGCACAGTGTTGTTTTCCCAAGGACAGAAACAGTCTGATTTCCATCACTTGAGCTGCTGCAGAAGCCAGCAGCATTTTGCCATCCATTCAGATATTTTCTTTCTAAAATAAAGAGAATAGCACCTCTTTAATTTCTTCTTTTGTTGCTTGTTAGATATTTTACGATAGTATCTGCCTACGGGGCACTGTGAGTTAAATTGCTTTGGGTGCCCTTTCTAGCTACCTTGTTAGTTTTAACAACTCACTGTCTAACAGAGAACTAGCAGGCAATCCTGGAAGACAGGTTATTTTTAAAACACCCAAGACAAGGCAGTGTTGCATGTACTGCTAAGAATACGTGTACTGTGACATGGTACTCAGATGCACTCTGAGTTTAAAGATACTAACATGTGAAAAAGCTTGCATTTAGAATCAGCGGAGTATCATGTATACACACATACAATTTTTGTTGCTTTAGCATTTTTGAGTGAGAAGAACATATGGATGGCATAAAATCCAAGAAGTCCCAAAATGTGGGAACTGCACAGTCTTCCTCTCACCCTTGTGCCAAGTCTTCCAGTTCACCGTCTAAGAGAAAGCGTCTCTCACTGGGTTCTTCTGTTGGACATACATTTTGCTGTCATTGTTGTTGTTGTTTGCTATTTAGTTTATTTAAAGTCAGGTTTATGCAGACATACATATACTAGGACTCACTCATGTTAGTGCATGGTTCTATGAGTCTGGATAAGTTCGAAGGGTCCCTCATGCTCCCTTGTGCCCATCCCCTCCTTTGCCCCCAGGCCTTGATAACTACTAATTTGTTTTCTGTCCTGATGGGTTTTCCTAGCACAAATGTCACATCAATGGGACCACATAGTAGGTACCTTTTGAGTGTGACTTTTTTTTACCTAGAATAATGCATCTGAGATTCATGCGTGTTGAATGTCAGGAGCTCATTCCTTGTTATGAGTATATTTTCAAGTGCAACTCTGAGTTTTTTTTAACCTGAATTGTCTGTAGCTGATCCATGAAAATTGTGTACTATTTCTGTCTTACAAACCTGCTCTAAATCACATAGCCTGTATATTTTCCAGTGCAGTGACCACCAAGCTGCATTCACGTTAAACTCTTTGGTTTAATTATCATTTAAAGTGCCTTCAAAAGTGGGAAAAAGTGTTACCTTTTCAATATCTGTGAAGCAAAAAGTGGCTTTTATGGATATGTTTTCAACCCACCTTCTAAGAATATTCATGATTTAATCTTGGGCCTAGGGTGGCCTCTGGTATGTAATTTAGAAGGATCTGAAAAAGGCTTACAAAAAAGTATTTTCTCCGATTATGTTTCTTTTTTTTTCCTTTTGTCTCTACAGTTTTCTGTCTCTCTGTCTCTCCATTTTTTTTCTCCCTGTTTCTCTCTTTCTCCTGGCAAAAACCGTTTTCTCACCTGGCAAAAACCAAATAGGAAATTGGTGCTTCTAAATTTAGATAACCTCGAAATTAATAAACATTTATTCTTGATCAATTGCTAGCCATAAACAAAAAAAAATTAATATAGAATGCATTAACTGGTCAGAGTGTTCTAAAGAAAAATAAATCAAGAAAGAGGACAGGGAGTGCCTGGGGAAAGGTGATCAGTGAATGCCCCGCCAATATACCATGTGATCCTCAAGTACATCAAATTCCAGGCAGAGGGAGCAGCAAGGCTGGGGCCCTGAGCTAGGAGCTTGCCGGCATATTTACTCCTTTGTGGGTGCTTTAAAAGGCAATCTGTTGGAAGTTCCTGATGATAGTAACTGTAAATCCTGAATATCATTTGGATTAAAAACAAAAACATAACAAAATAGAAATATCAAAGGCCACAGAAAGCCCTAAATTTGATCTTCACTGAAACTTCTATGTTCTTGAGGACAATGACCTTGTCAGAGTTTCCTTAATAGAAGCTCTAACCACTAAATCACAATGCTTTGGCTCCAGCATCTCAGACTACTCAAGGAGATTGTTGACTCTAAGCCCACCTCATTTTTAGTTGAACCAAGGTTCTAATGGAAACACACACACACAAAGACACACACACGCTGTACTTTGTGAGTGACCCAGAAGCCCTCAAATCAAAAAGTCAACAGGAGAGAATGTCTGTGGGTGCATTCTATTGCAAAATAGAATAAAATGTTTTCACAATTTATGGCTGTATTTTAGAAAGACAATCTCGGAAGCACTTTCTGTATTTTCCTCTAATTTCTTGTTGTTCCTCTGAAATCTCTTTCTACCTCTCCTGACTTTCCTCCGCAATCACTGACCTTAATTATATGGCGGAGGGAGCTTCACCTGGAGCCTGTAGTTTCAGTCTTGAATTATTTTGCGGGAGAGTTTGTAAGTAATTCCTCAATGGATCTCCCGTTAGGTCCTATGGCACTTAAGGTGTTTTTGAGATAAAGCAACATATTCATTGCTTCCAAAACTTCACATTTTGTAAAATTTTGTACCAAATATAACAGTTTATGGGGAAAAAAAAAGACGAGGAAGGGGAAAAGGCAAAGTGTTCAATGTCCATGCAGTTTTTCATCTAGAGCACTAACAAAAGCAACGATTGTAACCTGGGGAAGATATCACGAACATTCCTGGTGACAGACACTAAAAAGGAATACAACTGGTATGGTGAAGATGCCCGCAGTGCTTGGATTGGCTCAGAGCTGCAAAAACTGAGACCGATCTGGACGGAAGTGGTTACTCTTAAGTTGCCAACTTGCCCTGAAACCAGAGCAGCAGAGTTGGGAGCCCAAATCTTGACATGGGATGGGAGGGGAGAAGCCTGACTGCGAAAACTTGTTTCTCGTTTTTTTTAAAACATAGCTTAAAGGGCTCCTTCTACGATAGCAGCAGCCAAGTTAAGAGATTATTTCCTTTCTTACGAAGATTATAATCCTACTTTTACTTTTCTGTCTCTCCCTTTCCAGGAGAATCTGTGCAGGCGCTAACATGATTTTCCTGTGACACTGACAGCATTTTCCTATTTACCATTTGTTTCTGAGACTCTTCACATTTCACCAACAACACGTCACAGAACAGACTACTTGAAGAGTTAGAAATGGGCTTCTCCTAAAGTCACAACTTCACTCGTTGCCGAGATAAAATAACAAGGGTGACATTAATAGGGTGGGTTAATTATTTAATGCTTTCCATGGGCCAGGCTCTTGGCTAAAAGTTTTAAAGATATCGCCAAATTTAATTGTTGCAGTGATCCTATGTCTAAGGAATTTCTATGTCTATTTTCTGCATGATGGGATGGGAGCTGAAGAAAGCCGGATAACTGGCCCATGTCACACAGCCAGCAATGCAGAACTGAAAACTCATTTCCAAACCTCAGGCTCTCCTCCAGGCTATCTTTCTCTCAAGGCTCCAAGCTTCGAGCTGAGTCTTGACATTCTTATTAATTATAAAGTTGATTTCAGACCAGGAGAAAATTATGAAGTAGGCAAGTTTTATTGTCAGTGGCCCTCCCATGGCCTTCTGTCACTACCGTGGTCCCCCCACTCCCATTCTCTACATCTGTTTTCAAATATCTGTTGCTTCTGACAAATTCCTCTTCAAATCCTGGCTACCTGGATTCTGTGCCCTCCTATCCACCCCTGAACTAGCTCCTTCTGAAGTGTGCATGCCAGAGAATTCTTCTCTGAGCAAGTTTATGATGCCTGTGGTCTGTGTGCCTCAGGTTCCAAAGAAACAGTGATACACTCTCAGCGGTGCACATATAGCATCAAACAGCAGCAGCAAAAACATAACAAAATAGAAATCACATGCGTTTCACACATGGTTCTCTCCTGCATTTTACTAAATGTACTGCAAATAGAATGCCCTGAGAGGTCTACAAAAAAACCCATCTCTACAAAAAATAAATAAAAACTACCTAGGCGTGTTGGCACGCACCTATGGTCCCAGCTACTTAGGATTCTGAGGGGGGAGGATCACTTGAGCTGGGAGGCAGAGGCTGCAGGGAAGCATGATCACATTACTGCACTCCAGCCTGGGCAACAGGGTGAGACCCTGTCTCACTCTGTAGGAAACTTGGAGACCAAACTGATAGGGTATTTCTATGATTCCAGGTAGATATGGTCCAAAAATGAGAAGGTTTTAAAACAGCAAATTATTATTTACATTTACTAGTTTTTAAAAGAAAGTAAAGAAAGAGCTGGGCATATGTAAAGAATGATGTATGTGAAAATGAGACAAGGTGCCGGGCGCGGTGGCTCAAGCCTGTAATCCCAGCACTTTGGGAGGCCGAGGCGGGTGGATCACGAGGTCAAGAGATCGAGACCATCCTGGTCAACATGGTGAAACCCCGTCTCTACTAAAAATACAAAAAATTAGCTGGGCATGTAATTACATGCCTGTAATCCCAGCTACTCAGGAGGCTGAGGCAGGAGAATTGCCTGAACCCAGGAGGCGGAGGTTGCGGTGAGCCGAGATCGCGCCATTGCACTCCAGCCTGGGTAACAAGAGCGAAACTCCGTCTCAAAAAAAAAAAAAAAAAAGAAAATGAGACAAGGTATTGTTAAAAAGATTTTAAAGGGGCAGGTGAAAGGGAAGCATCATGAGAATTCCAAGTTTAAGATTAGGTTGAGTAGAAGATCACTTTATGCTGTCTTCAAATAGGGTCAAAGCTGAAGGTTACAGGGTCCCTGTGTTATGGTTACTGCAAGTGCCCTGGGATGGTGTCAGAAGCCATAATTTGCTAAATATCTGTGTTTTCTTTCCAAGTTCATTCATGTTTAAAACGATCTGATGACTGATTTTTAAAGCTGCAAGTAGAAAAAAAAAAAAGAATGTTTTAGAGATGACAATGTTTTGGAGTTTTCTGAAATATTTAATAACTGACATCTGACACAGGTCTCAAACATGACTGTATGCGGAATGCTTGCTGATATGTTGCTATGTTCTGCACTAATGATAAAATCACGGTGATCTCTTGCTCTCCAGATTTTCACCTTTTGAACTCAGTAACTGAGCTTTCTAACTCTGTAGAAAAAATGAGAAATTTTTGAATAAATTCCTTGTGGTCAAAGATTTGCTGCCTTCTCTCTGAAACTTAGGAGCCAAATGGATTCAGAACCAAGTCAATTCTGCTTCTTTTGCTATTCGATCTCAGTACATTTAAGAGCTGAAGCAGGAACTGAATATATTGGTGGGAGATGGGTATTTTAATCAACTCCCAAATACATATTTTATGAGGAAGGAGGAATGCTGGAACAAAACAGTGTAGATTTTGAGAAGGCTTAGTTGATCCCTTTGCTTAATTGTATTAGGCTATAAATTATAAATTAATTAATGAATTATAAACTAGATCCAGAATTCTATGAGGAAGCTGAGAAATTATTTGGGAAATGGACATGAGGAAGGAATTCTATAGAGATACTATAATATTATAGCATGTCAAAATCTCTTAATATTTTGAGGCCAAGGCCAGGGGATCACTTGAGTCTGGAAGTTCAAGTCCAGCCTGGGCAGCATGGCAAAACCCCATCTCTACAAAACATAAAGAAAAATTAGCCAGACGTAGTGGCACATGCCCGTGATCCCAGCCACTTGGGATTCTGAGGTGGGAGGATCACTTGAGCCTCAGAGGGTGAGGCTACAGGGGGGCATAACCACACCACTGCACTCCAGCCTGGGCGACAGAGTGAGACACTGTCTCAAGATAAAACAAAACAAAATCTCTTCTAGTTATTCTTTAAATAAGTGATTTTAGAATTCCCTATTTTTCTTCCCTTCCCTACCTCTCTTGCTTCCTGTTTGCTTGTTTTTTGTTTGAAATCTAAGTGATAATTCTCTACATTATCTCTGCATAGGACTGTCTTATCTGAATGCTTAACTCAACCAGAGGCATAAATGAAAGTGAGGCCACCAATGAAACCAGAATTTGCTTCACAAACAGGGAAACATCTGGAAGACTTTGGGAATTACTTTGCTTCTTCAGCTGGGGTTTTGTTTGCCCTTTGCTTCTGATCTGCTCCTAGATTTTCACATACGAGACAAAAAAAAAACTTTGACTAAAGCAATGTTTCCCAACCTTGCCAGATCATGAGAATCACCTGGGGACAACTTGTTAAATACACAGACCTTGGCATCACTGAATCAGAATTTCTAGGAACTTGGCTTGGAAATCTGTGTTTTAACAAGAGTTCCAGATGAGCTCATGATCAGATGGGTTCAGGACTCACTGGACTAAGACAGACTTTCGTGGCGTGATCTAAAAGCATGAACCAACAGCACCCAGCTCCAGTGTGTTTAAGTATGAACAGCACAAGCCATTCACATGAGGACCTGAGACCTTCGTGAGCATCTGAAACCTTGGCATCATCATTCATAAGCTTTAATGTCCATTGGAGAAATCAGCTGCCAATTCTCTGCCCTGCTCCAGAAGATCCCAAATCAGTAGGCCCAAGGGGACTGCTGCAAAGAACAGATTAAGAAGCACTCATAAATTAATGTCGTCTGTCATCTCTGCTTAAAAGCTAGCCCTTTGCAAATTGGTGAAATAACACAATTTTCCCAATCAACTTTCTCTTCTTCCCCACCTCTTCTTCTCTCTCCGCTGTATTAGTCCATTTTCATACAGCTATGAAGAAATACCTGAGACTGGGTAATTTGTAAAGAAAAGATGTTTAATGGAATCACAGTTCCACCTGGCTAGGTAGGCCTCACAGTCATGGTGGAAGGCAAAGGAAGAGCATGTCCTCCATGGCAGCAGGCAAGACAGCATGTGCAGGGGAACTGAACTTTAAAAAACCATTGGATCTCACGAGACTTATTCACTATCACAAGAACATCATGGGAAAAACTCGTCCCCATGATTCAGTGACCTCCCACTGGGTCCTTCCCACAACACATGGAGATTATGGGAGCTACAATTCTAGATGAGATTTGGGTGGGGACACAGCCAAACCTTATCACCCCCTTTCCAAGCCTGGCAGTGGCTTTAAATCACTTCACAAGGGCTTGGGTACTAAGGCCCCATCAGGAATCCTCCTTTCCCCACAATATCTCATCCCTTCCTCCCATTTTAGACTATAAACTCCCAGGCTACCCCCTCTCTCTCCCATTTATGCTGAGATCTCCCTAAATTTCTCTAGTCCATCAAGTTATCTTCCTTGAGCTTCAGAGTTTTTAACTTCAAAATTATCTAAAACTTTTCTACCTGATTATCTCAGGCATGCCTAAAAATTCACAGGTTTCAGCCACAGACTCCAATGTTGTGGCTGTCCACCCTGTGCCCGAGGCAGACACAATGTTTTCTTGATTCTTTACTCCATGCCACCTTATCCCCAACATCACTCCCATCCGCAAGTTCTACCAATGCTGTCAACCACACCCATTTGTCTAAGAACACTATCGTTGTTTGTTCAGATTTGGGTCTTTGGTGTTTTTTTTTCTACCCCAAAACAAAATAACAAACAAGTATGCAAACCCTGGTTCAACCTCTGGCTTTCCTATCTCAGTAAATGGCACCACTGTCCACTCCAGAATCTCCTGGCAAATAACTTGGAGTCCTTCTTGCCTCCTCTAATCTTTCCTACCCACTTCCAATCCATAAGCAAATTCTCTGAAGCCTACCTGTGAAATCTATCCCCAATCTGAGCATGGCTCCCACACTGGTCCTTGCCTTTAATACTGGAATGACTGCCCTGTTTTTCTGCATTCACTCTTGCCACCATCTGGTGACTGTTCACCGTAAAATAACCAAATGATTATTCTGAAATGTAAAGTCTCCTGTTTAAACTCTTCCAATGGTTTTCCCTACTCTTAGGATAAAATAGAATCTCCTTTCTTTTCTCTTTTTTAAATGTAATACCACACATCACTATTATTAAATAATAAATCCATGTGGTTGTAGAATTTTCTGTTCTGTTCCACTCATCTGCATTATTTCTTTGTATGATAGTCTATAATTTCTGTATATGATACTCTATGATTTCTTTATATGATATATGATATGATATTTCTTTATATGATTTATATTTCTTTTTTTGCATAAAATGTAATTAGTTGAAAGAAGTCTTAATGAGCTTTAGAATCATTTTATTAAGTTCTAAGAAGCTGTCTGGCATTTTAAGTTTAGTGAAAAGTCTGTCAATTTGGAGAAATAACGTTTTAATATTCAGTTTTATAAATTCAGGAAAGGTTATACATTTTTATTGTTTCAAATATTTTTAATATCTGTTAGTTAAATGTTGTAATTTGTATTTATTAAAATAGTTTACTACCTTAAAATGTGTTATTTTCTAAGACCTTTTAAAATAAGGCATTGCTATTGAATTTTATGAAATTCTTTGAGAAAGTATTTCTTGTTGAAACTTATGGTGCATAATCTTAATAGACATTCTAACATTTTAAATTTTTAAATATTTAATTGACAAATAAATTTTGCTTTCTTTTCAAATCCCAAGTAAAAAACACAGTATTATTAACTAACTATAGTCACCATGTGACACGTTAGATCCCCTGAACTTATTTATTTTATAACTGAAAGTTAGCACACTTTAACCAACATCCCTTCATTTCTCCCCTTCCACCTTAGCCTCTGGTAACCACTGTTCTACTGTCTGCTTCTATGAGTTTGACTTATTAGATTCCACATATAAGTAAGATCAAAGAAACCGAAGACAACATAAATAAATGGAAAGCCATCCCATGTTCATTAGTTAGAATAATTAGTATTGTTAAAATGTCCTTACTCCCCAAAGTGGTCTACAGATTCAATGCAATTTCTATCAAAATTCTGTCATTTTTTATAGAAATAGGAAAAACAATTCTAAATTTTGTATAAAACCACAAAAGATCTCAAATAGCCAAAGCACTCTTGAACAAACATAGCAAAGCTGTAGGCATAACATTCCCTGGTTTCAAACTATACTACAAAGCTATAGAAATCAAAACAGTATTGTGTTTGCATAAAAAGAGACACATAAACCAATAAAACAGAATAGAGAGCTCAGAAATAAACTCATGCATATATTGTCAAATAATCTTTGACAAGGGTGCTAATATGGTTAGGCTTTGTGTCCCCACCAAAATCTCATCTTGAATTTTAATTCCCATAATTCCTAGGTGTTGAGGGAGAAAACAGGTGGAGGTAATTGAATCATGCAGGTAATTTTCCCCATGCTGTTCTCATGATAATTAGTGAGTTTTCATGAGATCTGATGATTTTATAAACATCTGGCATTTCCCCTGCTGGTACTCGCTCTCTCCTGCCACCTTGTGAAGAAGGTGCCTGCTTCTGCTTCACCTTCTGCTATGATTGTAAGTTCCCTGAGGCCTCCCCAGCCATGCAAATCTGTGTCAATTAAACCTCTTTTCTTCATAAATTACCCAGTCTCTGGTATTTCTTTATAGCAGTGTGAGAACAGACTAACACAGGTGCCAAGAATTCACAACAGGAAAAGGACAATCTCTTCAATAACTATGATTGGGAAAACTGGGCATCTACACACTGAAGAATGAATTGGACCTTGTCTTACATCATATACAATGCAAAATGGATTAAAAGCTTAAATGTGAAATCTGAAACCATAAAATTTTTAGAAAAACACATAGAGAAAATGCTCCTTGACATTGTTGTTGGCATTGATTTTTTTCCATGTGACACCAAAAGCACAAGCAACAAAAGCCAAAATAAACAAGCAGGTCTACGTTAAAATAAGAAGCTCTGTACAGCAAAAGAAATAACAAAGTGAAAAGGCAACTTATAGTATGGGAGAAAATACTGAAAACCATAATATCTAATAAGGAGTTCATAACCAAAATATATAAGGAAGTTGCCCAACTCAATTTCATAAAAAAAAGACAAAGACAAAAACAAATATCTGATTAGAAAACGGGCAAAGGACCTGAATAGATAATTTTTCCAAAGAAGTCATATAAATATTCAACAGGTACATGAAAAAACGACCAACATCACTAATCATCAGGAAAATGCAAATGAAACCACAATGAGCGATCATCTCACACCCGGCTATTATCAGGAAAACAAGAGACAAGTGTGGGCAAGAGAGTAGAGGAAAGGAAAGCCTTGTACACTGTTGGCAGGGATATAAATTGGTACAGTCATGAAAAACAATAGGGAGGTTACTCAGAAAATTAAAGATAGAACTGACATATAATCCAGCAATTCCAGTATTATATATATTTCCAAGGGAAATGAAATCAATGTCTTGAAATATCTGTACTCTCATGTTCATTTCAACATTATTTACAACAGCTAAGATATGGAAACAATCTAAATGTTCATCTGGGAATGAATGGATAAAGAAAATACAATAGAATGTTATTTAGTCACACAAAAAGAGAAGGAAATCCTGTCATTTGTTAGAATGTGAGTGAGCCTGGAAGCCATTCTACTAATTGAAATAAACCGGATGAAATAGCACATGATCTCACTGTACATGGAACCAATCTTTTTTGGAATTCTCCTAAAGCCTGCACCATCTGGCTGTGCTGCGTATCTACCTGCATTTCCTGCCCTCCCCATCTCCCTTTCTCTCTGGTCTTCTTGTTGAGAATGCTTGCATTTACTGTCCCTTGCCTTGCACCCTTCTCTCTAAGGTCACTGTGGTACAGGCACTTCTCTGCGTTCAGGTCTCTGCCCACCTGTGTCCTCCTAGGCAAATCCTGGCCACCTAGTGAAGATAATCGTTAAATCTCACTTGGCCCGGGGACAGTATCCTCTTATGCTTCTTGTCCTGGTATCCTGTTTAATGTGTTATTTGGCCCGGAATTTTTTTTTTTTTTAAGAATATTGTCAGTAGTAGAGGCAATAACTTATCTGAGATATATTTAGTTGTCCTGCATTTTGTTCTTTCAACTTTTGCCATAGCATCGTCTGTCTAGTAACCTGTGAGGCTCACGTGCAGTGAAAAGCACTTCAGCATCTAATTAAATCTGAAAGACCTCTAGGGATTCTCATCTGCTATGGCCTGAATGTTTACATCTCCCCAAATTCAGATGTTGAAATCCTAACCCTCAAGGTGATACTATTAGAAGGTGGCGCCTTTGGGAAGTAATTAGAAAATGAGGAGAGAGCTCTCAGGAAAGGGATCCATGTCCGTATAAAAGGGGCCCAAAGTAGTTTATTAATTTCTTCTGTCGTGTAAGGACATAGCAGGGAGGCTCCATCTATGAGCCAGAAAGTGGGCTCACCTGACACTGAATCTGCCAGCACCTTGATCTTGGACCTCCAGCCTCTAGTACTGTGAGAAATAAATTTCTGTTGTTTATAAGCCTAGTTTATGGTATTTTGCTGGAGTGTCCTAAGACACAGTCTTTTTCTGATCTTTTCCAGAAACAATCTAACACCTGCATTTCAAGCATAGATGTAGGGGGCTCACTGATAAAAACAAAGTGTGCATAGGCAACTAACTCTTCCTGGTTATTGGATGGTGGTGGTTGAAATCTCTGCCTATCACTTGGTGCCCCAGTTAATTGTGCCATGGCCTGCATCACAGCCTGCAAGATACACACAGCCACCAGGCCATTTATCTACAGAATCAGCAAAATGCAGGAAGTCATACACTATGTGTACCTGAATATATTTGAGAAACACAAGTTTAGCAAGCCTACCACAGAATGTGTAGAGAAAGACAAGAGGCTCTTGCTAGAGGAGATTTATCATTTATTGTGTGATATTAATCTCCGGTTATGTGTGTACTAAACTGTTTAGCAAGACATTTTTATTTTTTAATGCATCCCTTCAATAGCAATAAACTTAAAAAACTGAAAATGAGTGTTTCATGAAAAATTAAGTACTAGATTTCCATGTCTTAAAAAAGTTGACGATAATTGCGCAAATTACGCAAAATGTCACCATCCACCATCACAGTGACTTAACTGATACCAAAGATCGTGTGAACACCAGAAGACACCATGCAGCTGAAGACACATCTGTGTCTACTTCAACAGTTCAGTAATTATTTCCAGAAGACGGTGAAGTTATGAATTATATGTACACACAACTTTTCCACGAGTATTTCTGCTCCATAGGCTTCTTAACTTACTGAAAACCATATTTTGATTATGACCTTTGTGGTAGGCAGGAAAATTACCCTCCCCCACAAGATGTCTTATCCTAATCTTTGAAATCTATGAATATGTTACTGTACCTTACCCGGTGAATGAAATTGGACTGATATAATTAAGTTTGTAGCTGTCGAGATGAGAAGATTATCCTGAATCATCCAAGGAGAGCCCCATGTTATCTCAAGGAAACACGAAGATGCTGCAATGCTACACCATTGGCTTTGAAGTTAAAGGAAGGGACCTCGAGCCAAGGGTACAGATGGTCTCTAGAAACTGGAAAAGGCAAAGAAACAGATTCTCCCGTAGCAAGTCCAGAAGAAATATAGCAACGATGTCACCTCAAGTTTGGCCAGTGAGGCTTCTGACCTATAGAACTGTAAGGTTAAAAAAAAAAAAAAGTGTGTTATTTTAAGCCCACTACATTTGTGGTAACTTAGGGTTTTTTCTTTATTTTAAAAAAATTTTCTTTTTTTTCTTATTTTTTATTTGTTTGAGACAGAGTCTTGCTCTGTCGCACAGGCTGGAGTGCAATGGCATGATCTCGGCTCATTGCACCCTCCATCTCCAGGGTTCAAGTAATCCTCCCCCCTCAGCCTCCCTAGTAGCTGCAACTACACGCGCACAGCACCATGTTCTGGCTAATTTTCCGTGTTTTTTGTAGAGATGGGATTTCACCATGTTGCCCAGGCTGGTCTTGTATTCCTAGCCTCAAGCGATCTGCCCACCTTGGCCTCCCAAAGTGCTGGTATTACAGGCATGCACAACCATGCCCAGCCAGTTTGTGATAATTTGTTACAGCAGCAATGGGTTGTTAATCTGCACTCCAACCAAAATCTGTTTTCATGATATCATGACAAAAAAAAATATTTTGATCTTCAATGTGGAGCTGTTTAAGTAAATTTCAATAGCATTCATAATAATAGCAGATGTTTTATCTTAGAATGGATTTTTTAAAAGCGTTACTTTGTTTCCATGAGTTGGATGAAAAGAATATCAAACAATTATTGGAATTAACTTTGTTGATTTTCTCTCCAAAGTATCTAAGGATACCATTTAACCCTTTGCTGACATCTTCTGTTGGTGGAGCTGCCTATGGAGTCAGGTTAAAATATTGACACATTTCTATAACAAGACCAGAAGTGAAGCAGGACTGAACATATCCTTCATTTTAAGGTAAGAGTTATTTTTATCCCTTATCAACAGATGACTTATTTGAATTTCAAATCTGTCAACCATAAAAAGCAAAGTTGAAGATTGTAGGCATTTGTATGAATAAAAATAACAAATTTAATTTTTTTAAATCCTTAGAAAAATATTAGTCATGCAGAAATAGAGATATATTAGTCTCAGATTAAAGTAACAAATATATTTCTAAGAATACACTAGTTTGCTGGGTTTTTAGCACTTATTACACATTTGAAATTATCTAATTTATGCATTGGTGTTTGTTATGTGTCTTCCCCCACCCTTGTCGGAATGTAGGCCCCATGAAAATGTGGTTTTGTCTTTATCACATAGCCAGCACTTAAATATGTAAAATAAATGAATAAACCATCCAGTGATCTTCCCACCTCTGATTTTCCTTCCTTGAATCTACTCTCACCTGGTAGCGTATGGAGAGTGCCCTTTCTAAAGTCAGGAGCTTGTTGCCAGGGCCAAGCCAGGGCAAGGCAAGTGAGGCAGGGGGACATTTAAGGGGATGCCCACAACTGGGGGTTGCGCTGCACATCCATGGCCTGAGAGTAAATGCTGCCTTACATTTTACTAGGCTTCTGGCTTGTCCCACCCTACTACTGACCTGGCTTATACTTTACTATTTTATTTAAAACCTTTCTGTGAAATCCCTATTTCCCTGGATATAAAACTAGCTCTTCAGTGGTGCATACAAGGTTGTACATAATCTCATTTACCTCTGCAGTTGCATCGCCTACCACTTGACTTCTTTATATTTAAAGTGCTTCCCTGTAGACAGCATGTGGTTGTGTCTTGCTTTGAAAACAACCTGACAGTCTGTCTTTTTAAAAACACAGCTTTGTGCAATGGGGAAAGGACTTCCTAGTAAACAAACAGTGCTTGGATAACTGGCTATCCATATGTGGAAGAATGAAATTGGATCTATACCAAAAATTTATTCAAGATGGATTAAAGACTTAAATGTAGCATTTGGTTTTCAGTGCTTGCATTAGTTTGCTAAGGATAATGGCCTCTAGCTCCATCCATGTTCCTGCAAAAGACATGTTCTTGCTAATTTTTGTGGCTGTATAGTATTCCCTGGTATGTATGTGCCACATTTTCTTTATCCAGTCTGTCATTATGGGCACTTAGGTTGATTCCATGTCTTTGCTAGTATGAATAGCACTGCAATGAACATTCATGTGTATGTGTCTTTATGGTAGAATGCTTTATATTTCTTTAGATTTATACCCAGTAGTGGGATTCCAGGGTCTCATGAACACAAAGGTAAAAACAAGAAACACAGGGTTCTACTTGAGGATGGAAGGTGGAGGAGGGAGAGGAGCAGAAAAGATAACTCTTGGTTACTGGGCTTCATACTTGTTTGATGAAACAATTTATACAACAAGCCCTTGTGACATGGATTTACTTATGTATCAAGCCTTTACATGTACCCCTGAACCTAAAACAGAAATTTTTTTAAAAAAAGACTTAAATGTAAAACCTAAAGTTATAAAAGTCCTAGAAAAAACCTAGAAAATACCCTTCTGGACATCAGCTTTGGCAAAGACTTTATGACTAAATCTTCCAAATCAATTGCGACAGAAACAAAAATTGACAAATAGGACTTAATTAAAACAAAGAACTCCTGCACAGTAAAAGAAACTATCAACAGAGTAAACAGAAAACCTACAGAACAGGAGAAAATATTCACAATTTTATGGACCCAGCATAGGTCTAAATCCAGACTCTATAAGAAACTTAAACAATTCAAGAAAAAACAAATCAACCTATTAAAAAATGAGCAAAGGACATGGCAGACACTTCTCAAAAGAAGACAAAAAAGTGGCCAATAAACATGAAAAAATATTCAACCTCACTAATCATCAGAGAAATATGAATCAAAACCACGTTGAGATACCATCTCACACCAATCAAAATGGCTTTTATAAAAAAGTTAAATATTAACAGATGTTGGTGAGGCTGTAGAGGATGCATATACACTGTTGGTGGGAATGTAAATTAATTCAGCCACTGTGGAAAGCAATTTGGAGATTTCCCAAGGAACCAAAAATAGAACTATTATTTGACCCAGCAATCCCATTGTCAGGTATATATCCAGAAGAAAATAAATTGCTCTATCAAAAATACACATACATGTGTATGTTCGTTGCAGCACTATTCACAATAGCAAAGATGTGGAGTTAACCCAGGTGCCCATCAATAGTGGACTGGATAAAGAAACTGTGGTACATATACACCATGGAATACTATGCAGCCATGAAAAAGAACAAAATCATGTCCTTTGTAGCAATGTGGATCATCTGGAAGCCATTATACTAAGCAAATTAATGCAGAAACAGAAATCCAAATATCACATGTTGTCATTTATAAATAGGAGCCAAACATTAGGTACACATGTTCATATAGATGGGAACAATAGACACTGGGGACTACCAGAAAGCAGAGGGAGGGAGTCGGGGCAAGGGTTGAAAAACTGTCTATTGGGTTCTATGCTCGCCACCTGGGTAATGGGATCAACCATATCCCAAACCTCAGCATCACACAATATATCTCTGTAACAAACCTACGCATATACTTCCTGAATCTAAAATAAAAGATGAAGTTTTTGAAAAATAAAAAAATTCATCATAGAACAATACACCTTTATGAAGATATAATTCACAGACGATAAAATTGACCCATTTTAAAGTTTACAAGTCAATGGTTTTTATTATTGCTCAAAGTTGTGCAACCAACACCACAGTCCAATTTTAGAAATTCTTATCATTTCCGCTTCAAAACCGTCCCCATTAGCAGTCCTTCCCCATTCTCTCTCCCACACCAGCTCTATGCAGTCAAAAATCAATTTCGTATATTTGTTCATTCTGGAGGTTTTGTATAAATGGCAACATACAATAGGTAGTTTTTTTCACTTAGTGTAATGTTTTCAAGATTCATCTATATTGTAGCATGTACTGATATTTCACCCCTTTTATTGCTTAATTGTATTCCATGGTCAGAATATATTATACAGTTTATTTATCTGTTCATCAGTTGATGGATATTTGGCTTATCCCCAATTTGGGATATCATGAATAATCCTACCAAAAACATTTGTGTATAAGCTTTTGTGTGGACACATATTTTCAGTTTCTTGGGTATATACTTAGGAGCAGAACTGGCATGTTATATGATAACTCCATGTTTAATATTTTGAAAAATTTCCAAATTGTTTTTCAGAGTGGCTGTGTCATTTTCCATTCTCACTAGCAGTATATGAGGGTTTCGAATTCTCCATATGCTTGTCGACATTCTTTATTGTCTATCTTTTTTTATTACAGTCCACCTAGTGGGTGTGAAGTAGTATCTCATAATGGTTTTTATTTCATTTCCCCAATGACTGATATTGAACACATTTTCATGTGCTTCTTCGTCATTTGTATATTACCTTTGGAAAAATTTCTATTCAAGCCCTTTCCCCCCTTTAAAAATTGAGTTATCTGCCTTTTTAAATTGTTAAGCTCTGAAAGCTCTTTATATATTCTGGATACTAGATCTTTATAAAAAATATAATTTGCAAATATTTTCTCCCATTCTGTGTTTTCTCACTTTCTTGATGGTGTTGGTTGAAGCATAGGAGTTTTTGATTTTGATAAATTCCAATATGATTATTTCTCTTTTCTTACGTCTGCTATTTTCTGTGTTTTGAATGGTTTTAGAACATTTTCATTTAGTGTAATCATGCTAAGATTCGATTTAGATCTACCATTATATTTGTTTTTATGTGTCTGTCCTATATGTACTTTTTTCCCCTTCAAAATATTTTTTACCTTCTTTTGGATTAATGGAATATTTATCTTTTTAGTGGTTGCTCTAAGTTTTACAATTTATATCTTTAATATATTACTTCTTACCTTCAAAAGTATCATAGCACCCTAAGTATAGTCTGAGAACCTCCTAATTGTGTACTTCCAGGTCTAACCTCCTAGCCTCTGTGCAATTTTTACCACACATTTTATTCTTCATTCCTACATATGTTCCAAATATTATAATGCATGGTTACTGTTTTTACCTTAGACAATAAATTATTGTATAAAGGGATTAAAAGTAAGAAAATCTTTCTTCATTATTTGCCCTCATTTTCAATCATTTTCAGCACTCTTCCTTTCTTTGTTTAGATTCATATTTCTGTGAGGTATCATATTCCTTCTGCCTGAAAACAATTGCTTAACATTTTTTATAATTCAGGTTGCCGGAACAGATTTATCTTAGCTTTTGTTTGCTGAAAAAGTCTTTAATTCACTTTCATATTTAAAGATATTATTTCTGAGCATAGCATTCTGGGTTGAAAGTTTTTGCTTCCTTATTTTAGACATCTACCCATTGCCTTTCAGTTTGCATAATTTACAATATGACGTCTATGGCAATTTTCTTTCTTCCTCTGGTATTTCTTGGTTACATTTATCTTTTTATCTTTGATTTTTGGCAGTTTCATCCTGCATGCTACTTGCAGTTTGTATCTTTTTTCTTTTTCCTCTTCCTTTCTTTGTCTTTCATCTTTATAAAATTCTTTCTTCTTGGTTTTGTTTCAGTTTGGGTGATTTCTCTCAACATATTTTCAGATTCACTGATTTTTGCCCTTTTGGCAATGTCCAGTCTGTGCATGGGCCCCCCCAATTTTTTTATTTTTTTTGAGAGGGAGTTTCACTCTTGTTACCCAGACTGGAGTGCAATGGCGCGATCTCAGCTCACTGCAACCTCTGCCTCCTGGGTTCAAGCAATTCTCCTGCCTCAGCCTCCCGAGTAGCTGGGACTACAGGCATGCGCCACCATGCCCAGCTAATTTTTGTATTTTTAGTAGAGATGGGGTTTCACCATGTTGACCAAGATGGTGTCGAAATTTTTTTTTTTTACTAAAAACTCTGATTTTTTTTTTTTAATTTCTAGTATCTCAATTGACACTTGAAAAAATACCATTCATCTCTGCTGAAATACCTCATTTGTTTAATAAATGTTTCATTCAACTCTTTAAAATTATTCTGTCTTCCCTGATGGTATACTGCTGTGGGTTTTGTTGTTGTTCTTATTGCTGTTACCATTGTTTTAATCTTTCTCCACTATAAACTAAACTTTATAAGGACAAGGACTTGGTGTAATTCACTGTTATATTCTCAACATTCATTACTGTAGTAATGCTTTAACAAATTGTAATTGAATGAAAAAAGGAACAAACTTCTATACTAGTGGCTACTACTGCCACGGTTTAAAGTGTTGCCACTTCTGGATAAAATGTGCACTAGTATCTGTTTCTATTCTATATCTCAAAAATATTGCTAAATGTAACAATTTATGTCTAGATAAGATAATCTAGGCTAAAACATTCAGACTAAAAATAGACAATGAATGCATTAAATATAAGCTAGGAGCAGTAATAAATGATCAAAATATTTCAGGAAAGCATAAATACCAGTCAAAGTTTCCTGCTGCAATGAACAATCACAGTTTCTGGTCATTAGTTTTAAAGAGTGACAGTCATTGGAAGGCAACTGTTAGCTCATAGAACTGATAGGAAACTAGCAAATAGAAATTAAAGGATGTGTGAGAATGAGGCTGCTCTGGGAGTCCAAGGACCCAATCATTTTTTTAAGAGGCCCAGTCAGACTAAGATACTGCTATTGATGTAAGACTCCCGCATAAATAGACTCCACCACTGACTCCCTGAAAGCCACTGTCCCTAGCTGCTGATTGTTTCGGCTCATCCCTTTTGGTCTTCAGCAGTGGTAGGCAAAGTATAGCAGCCACTATTCGTGGCTTGCCACTATTCCCTCCTTTCATTTTACTGCAAGCCTGCACAACTTTCTATTGTCAGCACCTGCACCTCTTAGCCTGAGGGAGCCCTCAATCAAGGGTATTTATATTAGTCAGTGCTATCCAGAGAAACCTAACCAAAAGGCTCTGTGTGTGTGTGTATGTGTGTGTGTGTGTGTGTGCGTGTGTGTGTATGTGTGTAGACAGAGACAGAGAGAAGAGATGTTTTAGTAAATTCGCTCGCTCACAGGGTTTCACAAATCTGAAATCTGTAGGGCAGGGCTGGAGATCCAGGGTAGAGCTGATGTTTCAGCTTGAGTTTGGAAGCAGTCTGTAGGCAGTCTTTTTCTCTTAAGTCCTTCAACTGATTGGATAAGGCCCACTGATATTATGAATGGTAATCTGCTGTATTCAAAATCTAGTGATTTAAACATTAGCCATATCTAAAAATATACCTTTACAGCAATACCAGACTGGTGTTTAACCAAACATCTGGGCAGCATAGCCTAGTCAAGCTGACGTGCAATATTAACTATCACAGAGTTGATGTTTAAGTTCCCCAGCTCCCTCTTCCCTCTGGTGTGAAAACCCTGAGAATTGTGTTACAGGCTGTTTCCCAGAGTTTCTCATAAAGATTAAGCTTCTGTTGCCCACAGCGATGACTTGCTTGATAATGCAGCATTTATTGGTTTTTTTTCTCCTTTGCTGTTTTACTTTCCCACCATTTTCCCAGTGTCTTTTGGAGTCATTTTCAAAGTAAACTCCTTGCAAGTAACTTATTGTCTCTCAGTTCGCTTCCGGGAGAATTCAAACTAAGATACAGAGCGTAAAATTACCACAGTAGCACATACGATAAGGGATTTCTCCTAAAAAGAAAAAGGACATTTGGGATACAGGTATTGATCGACTTACGACCTATGCGACTTGTGACCATTCGACTTTACGACCACAATCGCTAGCCACGACTGCTCCGCGTGTGGCAGTGCAAACGTTGCCCAGCTGGGCATACGACAGTGCGGACCAGCTTCTGGCAGCACTACCATCTCCACGTGCACCATTTCAACTGTACATACAGCCTACTCAACTTACGACCAAATCGTGTTACGACTGGTCTGCCGGTCCCAGTCATGGTCGTAAGTCGAGCACTAGCTGTACTAGACAATCAATAAGTATTTTTCTACCTTATAGGACAGGTGAAATTTAGACATTGATCTCTATTGAAGTTTTCTTTCTGAATCCATCATTTTTTTTGTTAGATCATTAATAAAAAACTATGTTTAAAGTTAGAGAAGTAATTTTCTTCTTAATCATAATAACAAACTGCAAATAAAACACTCAATTATTAAAAGAATTTATAAGTGGCAAAAAGAATACTGACAATTTCATTGAAAACGAAAGTATAATACAAAAAAAGCCCAAATTTTGTACCAAAATTGACCTTGCAGGATAAAGATCCTTAAGGGTGGAAGTTTTGTCTCTTATATATGTACTTACACTTTCATTTAGTAAGCAATGCATAGCATTTAATCGTGGCTGGTGACTATATTTGTACTGCTATTAAGCAATTATTTTCATACAACTTATCAGAAAACTGGCTACTTTTTAACTCTCAAATATTTTATGAAGGTAGTGTATTTAAATGTTTAATTGATGCAAAAAATACAAAAGCATCTACTATTATGTCTTTACTAATTAAGGGTACCTTGTTCTTAATATAACAGTTTTCTATAAGAACATTTCTTGCTCTTATAACCTGCTTTTGTATCTTCGACAGCATTTTTGAGATTATAAACTATATTAAAATATTTTGAAAAGGAAATCTGTGAATTGTGTAATTGAGGTAGGATAATTATATACAAAAGAAAGGCCATACACAGTATGAATGTTGTCTTTAAAAGGCATATTAAATAAAAGGAAGGGCAGCAGGTTGGTTATTTATTTTGAAAATGACTCCAAAAGTCACGGGGAAAGTGGTGGGAAAGTAAAACAGCAACGGAGAAAAGAAAACATTAATGGTGAAATGTAGCGCAGTTTAAGTAGCGTTAGTATCTGAAGTGACAGAGATCATTGCCCCGTTTTCCAGGACAACCTGACAAAGAGAATGTTTGAAAACAGAAATATGTCACAATATGTCTGATTTTTTATTCAAAATATGAATCTCATCATCCTGGTTTCTGCGCTCATTTGTTTTAGAGTTATCTGTACTATTCCCAATAATCTTCACTGAACATATTCTCTTACCCTTGATTTAGAGTTCATGATTAACTGGCCAACATTTACCGACAGAATCCAGAATCCTCAGTCTGAGAATCAATGCACTGGTTATAATTGCTATACACTTACTTTGATGTATCATTTACTTTGAAATAAAAATTTTTAAAATATGCTAATAGTCTTCTAAACTGCACAACCATGGTTTATAATTCTAAGGCCTTCCTAGTCACGTAAATGTCAGTGTTTGTATTCCAATATTTCACTTCTGAATGAGGTATATGGATAGGCTCTCTATGGCCGATTTGGACCTGTAGAAAACCTTGCAAAACAAGTAAAGCAATTTGCCTTACAAATTGGGTCCTTCTTACATAGAAATAGCCATAGGCATTTGGCTCACCTGGTCATCTCTAAATCAGTTTTAGTAATAAGAAGGTTTTGAGCAATAACTATTCAGATGAGTGAGAATTCTCAGTACATTATGACTAGTAAGCAACCTCTTAGAAACCAACAATATTGTTGAAATTAGCTGGCAGTCCCTCTCAGCACAGAGGCCTGGTTACCTTCACTGGCAACTTCCTGGTGGGAAGAAGGAGTCTGACTGGAGTATATCAAACCCATTCACTATAACCAGAGGGATTTTTCCATGAGTATGATGTCATTACCGAATAAATAAATATCAAAATTTTAAAAAATGATTATGATTTGATGAGGCAATAAACAGCAGCCATTACGGACAAAGGCTTTTTAAATAGGCAGAAGTGACGTTTACACCCCACCTAACCAACTAACTAAATAAGGAACTACCACCTAACCAACTAAGTAAATAAGGAACTAACTGAGCCTCTTTGCTCTCTGCTATAAAACAGCAACAATAATCACGGACCTCAGAGGGCAGTGTGAATATAGAGAGATAAAACCCGGTAAGTGCTGGCTTAGCCCCTGGCACATAGGACTGCTCCAATAAGCCCCAAACGGAGCAGAGTGACTGTGTTACTATACTGATTGCAAAAAATAATTATATTCAATGCTTGTTTTTCTTGTCTTTGCTAAGAGATCTTAACATCTTATAGTTGTTCCAGGTCTTGAAATGCAAAAAAAAAAAAAAAAAAAAATCAAAATACCCAGGTCTACTCTTAGAAATGTGATTACTTTTGTCGAGAAAAACATATTTTAAAATTCTCTCCATCACTAGTTTCTAATTCTATCTCTAAGGTAAGTGTGTGTACCCAGGGGATAGCAAAATGCTCCAATTGGATGAACAAAGAAATATGATTTTCTATGTCAATTTTCCCTCTTTTGTGTTAGTGCAGCAGTATGTATATAGAATTTGTAAATAAACCTACATACATGGGGGGTACTGCTTTGAGTACACAACTTTTTGGAAACCATTGTTCTAGAACAGGAGCTGGCAAACTAAGGCCCATGGGTCAAATCTGGCCCACTGCTTACTTTTATAAATAAAGTTTTATTGGAACCACAGTCATACCCATTTATCTACATATTTTCAAAGGTCGCTTCGCTACAATGGCAGAGCTGATTAGTTGCAACAGTGATTGGATGGCCTGCACAGCCTAAAATAATTACTGACACTTTAGAGAAAATGTTTGCCAAACCCTGTTCTAGAAAATGATTTGTATGGGAGGAGAAATATAATGTATACTGAGACCTGGTTTTTATGCCCATTCACACCAGTGCTCAGACCCCTCAGCCAACTGAGGAAGGTGAATGATGTTTCCCAGTTCCTTGCTACTCAGCGTGTGGTCCAAGGACTGGCAGCACTGGTGTCACCTGGAAGCCTGTTTGAAATATAGATTCTTTGGTCCCATCTGAGACCTATCAGACTCTGTCTTTGGACAAGATCTTCAAGAGCTAGGTCTGAACATTAAAGTTTGAGAAACACCAGTCAAATTTATATAACTGTTAGGTGGCATGCTGGTGAAATACTCAGCGATGCCAAAGCACCGTAAGTGGACACTAGTTTTTCTATTTCTCATTGTACGTAAACCTGCTTCTTGCATTGCACCAATGCACTGATTGGCCATATATAGAGAACTAGGGGAGCTGGCAAGGTCTGGCTCTCCTACAGTTAATACTTATATATGGAAAGACTGAGTCAGCAGTATATGAGCTTTGTGATCTCTCTTTTTTATGAAAAGAAAAAAGTATCTTGTTCTTGAAAGTTAAACTTTAGCCATATGTTTATTGTTGGAGAAATATATACTACATTGAAGGACAATTGATCTCTAGATTTTTGTTGCCATAATTAAAAAAAAAAAATCCCAGTAGTTATATAAGAAGGTTTAAGGCAGGGTTTTCGTTCCCTACCTCACAAAGACAACATGCATGTAAGATTCACTGCAGGAGGGGAGTGCAGGGTAGAATGAGCTTCCTACGCACACGAGGGAAGCCAAGGCTCCCGCTTGAGGCTGGGCACCTGGGACTGTGAGCAGTAAAGGAGCATCGGATCAGGCTCGTTGTACATTTCTGGCTTGGAGCTGGCTGACCCTTTCCTTCTTGAGGTTCTGTCATGGGGTTTCCAGCGTTCCTAATTAACTATTAATGAGGTGGGTGTAATTTATTGACTAGGGCGAGGTAAACTAGCTGTGCCTGGAGTTGAATTATGTTTCCTGAGGGAAAAGAAAACTTATGAAATAAATCATTCTCTCTTTAATTAGCAGCTTTGGCTAACTCACTTGAAATGACTGCGCAAAATGTGAAAAGAAGCCAGCAGTTTAGTCAGAAACCCAAACGTGGGACTCATTTACTGCTTACTGAGAGATTTATGTAGTTCAGGGTGAATGTGTTGGAGGACCCGGGTGAGTTGCATGAAGCACCGTAATGAAATGTTCTCCTTCTGCTATAGCTCTGGACAAAGCCTGAAGCAGGTCCCTTCCTACTTTATTTCAGCGCATATTCCACGTGAAAAAAGCCAGAGGACCCCAGATAGAAGAGGGGGGCTAATTAGTGTGTTTTCCAGCCTTTATCTTTATCTTCCTGTCAACTTATCTGCACCATAGGGTCTATGTATCACTTTTACTTTCTCAACACAGAATGCCTATTCGTTGATGTTAACATTACGTGCTACTGGATATAACTGCATCTAAGCTGGAAGCAAAACGTTATGTATATGATCAGTACAGGAAAAAGATTTGCAGATTTGCTGTTTCAGTTCTGGTCAACATTCATTGGGTGCTGACTAGATAGAATGTGCCGGATACTGTGCTGGGGCATGTAAAAATGAATCTACCCAGTAGGGATCCTAGACGATGTAAGGGGAGAAGAATCTTTGAGAGTTGATGAGGAAAAAAAAGCTGATTATGGAGAAGTTTTAACTTTCTCAGCAGACTAAGAGTAATTGAGATTATTTTCTTCATCTCAAAATATTGATCTACTTAAAAGCTTAAAAGAACATTGACCCCTCACCTCCACCCAGTTACTATCCCCACCCTAAAAACTGCACGAGGAAAATGTATTCATCCTTCTTCCTGGTATTTCTCTAGAGCCGGTTCGACTTTTTCCAGGTAGAGCCCACTCATACCTGGAGAGCGAGTTTCAAGTTGCGGCTGCCCTTTCTGGGGTTAGAATCCACCTTCTGCGGCCAAACGTGGTTTTCTGCCTTGAAGAAGAATGACCCGACAAGTTTTGTGGACACCCAATGGCTCACTGAAACGTTTTGATGAATGAATCAAAAACATATGGACTACGTTTTCGTGAACATACTGGTGATTTTCACAGAAAATGAATTTGGCCCCAAGCATTTTGTTCTCCTGAACTTTCCGTCTGGACTCCAAACCTTAGCAGGAGGCTGGGCAGAGATGGAGATGGCCCTGTGTTTTCAGGCTGATATCTGGATTTTATTAAAACCTACAGCCTCTTTCCTGACTCTTTGAACGTTTTTGTGAGTGGTCCACTCCAGATGAGCCCACTTTTAGCTTCTAGAAGGTCATCCCTTTCCCCACATGGCAATCTTTTCTTCTCCTTGGAAACAGAGGAAACAGGAATTCCCATGCTTTCCTAGGAAAGGCTCATTCTCTTATCCCAGACCTCTAGGAACAAAATCACCCCCACCGGCTACCATTTTAAAAAGAACAAAACAGAAGAGTTCTGGGAGTCTTTTCGCTGTCACCGAGCTATTATGAAAACGTAGTTCATGTTTCTACTTTGATCCCATTCACCTTTGTCAGCTAATACTTCATATTCGTTAAATCCAAACCTTGACACTCCAGGTTCTTTTCCAAGCCTTGATGTGAACGAAAGAACCAGCTTTTCCCAAAGGCCAGCATTTGTCCTCGTCCCCTTGACTAAGGCCACTCTGCCCACCTGCTGCAGAGAAAGCAGAGGCAGATTCAAACCCGGGCACAGCCCTCGCCAAACGGGGGCTGAGAGCTCATTTGAGGAAGAACAGACCACTAATAAATCGCATGGTCATTACCCTTTATGCATACTTGTTCTAATAGGTGTCGCAGATTCCTGCCTCCTAATAAGGAAAGGAAGTAGAAAAACACATAAATTCTCTCAAGGGAGTCAGACAGCCCGAAGCTACGCTCGACAGCTGCAAACGTTACCATGAGCACAAAAGCAAAACAGGGTTTTAAAAAGTGATACATTGCCAGGGATTTTGGCAAGATTTCCTTGAATCCAGACTATGTTTTGCACTGTTTCAGTTGAAAAGAACAGCACTCCTGCCTGCCACGTGATGGAATTTGAAGATTAAATAAACAACGGTGTTAATTGATCTAAAAGGGCTTGATTGAAAACATCCCAACATTTCCCTTTATCCTGTAGATTTCTGTTTGCTTGCTTGCATGCTTAGTTGTTTTAACTTTCTTTTTTCTTTTCTTTTCTTTCTTTCTTTTTCTTTTTGTCTTTCTTTTTCTTTCTTTTTGTCCTTCTTTCCTTCTTTCTTTCTTTCTTCCTTCTTTCTTTCTTTCTTCCTTCTTTCTTTCCCTCCCTCCCTCCCTCCCTCCCTCCCTCCCTCCCTCCCTTCCTTCCTCCCTTCCTTCCTTCCTTCCTTCCTTCCTTCCTTCCTTCCTTCCTTCCTTCCTTCCTTCCTTCTAAAAGCTTTCAGCAGTTCAAGTTAGAGGTGTTATTGTCGTTGTTGTTTTGCCTCCAATGCCACCTCGTCATTAAGTCTAACCATTGAGCATTGAAGGTTTGCTCAGGGGAAGATTCTTGCCTTCCCCATCCCATCTTCCTTTCTTCTCTTCTAGAATTTTCTTTCTCTGGGATAGTCTGGAGATTTGCTGGAGATGTGCTGCCTACATATGTGGTGACTGCAAAGGGGGAAATTCATGTGCCTGTTGAAGAGGCCGTCAGTCTACCCTGTGAGAATTTAAGGGCTTATGGAGAAAATCTATCAGAATATAAAAGGCCAGAGTTCAAAGGGGACCCAAAAGTCCGGGGCAGCAAATATAAATTTCTGCACCTTCTGTTTTTGTCCAAATTTGTTTTGTTAATTAAGACCGAGTGTCTTTCCTATGAGGTAGAATTAATTTTCCACAAAGAATACATTCTAGACTTTATTTCACAATTATTTCGTTTCATCTAGTGTTGCTCACACTGACTTTAGGAAGTTACTTTGGAGAAGAATGCATTATTCTGGGCTTGGGTTTTTTGTTGTTTATTTTTAAAGCAATTTGTTTCATCTAATTTTGCACAAATGGAAGCTGAAATATCGTGTTGCCGGAGGGTCTCTTATTCACAGAAGAAGCAGAGCTCCACAGAATTTCGTGTCTGCATTAAATAATCAGAAAGGGCTTTCATCCATTACTTGGCATATTTGAATGCTTGGACCGTAGGGAAGCATCAAATAAATGCTCCTTTACCTCCCTGACTGGAACCTATTTCCGTTTTTCTAACCAGAAACTTAGTCCAGGAAGACAGGAAATCAAGCCTCAGCTCCATTTTCTAGCATCCAGCCAGGTATTTTTCTTTTTTTCTCTATTTTGTATCATAGGACAATCAAGATATTTTACAGAGTTTCACATTTCTCAAAGGTCACATAGGCAGCCATGGTAAACAAAAAGGTCCAATGGTTTTCAAAATGTTTCAAGAAACTCAAAGGTTCCCTAACAGTGCTTCAGGTGTAGAAAACTTCAATTTCAAATTAATAGCTTATGGAAAACTCTGACAATCTCTATTAAAATAAAAATGCATACAATATTTCACCTAGCACCTATACTTTGTGGGAATCCTTCCATTAGAAATAAAATGCCTCAGTGCTTTAGGTTGGATCTCTCTCTCTCTCTCTCTCTCTCTCTCTCTCTCTCTCTCATCTATCTATCTTTATCTATCTATTATCCATCTTCCTATCCATCCATCTGTCCATTTTTCTGCACACATACACAGGGTTATTAGAACACTGTTTACTGTATGAAGAAGCTGGAAACAATCTGAATAGCTAGTAATAGAGGAAAGGCAGCAAAAATGGTGGACCATCCTTGCAGGATATTTCTGATGTACCACGAGGTGAGACCCTCCATAAATAAATGATATGAGTATCTAAAGATGCCAGTCATCATCCACGGTCACAGATGAAACATTCTTTTGTCTGTCAAACATCTTTATTGTCCTTATTTATTCTGACATTTAGCTTTCATGCCTTCTGCATAATTGGGGTTATATTTAAGGTTGTTTTTTTTTAAGCCCTATCAGATAATGAGCCCTTCAGAGAGGGAGGAACACAGTTGGGAGGGGCCATGGGCATTTCCTATATTGGTAATGTTTCATTCTTAAGGTGGGTGGTTACTCCAAGAGTAGTCATTATGCCAGTCTTTATATTCTTTTGCATATCTGAAACATTTCTCTTTTTTGAGACAGGGTCTCAGTCTGTCACCCAGGCTGGAGTGCAGTGATGCCATCTTGACTCACTGAAGCCTTAACCTCCTGGGCTCAAGTCATCGTCCCACTTCAATCTCCTAAGTGGCTGGGACTACAGGCGCATGCCACCACACCCAGCTCATTTTTTTGTGTTTTTTGTAGAGGCGGAGTTTTGCCGTGTTACCCAGGCTGGTCTCAAACTCTTGGGCTCAAGGGATCCACCTGGCTCTGCCTCCCAAAGTGCTGGGATTACATATGTGAGCCACCGTGCCTGGCCTCACAATTTTTTAAAGATGGTTGAGTTTTAAAATATGTATAAGTTTCTAGGCTGGTATATAATAATCATCATGGGAAACACAGGGTAAGAGGAGCTATCACAAAATCCCCAAGGATATCACACCTACCTTCCCCATCTAGGCTTCCCTACCACCCTCCACACAAATAATGTCCCAGAGCAGCAAAATAATTTAACCTTTAGACACATTACAGTATGTTAATAGTCATAGCATAAGAGAGAACATTGACCTTAATTAGTTAAGAGAGATTTAACTGTTATTACGGTCCAACATAGGTCACATTTCTATATGCTGTGATGTAAACATCATGACTGCTTATCAGGATAGACACATAGAGCATCATCTCATAGAGAAGTCTGCTGACACCTGACCGTGTCCTAGTGCCCAGGGGCAGGCTGAGTAGAACTGTCTCCCAACAATACCCTAGTGACACAGAGAAAGCATTTAACCCATGATTCTGGAATCAGATACATGGGTGACAGAAGTCAATGATGGAAGAAGTATCTGGTATAATCTCTGCCTTTGCAGGAATTTTTAAGGGAGCAGATCCATGAGCTTGAGTGGCCTGTGGTAACTGCAGCTGGCTGGAGACAGTTTTCCCTCTAGTCCTGGCTTTCTAACTCCCAGTCCAGTTCCTTTCCACTATATTACACTTCACACCATCAATCACAGGGTCTCGCCCCAGCTCACTTGCATTAAATAATCATCCTAAGATATCAATTTGCTTAATTATATTTAATTTTCCAAACTTCCTCCTGGGTTAGGAAGCAAAATTCAACTGGGTATGGCTTTTCTCTCGTAAATATTTAGAGGAACTATGCTGAATGTTACAATACGTGTCTATTGCTAGTCAGAGAAAGTTGCCTTTCAATGGTGATGAACCAAGGCTATTTTCCATCCAGAACAAGCCATATAGCTCTGGAACAAGCTGTAACATCTAGAATGTGCTGCTCCACTTCCTAAAGAACTCAGAGTATAACTCTAAAAGTTTCTTTATGATCATGGTATCTCCCCTGTCAGGTAAGTATAAAAAGTTATTTCAAATAGAGTTTATGGTAGTCATCAAATAAGCTCAGTGTTGATAACTAGATTGGCTGTGTTATTTTAATCATCATTTATATATGATGATATAATTTTAATTAACCCAGATGCATTGTATTGTAAAAATGTTCTGGTTCCCTATAGCAGGGTGAAAGGGGAATAATATTGCTATATTGCACTAAAGTCAGCTCTAAGACGCAAGATGGGTAGAAAGAACTCAGGCAGACACAGAGGCCTCAGATAGGTTCACTACAAAAGTGAAGTCAGGAGAAGCAGAAAGAGGAAGTCTGCCCTTAAAGAAGGAAAGAGAACAAGGGAGGGGCAAGCACAGAGAACGTGATATAATTGAGCATAAGCAGACGGTGCAGAGAAATGAGAATAAGCATGTACAGACAGCTTCTGAGTAGTAAAACCGTGTTGCATTCTGCTTTGTTTTGCCACAAGGACTTATTCTTAACAGCCAGAAATAAGCTGATGTAGAACACAAACACCAAGCAGTAGGGAGACAATAGTAATCCTAGGGTCAATATATGAAATGATACAGAATTTTGCCTTTATTTATACACTTGTGTGTGATGTACTTATTTCTATTTGAAATGGACACAGTAATTGATCACGTCTTCATCCACAACTGAAGCCGTCCTTTTCTGCCCTAACCCAGCAAGCACCTCCTCCTGTATTGCCTTTCTCTTTTAGGGATACCTATGCAGGAGGCCTCTCAACTTGAACCATAACTTTTTTTTCAGTTGATAAATTAATTTAATTAACAAATTAATTTCATTCATTCATCTTTTTTTTCTTTTCAGTTTTTATTTTAGGTTCTGGGTGTACATGTGTGAGTTTGTTACAAAAGTATATTGTGTGATGCTGGGGTTTAGAGTACAACTGAACCTGCCACTCTGTGGTCAGCACAGTGCCTCTTAGCTATTTCTCAACTCTGGCTTCCCTTCCTCTCTCCTCTCTCTAGTCCTCGGTGTCTACTGTTTCCATCTTTATGTTCATGTGTGCCCAGTGTTTAGCTCTCATTTACAAGTGAGAACAGGCTGTACTTGGTTTTCTGTTTCTGCGTTAGTTTAGGACAATGGCCTCCAGCTGTTTCCATGCTGTTGCAAAGGACATAATTTTTTATGGCTGTGTAGTATTCCATGGCATAGCTGTACCACATTTCTTTATCCAATCCAGCATTAATGGACACTTGGATTGGTTCCATGTCTTTTCTATTGTGACTACTGCTGCAATAAATATACAGGTGCATGTGTCTTTTTGGTAGAATGATTTATTTTTCTTTGGATGTATACTTAGTAATGGAAATGCTAGGTTCAACTGCTATGAATCTGGAAATTTTAATAGAGCTGTGATCCTGCTCACTTCCTAACAATACTTCCAAATTGTCTCTTAAAGCCTCCTCTAAATCTGCTGCCCTTGCTCAGTTCAGGCCTTCATGATGTCTCACCTGGATGACTGAAATACACTCTTCCCTCCTCTTCTTGGCTTTACTCTTAACCATCTCGATGTATTTTTCACAGAGAAGCCAGAGTGCCAGATTTCTAGAAGGAAATCTCAGCATGTCACTTTCTTGATAAAAACCTTTTAATGACTTCATTAACTACAAATAAATTCATTTCCATATGTAGATTATGTGAATAGAGTATTTTATCTGTGTAACTCTTGTTCTTCTTGTAAGATTTAGTTAGGACTTCACCTTATCTAAAATCTAACAGAAGATCTTGCCTTTTTTACTTTAGTGACCTATGTAAACCATCATCATTGCCACCTCACATTATATTGTAATTACCTGTGCAATATATTTGTTTCTTTTGTTAGATTGTAAACTCCTCGAGAACAAGGAAGTTGCAGCTCTTATAAAAACTTTGGGAGCTTAGCAAGTAGTACCTGGCGTATGATAACAGGTCCAAAAAGGATAATTGGACAAATCTTTTTCTTATAAAAATACTATTGAGTTCTAAGTGATTTAAAATAACCCAGGTTTTTCCATGAGCAGAGCTTTCTATTTCTAAATAAAATCAACCGTAAAACTAGAAGCCACTAGATATCAGAAACAAGAGATGTACAGTGTGCGTAAAGAAGTCACAAATGTTCTCATTATGATGTTAATTTTCTTTTAAAAAGAAGAAAATGAAAACAGTGTTGATGTTCTAAATCAAGACCTGTGATTGCCTCAGGAGGCAATTCTTATTTAATATCTACTTTATTGAGATATAATTAATATACACTTTTAGAATACATAATTCATTGTTGTTTCATATATTGTTGAACAGCCATCACCTGTGTCTCATTGTAGGACATTTTTATCACCCTGCAAAGAAATTCTGTACCCTTTCAGAGACACTCCACAATGCCTCATCCTCCATCCTTTGGCAACACTAATCTACTTTTCATCTCTACAAATTTGCATACTTGTGGACTTTTCACATAAATGTAATTATATAATGTGGCTTATTGTGTCTGGCTTCTTTCGTTTAGCATAATGATTTTAAAGATTCAACCATGTTGTGCTATGTACCAGTATTTCATTCCTACTTATGACTGAATAATATTCCATTGTATGTGGATAGACAACATTTTGCTTGTTTGTTTATCAGTTGGTGGACATTTGGATTGTTTCTACTTTTTGACAATTACGAACAATACCGCCATGAAAACTCATTTACAGGTTTTTGTATGAACATATGTTTTCAGTTCTCTTGGGTATACATCAGGGAGTGGGAATGCTGGGTCATATGATGACTCTATACATATTTAGCATTTTGAGAAACCCAAATTGTTATCGGAGTGGCTGCACTATTTTACAATTCAAGTAGCAATGTATGAGACCTCTAATTTCTTCATATCTTCATTAACACATTTTAAAAAATGTAAGCCTTCCTCATAAATGCGAAGTAGTTTCTGCTTGTGGTTTTGATTTACACTTCCATAGAGACTAATGGTGTTGAGCATCTTTTCATGTGCTTCTTAGCCATTCATACATATCCTTTGAAGAAATGTCAATTGAAATCCCCTGCTTATGTTTAAATTGGGTTATTTGCCCTTTAGTTGTTGGATTATAAGTGGCCTTTATATATTATGCATTCAAGTTCTTTATCAGAGAATATGCAAATATTTTCCCCATCCTGTGGTTTGTCTTTTCACTTTCTTGATGCTGTTATTTGAATCACAGTGGTTTTACATTTTGATTAAGGTCAATTTACCAACATTTTCTCTGCTTTTGGTGCCATATCTAAGGCTTCTCATATCATGTAAAGTCACAAAGATATGCCCCTATGTTTTTTGCTAAGTGTTTTATAATTTTTGTTGTTAACATTTAGTTCTTTGATCCATTTGAGTGAATTCTTATATGTTGTGAGGTAGGGGTCCAACTTTATTCTTTTGCATGTGGACATGCAGTTTTCCCAGCATTATTTGTTGAAAAGACTATTCTTTCTTGTTGAATTTTCTTGATATTTGTGATTTGGTAGAAAATCAGTTGACCATAATGTAAAGATATTTTCTGGATTCTCAATTTTATTCTGTCAGTCTATGTTTAGCCTTATACCAGTATCCCACTGTTTTGATTATTGTAGCTTTAAAGTAAGTTTTGAAATTGAAAATTGTGATTCCTTCTTCTTCTTTTTTTCAAAATTATTTTGGATATTATGAGTCCTTTCCATTTCTGTATAATAAAAAGTGTGACTGGCCTTTGTCCTCATTTCCTGGGAGATAACCTCTGAGCCCTTGGAATTTCTCAAAAATTAGTAGTTTCATTGTTATTCGTTGTGGGCCTTTGGATGGTTTGTGCTGACCAGGTCACTCAAAATGAGCCTTTATATAGTTTATGATAAGAAAATGACTCAGGATGAAGACTGGCCATGCCAGAAATACCAACCATATGATTAGAAGGCTGGGACTTTGAGCCATATTATAGCATACCTGATCTGGGGAGGAGATGGGAGGTTAGAGACTGAGTTCAACCTATGTAAAGAAGCCTCAATAACAACTCTGGACACTGAAGCTTTAGTGAACTTCTCTTGTTGGCAATTCGTTTGAGTGAGTAGGAGCACATTTCAATGTCTAAAGAATGGCACATCCTAAGAAGATGAAAGCTGCACATTTGGAATCCTCTCAGACTTTTCTTTATGTGTCTCTTCCTTTGGCTGATTCTAATCTATATACAATTAAAATATTTTCAGAAATGAAGCTGTTGTCATAAGTATAGCATTTTCCTGTGTTCTGTGAGTCATTCTAGTAAGTTATCAAAGTTTATCAAACTCAACAGCAGTTGTGGAAACTCTTGAATTTTTACACAGCTTGTGAGAAGTGAGGATAGACTTTGGGACCCCATAACTTGCGGCTGGTGTCTGGGTAGGGCAGTCTCATAGGGGGCTGTGTCCTTAACCTTGAGTTTGGCTAACTCCAAGTAATGTTCATATAAATTTTAAGATGAACTTGTCAATTTCTGCAAAAAAAAAAAAAAAAAGCTGGGATTTTACTGAACCTGTAGATCAACTGGGGAACTTTGCCATCTTGACAGCAAGTCTTCTAATCAATGAACAGGGGATTGTTTTACATCTATTTAAGATTCTTGCATTTCTTTTAATTATATTTTCTAATTTTCACTATTTGAGTATTTCACATCGTTGGTTAAATTTGTTCTTAGTTTTTTTTGTTTGTTTTTTAAAAATGCTTTTGAAAATGCAATTGCTTTCATAATTTTATTTTTAGATTGTTCATTGTTCGTGTATAAAAATACAACTGATTTTGTAGATTGATCGATATGGTTTGGATCTGTGTCCCCTCCAAATCACATGTCTAGTTGTAATCCCCAGTGTTGGAGGTGGGCCTGGTAGGAGGCGACTGGATCATGGCAGTGGATTTCTCTTGAATGGTTTAGCACCATCCCCTCTTGGTACTGCTCTCAGGATAGTGAATGAGTTCAAACAAGATCTAGCTGTTTAAATGTATGTTGCAACTCCCTCTTCTCTCTCTTTTGCTCCTGCTCCCACCATGTAAGATACCTTGTTCCTCTTTTGCCTTCTGCCATAATTAGAGCTTCCTGAGGCCTCCCCAGAAGCAAAAGCCACTATGCTTTCTGTGTAGTCTGAAGAACCATAAGCCAATTAAACCTCTTTTATTTAAAAATTACCCAGTCTTGGGTTTTGTTTTGTTTTGTTTTGTTTTAAACAGGGTCTTGCTCTGTTGTCCTGGCTGGAGTGCAGTGGTATGATTTCAGCTCACTGCAACCTCCACTGCCGGGCTCAAGTGAATTCTCCCACTTCAGCCTCCCAAGTAGCTGAGATTGCAGGCACCCGCAACCATGCTCTGCTAATTTTCTGTATTTTTAGTAAAGATGGGGTTTCACCATGCTGGCCAGGCTGGTCTTGAACTCCTGACCTCAAGTGATCCACCTGCCTCAGCCTCCCAAGGTGCTGGGATTATAGGTGTGAGCCACCGCACCCAGCCCCAGTCTCAGGTATTTCTTTATAGTAATATGAGAACGGACTAATACATTGATCTTGTATCCTGCAAATTTGATGAATTCATTCACTAGTTCTAATAATTTTTTTAGTGGATGCCTTAGGATGTCTGTATATAAGAATATGTCATCTCAGAATAGAAATAGTTCTACTTCTTCCAGTCCAGTCTCGATGTCTTTTATTTCTTTTTATTGCCTAATAATTCTGGATAACTCCAGTACAATGTTGAATAGAAGTGTCAAGAGTAGACATTCTTGTGTTTTTCTTGATCTTAAGGGGAAAGCATTAAGTATAATGTTGGCTTGGGTTTTTCACAGATGGCCTTTATCAGGTTGAGGAAGTTCCCTTTTATTCCTAGTTTGCTGAAGAGCGAAGAACAGATGAATGAAACACCCTATAAAGCAATAATACGAGGCCTTTTCCATTTAGCTACTTCCTTAATTTCCATTCTAATTGTGCCTCTTAAGGACAGAACCTCTGAATTGTAGGCAGTTGCCAATTTATAGCAAGCATGTTTACTTTGCTTCCATTGGAAACTTACAGTGAGAAACATCACTCCCTGTTAATGTATGGGCTATAAATTTGTTCTTCTGAGAATATGTAGGGGAAAGAATAAAGGTAAGGGGATGTAGAGAGCAGATTATCCTTCTCAGTACATCCAGTCCCCTCCCTAAGCAACGTACACACACACACACACACACACACACACACACACACACACACACACTATTCCACAACAGCAAATACATTTTCTTCCTTGTTTGTGACTGATCAGAACACTAAACAATTAATATCTCCAACTAGATTGTCCTTAACTTTGTACAAATGTGAAGAGATACCCCCTACCCTCTGTTGATCTGTATCCAAATCATCTAATCAAGAAAATATCCGGTTAAAGTGCTCCTGATTTCTGAATTTATGAGCAGCAACGTGGCCCTGAATCAGAAATAATTATTTCAAGGAAGTACCTTTACAGTTCCAAGAAAGTTCTTGCTTCTTTTTGAAAACAGATTCTCTCTAACCAGGATATTTTAAAATTTCCTCAAACAGGAGATACTTACGAAGAAAGAACAGGGGGACTGAGAATGGGAGTTCTTTTATTTTCAGGAAGGTTAGTCAACTCTCCATACCATCCATGCGTCCTCATAAGCAAGAGCGTTCATAGTCACCTAACCCCAACAACACAAGAAAGGAATTTTAAAAGGACTTTTAGAGAGAACAACCGGATCAGGGACAGCAGTGACAGAATATTCACTTAGAAAAAGATAACTCTCTGATTGTGATATTGTTGTTTGCATCATTCTAGGTATGCAGTGAAGACTGCTTCTTCTTGTGCGCCTAGTCTGATTGATTGTAGTGACTGTCTTGTGCAGCTGGGTCAGGGCTCAGGGAAACAATGTGCAATGATGAATTGGCAATGCCTGGCAAGACCAGAGGCAGAAGATATGTGGTCCTGCCTAACTGTTTCTCCAGGGTCATTAGTAATAAATTTCCCTATTTAGTAGAAGAAGAAAGAAACAAAGTGGGATTGAGAATTGACTTTGACTTTTAGCTGGAGTTCCATAGTTGCAAATATTCTTGGATTAGAATGCAAGGAAAAATACATTTACTTTTCATGATCTGGGAAACTCATAGAGACAACTGCCTTAATTTTTTTATCCTTTGTGAATACCACTGCTATTTCCTTCTGAGCAGGTAACATGGTTTTGTTAACTCAAAGAACATGGACCTTTAGTCTCTTTCACACATATATAAACCATCCCTGAGACAGCATGGTATGAAGGAAAGCCGGTTTCTTATTTTCCTCTCTGACAATTCCATTTTGCCTTGGCAGCAAGAGATGCTGTTGTGAAGCTCAGGTTAGGAGAGAAACAAAGCAACATCTCTAAGGGGTGTTAAGATGAAGCATAGCTCCAGGAGCTATAGCAGGGCGTGAACAGGGCTGTATAAACCCTCAGGAGCACTCCCAGCTGATGTGTCATGGAAGAAGGTCAGAATAGCTGATGAAAAAAATTAAAAGCATAGTGATTGCATATAGCCCATGCACGGAAGTTTTGATGGTGTATGTGTTCTCCAAAGACCGCCAGTCCAGGGTTCAAATGCTGGCTGTGCACCTGCAAAATTCAGAATACCCTGGACAATCTTTTATTTCACCTTTGAACTTCCTCATTTGTAAAAAAAAAAAAAAAAAGAAGGCGGGGGGCAGTAAGTGTACCTAATTTACTGGGCAAGTGGAGGAGTAAGTGAAATGATATAAATAATGAACATACAATAGGGTGTGAGTGTGTGTATAAA
This sequence comes from Sapajus apella, assembly GCF_009761245.1. NCBI lineage: Eukaryota > Metazoa > Chordata > Mammalia > Primates > Cebidae > Sapajus > Sapajus apella. Next base: position 1,534,289 of record NW_022437097.1, read on the forward strand.
AGTTTTGTGCATTCTTCATGCAGGTAACATTTTGGACATCAAAGATTAGAGATCCTCTGAAGTAGATTCGGTCTTCCATACTAGATTTTCTAACTTAAGTTGGGATTCAGCGTAAATCAGGAAAAAGATTCAAATCAGGCTGAAGAAAAGCAACATAGACTAACGGGGGTGGTGGGACCACAGAGAAAAAGCTAAGAGAAACAGAAAAGTGTGTTTTCTACCCCAGCAACACGGGCATTGGCGGGCATCCTCCCCACCTCCATGGAGCTTGCTATGGTACCAATGCCTACCCATCTGGGATGAAAATCTCCCATCACCGAAGGGTCCATTGCAAGGCTGGCTGTGCCTCAGTCCCCACAACATCGTATGTGCTCCTACTGATGCAAATGACGATCAGTTCATGTGTCCATTTGACATGTAACGTCTTGAGCTTTCTTCAGCATTTATGAAAGGGTCATTGAATCGGCTTCATTTGCAAAACTCGAAAGACAGAGGCTGGGGGCATTGTGTTCATGGTTCATAGTCTCAGGCCGATCTAAAATCTCCCAACTTTTTGCTAGAAGGAGCTCTTGATTTACAATTACGCCATGATGGATTACCTGAAAACTCAACCTTCAGGCAAACTGTGATTAACTTGACCAAAGACATCTGGGAGAGCCATCGATGGCCTGAAATTATGATCTTAGTATTCTAGCCTGAAACTAGACACCACTGGAATTGCCTTTCTGCAAGGCTTCAGCAGAGGGGTCTTTGTTTGCTGTCTCAACAGTTTTTTGTTTTTTCGTGGAGCAGTTCAGCGAAAAACACATTGCAGGAACAACCCACAAAGAAACAAAGATGACTGCCCAGCTTAGCCAGAGTTGATTTTTAGAAAACAAACCTCACCTTACTTGAATGCTGGGAGAAAAGCAATTAATGCCTTAATGATTAGCAACTGCTAAATTGGTAAGTTTGTCAGAGCCATGGACTAGGCATAAATTTTAGTGCTTGAAAAATCATATGATCACAATTAGCTGGGCTTTGCTGCTGGATACTGTAAAATCACAACATGCTGTCAAGATTCATTTTCGGGGGCTGTTATCGGCAGTGAATAAAGGTTGAAATGAAATGCAAAACAGATTTACAGGTGCTAACACAACTAATTTATCAGCATTCAGCAGGCTCCCCTTTGTTCTCTGGAAAGCCTTTGGGACTTCGGTGCCTTCTTTCGTGCTGGGAGGTTGATGATCCAGCAGCGGCCTCAGAGGTAGGACTTAGAAAGAAACTGAAGAAATTTAAAAAGTCAATAAGCCCTCCCACCCAAAGGAGCCTTCCAAGAAACAATTTGGGCTTAAAAACTACAGTTGCAGAGACAAGCTACATATTTTCTTTCTGTCCTTTTCTCTCTCAGCCAATACATTGCCCTCTAATCTGGGTCATTTGTTCTAAGGGAATTTGAAATAATTTTTTTTTTTTTGGGTCTCCGCAAAGTCTAAAACCCTATGCCAATGAGGACAGAAGCCAACCAAGCTTATGCCTATTTGCTCTAGAGGATACAGCTTATGCACGGAAGAAAAATCAGCAAATTCATTCATTTACTTTACGTTTGGGAGTGCCTTAGGGGCACAGCAAATGGGTGAAGCCAAAGTATCTAGGTGAATAAAATTAAGTCAACTTTCCAAAAGGGACAGGGACAATGAAGCCAGCAAGAAGATACAACTATTTGAAGATAACAGTTGTGACGGCCTTTCACATTTTAAAAAAACAGTCAAATTCATCCTTTTAAAAGAAAATCAATGTAAACTGGGGAATTATATTTAACTCTAAATCATAAACACTGAAAATTTTACTAGAGTTTAAACTTCTCAAATGAATTAAAAAGATATTCTTCTAATGAGAAACAAATGGATGGGGCTTGTAACAAATATATCAGAGTAACACATCTTAGATGAAGTTTTCACATAGTGGAGGAAGAATGGAACAAGTTGTGGGGTTCACTTTCGGGTGAAGGAGCTCGGTCTGTGACACCTGGCCCTTGCCATTGCCTGTCCTGCTGTCATCGGTGTCTCTCCTTATCCCTGGACCTTTCTCCTACACTTCACCATTGTAGATCCATCAGCCCTTCATTCTCTGTTTAGTTGGCTTCCACTGATAAACAGGGGTGAGGGTGGGGAGAAGGGAAAGAAAGTAATGGAGGTGAGAGGCAGAGGTGATGCGCAGAGTAGTGAAAACCAGGCCTTATAAGAGCCAAAAATAGAGCCCTTGAAATCATAAATATCATGGAGATCACCCCAAATAGTGTGTCTCCTTCCTAGTCTTCAGGTGCACCCTGAAGTCTTCATTCTAGCAGGACAAGGTCAAAGCAGGTTTCATGAAGGGATAATGGAGAGGAAAAACATCTATACTTTTTAAAAAAATTTGCTTTCCCATGGAATTGCGAAAGCTTTTGTATGAACAGCTCAATTTAAGACTTTTACTTTGGACCCGTGGAGGTGTCAATAGTTTACAAGAAATACCCTTAAATAAAAAGCACTGTTGAAATTAAAAACCTGCCACGGTTCCTCTCATACTTGTATTACGAAGGGGCCATGTCCTGATGAATTTCAAGTTCAAGTCAAAATTTTAAGATGTGTTTCCCTAAATAGATTTGCTATCTCCCTAGGCATTAAAGGAATAATCATATTTTCATTAGACATTTTTCTCAAGTCAATGAGATATTTCTTCCGGTTTCCTGGGTCTAAGGGGAGATAAATCTTTTTCCCATGGAGGCCAGCAGGGAAAAGGTGAAAGGGGAAAAGCAAGAGAAGCGGGGAGGTGCCCTTGCTTGCAGCCCCGGGTAGTCATGCTGCAACACTCTCCTGCTCTGCCTTCCTCGAATTCCCCCTGGATGGGTCAGGAAACAATGAGAGACATGGGAAATTAATATATTTCCTTTGTAGGGAGCAAGGTGGCTCTGGGCTTGCATTCCTGCTCATGATGCTCACAGATAAAGGAGTGCTCTTTCAAGGATAAGGGAAGAACCTGGTATGGGGCTATAATGAGGACATGGGAAAGCTGGGGAGCTTTTTACAGATTACCTCTTTACTTGTTCCTTTTTCATAATAAAATATGTTAAAATCTTAGATCATTGGTATAGTCGTAATTACCATTAATAGGTATGAAATATTCTTAGAAAGCTACTGATCCATTACATTTGAAAAAGATAAAGTCCAGCAGACATTATCGAATCAAGGGTAATTCAATATTATGAATTAATATTGACAAATTAATATTATATTAATAATATTATAGTAATTAATAACGTGTTAGTATTAAGTTAATATTAATTAATATTGATATTAATTGATAGTTATATTAATATAATGAATTAATATTATAATACTGATGGAATCCAGAAGCCCATCTGATTTTTGCTCTACTTTGAGCCTTAATCTACCTTGCAGAGTTTTCCATGTAGCAGAGCTCAATGAATAAATGGTTGCTGTTGAATTAAGTGACTAGAATTGAATATAAGATAAAAGCCACATTGTAAACTTGTGGGAAACAACTGACTTTTTTTTCTAGAAAATAATATTGGCTAACCATTTAAAAAAAATAGTAATTTTCATACAATTTTAAAAAGGAATTTTCAGATGAATGGAAAGGCCAAATGTAAAGACCTAATTTGTAAATGTGGAAGAAAATAAAGGAGACTCTCTTTACAAGCTTAATATGGGGACAGTCTTCCAAAAGTAGATAGAACACCCAGAACCCATAAGGGAAAAGAAAATCAGATATAATGGCTTTAACAAGAAACGTTTTTGCAGAACGAAAGACACCATAAACATTAAAACACACACACGCGCATACACACACACACACACACACACACACACACAAAAGAGTCTGGGAAAAAATTTGCAAAATATGTAATGTTAAAGGAAAGGTAGCAGACATACCACACAATAGAACAAGGGTCAAAGGATATGAGTAGTAAATTCACAGAAGAAAATTCAGATCATCAGCAAACACTTGAAAAGATACTCAACTTCACCAAGAATCAGGAAAACGCAGATAAAAAGCAAGACAATATTTCTGCCCACCTGACTGGGAAAATGAAAATGATTGTGAATCTCAAGTGCTGGCATACCGAAGACTCCCTTGCAGCATGCTGCTAAAAGTGTACATTGCTAAATTTGTATAGGTAAATACTGAAATGTAAAACATGTGAATTACTTCACATCTGTAGACAAACACCTGAAGCATCTATTGGAGTAGAGTTGGCAAGACACAGGGGAACAAAAAGATCCAGAACCGGATTATTTTTGTAGGGGGTGAGGAAGAGTCAGGAAATAGGGTGTGGTGGGGTGTGAGCAATGAATGTGTTTAAAAAAAAAAAAAAAAGGGCCAGGGGAAAGGGTGAGGGAGGGAGAGTTAGGGGGAGGAGCCTTCCAAGGACTAAGGGAAGGTCTTTATGGTACTGTTCCCAAGACCCAGGCCATTGGCCAAGATGTGGTTCCTGGGCTGCAATCCACTCACACGCATGTTTTGTTTATTGGGCTTACATTTTCTCATGGCAGCCATCACCTGCGACTCTGTTTTGCCACAGCCAGCACCACTTACTCCCCATTGTTTTCATCTGCCCAGGGCCATTCATTTATGTTTTTGAGCTGGCCTCTGTCAAAAATGTCAAATATTTTTGTCCCATGCCCTCTGGATTAAGCCTGTATTGTTTGTAGTGCAAGAAAATAAGATAGTGAGACCTGGAGAGCAACCCGATCCCATCTCTCGTCCTCCATCCCTCTCCTGGGCTTGTACATGTTTGGGAAACTACCTGGACACCCATGGAGTCCAAAGGGTGAAACATACCCAGAACAGCTAAGAAGTAACCCATCCCATGCCATCCATAGGTCATCACTAAGACCCTGAGTGATGGGAGGGTGGGATGATGAAGGCCCAGAAACATCTGCCCTCAGATGCCAACCTACATGGCAGGCCCCAGAGTGGAGCTTGAGATGTTTCCTATGGAATGGGAAAGGCTCAAGCTCCTTGTAGGTTGCAGATAAATGAGAGGGAATATTTGACTTTATGTTTAGAAGGAAAGTACAAAAACATGTCCTTGTCTTTCAGAATTTACCCCTGAGTCCCAGAAACAAAGACATAAAAACTCAGTTGACAGAAACTCCACTTTTTCCATTATCCTTGGACTATCTCATTGTTGTCCCCTCCCTTTCTCTCATACCCCGTCTTGAATCCTTCAGCAAGCTCTGTTAGTGCCACCTTCAGAATAGATCCAGGGCCCGACCACTTCCCACCACTTTCCCTGCTACTGCTTTGGTCTAAGTAAATCTTGTTCCTGCCTGGTCTCCCCGTTTCCACCCTTGCCTGGACTCAATGTAGTCTCAACATGGCAGCTAGAGTGACCTTCAAAAGTCAGAGGCCACCAATTCTTCATTTAAAATCCTGCAATGGCTCTCCCTTCAGCCAGAGTAAAAGTTAAGATCTTCACAATGGCCCAGGAGACCCTATGTAATCTGTACCCCTCCACCCCATGACCTCTCTGACCTCACCTCTCACTGGGCCCCCATCCTTCTCACATCCGCACTGCTGTTCCTCCACCTCTCCCTCCCACTTTGTCTGTCCCTCTTCAGGACTCCTGCACCATCCGTTCTGCCTGCCCAGGCGACTTTGCTTGGCTAACTCATTTTTCTTTTGCAAGCCTTTGAAAGTCACCTTTCCAGTGAGACTGACACAGAACCATCCCCATCTAAAATTGCAGTTTGCTCTCTCCATATCTCCCTACCATGATGTATGTTTTCCAAAGGACCTAAAATACTAGGTATTTATTATGTTTATTCTCCACTCATTAGAATTTTAGCTCCTCAAGAACAGAGATTTTTTTTTAAGCTGTTTTGTTCCCTGGTATATGTAATCCAGAGGGCTGTGAATGAATGAATGAATGAATGAATGAATGAAATGGTCATTAACTAATATAGTTTGGCTGTGTCCCCCTACCAATCTCATTTTGAATTGTAGTTCCCATAATCCCCACGTGTGGTGGGAAGGACTTGGTGGGAGGTAATTTAATCATAGGGGGATTACTCTCATGCTCTTCCCATGATCGTGAGTTCTCATGAGATCTGATGGTTTTATAAGGGGCTTTTCCCCCTTTTCCTCAGCACTTCTCCTTGCTGCTGCAGTATAAAGTAGGACGTGCCTCCCTTTCTGCCATAGCTGTAAGTTTCTTGAGCCTCTTTCCTTTCTAAATTACCTAGTCTCCGGTATGTCATTATTAGCAGTGTGGGAATGCACTAATACATTAACAAAAGCTATATTTGTTAAATATCTAGCAAGAAGCACAGATTAGTGCTAAAAACTTAATGAAATGGAGATGTCAGGTTTTCGTAAATAAAGATGTATCACCAAAGTGCAAAAGTCCTTAATTTGAGGAATGATTTGTCCTTTCAGGTTAAATTTCTGCAGTTTAAGGACAATAGTGTGCAACTTAAAGACAGTGTGGTTCAAAAATAAAGACAAATCCCAACCTTTTACCCTGTCCTGAACTTTGGTATTGTTTAAGCACTGGATTGACCCATTACAACTAGGTATTTGGTATTATATTTCAGGAATTCATAACTGCTTTTAATTACTGTAGCAAATATCTAAGCACAAGAAAATGAACTGCAAACAGATCAACAGGTATTAATTACTATTTCACAGTGAATTCAAATGCTGTCAGATCTAAAAACTCAAGTCATGCATTTTCCAGCTGTTTTAAGTCTCAGAGCTGAGCAGAATGTCCTGAAAACTTATGTTTCTAAAGAGAAGATTATTAGCACCAACTGGAAATTGTCAAGTTGGCTCCAAACTGGCTAATCTCAGAGATGCTGCTCCAGGAAAAAACTTTTTCTCATAATTACAGGAGATTGCAACCATGGAAAAATAAAAGGCAGGAGAAATGGAGAAGTAGATATCTGGAAATGTAATCTTGGTTAAAGAGAGAGAAACCACCTGACACAGAGAAAACAAAAAGCTATGTTTCCTTAGCCATGCACACAATTTAGTCCTGCTATTCTGTTCTGTGAATATCTGAAAGTGAGATAGTAATAGCTAACATTTTTAATCTAAATAGAATTACCTTTTATGACTGTTGGCAACCTAGATTTTCTTAGAGTTTCTGGATACGAATGTGAACTTATTTAAAAATATTTTACTTTAATCTGGTTTTTGGTGCATATTTTAACATTACATATTTTTTCTTGTTTAAAAAAAAATGCTCATTGTAGAGAATTCACACTAAAGAGTACAAAGAAAAAAATAAAATCACCACTAATATTACCATATCATTAACATTCTGACATTATTTCTTTGGTCCTTTTCCTCTGCTTGTATGATGACTCCAGCCTCCATCTAAATTTTCAGCAGGTTTTCTTTAATGTCTACCCAGTGACCTCTACACATTTTTTGATATGACTGAGGGGTCAGCCCCCTTTCTTATCATCATTTTGTGGAGAAAATGCTAGGACTTTTTGCCGTTGGTTAGAATGCTCCATTTTGGGGGCTGTTGCCTTTGCTGCTGACAAAGTCAGGAAGCCTACAGCAAGGCCATTTCAGTTCAACGCAAGATCCTGAAAGGAGGGTCTAAGAGTAGACTAAGAGTCTGGGGGTCTAAAACATTCAGCACTACGTGAAACACAAGTCTCACTGTCATGGTCACTGGTAGAAGTTTCCCTGGAGGAGGAGGGCTCGAAGGCAAAAGGAAGTCCTCCCTGCATTGCTGCTCAGGCCATGCAACTACAGCCTGGATGGCTCTTTGTATTTGCCCACTCAGAAGATACGCTGGGTTTGTATCAAGGCCCTTCTGCTGGGGTGGTCAGGTCAGAAGGAAGTTAACATTAGCCATACATTGTGCCTTAATCCAGCATCTCCCTAGAACAACTTCAACCCTGGTTTAGGGCTCAATACCAACCACAAACCAATCTAAACACAACCTTGTCATCACCAAGCAGAACATTAGTGGAGCTCTGTAACAGGAATATTGGAGAGGTTGCCCCATCACATCCCTAAAAACTTGACCATGCAGTGAATTAGTGGGGGTGGACACATGCTTTATTCATTCATCTCGTAAATACCACTGACTCCTGTTTTTTATCACACTGTGGTATCAGTCAATCTCTTCTGTCCTCCATCTACTCTGAAATGATTCGAAGCACATTGCTGCAAGTGAGTTATTGTAAATTGACTCTTATTTACTAAAAACAGCATTGAATGCAATTCGATAATTAGCAATTTTTGAAAGCATCAAAAGATAAAAAACAGGCAATGAGTGAATATCATTGTCAGCACTGTTGCTTCATTATCAAATGGCTTTTGGCCACAGCTTATTCATGATGGTGTAGCCACTGCTTTGAACATAAATAAATTATATTTATGTACCATGGTACAAAAATCTTAATATGCTTTGAAATAAACACAAAAAATATAAAACAAAGGGTATAATGATAGACATATATATGTGTATATTTACATACACATGTATATATATGTTTATTCATTAATGTACATTTCTATGTGTGTATATGAATATGAACACATTATGACATATATATATACATATATACATAATATATACATAAATGTATGAGCATCAATATTTTCTGCCTCTCAGGAAACATTCCTAGATACCTATTTTTTTTTTTAAATCCTAGGGGAGGGACGGTGGGGGGTGGGGAGTTGAGGAGAGATAGCAAGGGGAGAGATGCCAGATGCAGGTGATGGGGAGGAAGGCAGCAAATCACACTGCCACGTGTGTACCTATGCAATAATCTTGCATGTTCTTCACATGTACCCCAAAACCTAAAATGCAATAAAATAAATAAATGGAAAAAAAAATCCTGGTTAAAGAATATGTTTTCTACCTTTCAATAGGTTACAACTGAAAGAGGCATTGTTAACAAAATAGAAGAGAATAATTCTACAGAGAACATCCAAATAATTCACACAAACAACAACTAATACTCATGAATGAACAAACAAAATACATTATCTATGTATGATGATTGATTTCATACTTAGAGGCTCTGTATGAGAAAAAGGACAGGAAGCAAAAGGCTTTTCATGTCCAGGAACATCTTGATACTTCAAGAAATATGTGAAGGAAGGAGAGAAAGGAGTGGACCAAACATTGCCGGGATGAAATTTCTGGCAGGAAAGAGTGTGGGTGAAGAACTGAAGTTGTGAGTGAAAAAACACATGAAAGTATAATGCAAACACCAGATGCTTGAGAAAGAGAGAGAGCCTTCACAGGGCCTAGGAAGAGGCGGGACATTTGCAGGATACTGACAGCCCATTATCTTTCCAGAATATTGAGAAAAATTCAAGTTTTAACCTATACTTGCTCTTTATAGAGTCCCTTCATGTAATTCTGCTTTAAACCAATTCTTCCAGAAGGAATAAATGCAATTTATTTGTTAGCGCATAGTGCTACAAGGATTTCCATCAGTGACTTCCTCCTTTGAGGGGAATAATTATCTCGGGAGTTAAAGAGCACAGACATCATGACATGTGAAGATGCCTCAATGGCTTTGCAGGAAAAGTGAGTTTGTACAACAGCAACAGACCGCATCACAAGTGGCCCTTTGAAATAAGAACAAGATTGGGAATTCCAAAGCAAATTTTCCTGCTCCTAATCCTTATAACCCTTTCTTCTCTATGCCATTTGCTCCCCATCTTCGGCCCCCAGTGAAGATGTCCATCCTGTTACCCTAAGATGTTCTTGAAATTTATTTTTGAAGGCAACCTTCTTTCTCTCTGGTTCTAATCCTTTCTCTTTCTTTCAGAATGGCGACTTGACTGGGTTTTACAGTTCCATGGACATGCATGAGCTCTATCAAACTTCTGGGAGTTTTTCTGAAATGTTTATACAAAAAGCACCTGGAGCCCATCGAGTTTCCCTCTTCAGATGTGTGAGTTTTCTTCTGTCTTGGTGGCTACTGCCTCCTTCTCACTTCCTGCCTTAGGTCAAGATAAATGAGTTTTCCACCAAGAAAGCCATATGGATCTCTGAGGTCTTGAACCCTAACCAATGTTATCTCGTTGATTGCCTTATTTTACCTCGACCTCAGCCTCTCTCTTCTGCAGTTCCATATCCACATGAGCTTCAAGAGTCTCATGAAGACCCCTTCCTTTGCTAATAGCTGCCTCGTTGTACTGCTTCTGTATTCACTTCACAGATAGAGGGTCAAATGGTAGAAATTTTTGGCAAACTTTTGACCAAACAGAGAATGGCTTATATGGGAATTAACTATGCACTTGCTCATTTTACTCTATAGAACAATCCCATCTGTGTTGGGCCTCTGTGCTCCATCTCCCATGCAAAAGAAGCATCCTATAGACTGGGCACAGTGGTTCACACCTGTAATCCCAGCACTTTGGGAGCCTGAGCAGGGAGGATAGCTTGAGCCCAGGAGGTCGAGACCAGTCTGGGCAACAAACAGACCCTGTCTCTAAAACAAAAACAAAGATATCTTCAGAGTACGTTCAGTCTTTGATCCTGGTTTAGATATAGGTATGTAGAGATTGCTATTTGAGTAGTCAATTCCCAATATGGTGTGATTTGGGCATTTGGAGAGGTCTTCTTTATATATCATAGCTCTTAGACTATTACCAATAAAGGTTTTTCTTTTGGGGTTAACATTATATTAATGATATATTTCGAATCTAATATTTGGATTGAGATACAGGAGGCAGAATATATAATACTCAAAAAATGTAATGCTCAGTGAAATGAATGTCTGTATCATATTCTTTTTTGTTGTTCTTGTTATAGAGATGAGGGCTTCCTATGTTGCCCAGGCTGGTCTTGAACACCTAGCCTAGCCTCCTAATGCGCCAAGACAATAGGTCTGAGCCACTGTGCCTCCCTTTAATATATTATTAAAATATGAACAAATTACTTCACGCAGGACCCCTCAAAATAGTATCATTCTCACTTTAATATAAATTAGTCTTATTTTAAAATGATTTTCCCGCTTTCAACAAGTTGCAATGTAAGACAAGACATTTTTTGAAATGGAGAGAAGATAAATATGAAGTAAGAAGATTTGTCCCCCGCAGGCTTTTTCTGGCAGAAAATATGGACATCTGGGTGGTGTCACAGGAGGTCAGAGGGAAGGATTTACGAAAATGGGTAAACTGGGCGGTGCATGAAAACTGGTGCCTTCGCTCCTGTGGGCCATATTCTTCTGAAAGCCAGAGAGCCCATCATCCTGTTGATTGTGACATACCAAGAGAAGTGCTGAAGGTAAAAGCCCTGTGTCCTCCCCATCCGTGATCTTGGCCGAAGTTATTAACCTCCAGAGAGTCTCCGTGCTTTTAGAGACTTCCTGGTCTGAAGTGACTCCCTGTTGTGGACAAAAGCTGAAAACAAACAACATAAAAACAAGCGAAAGAGGTCAGTTACTCAAGGCTCTAGACAGCTAGCCAACACCTCCACAGACCAACAGTGGCTTAGCTTAATAGATTTCGCAAAATCGCTTTTTTCTTTTTCTCCAGTTTTTTTTTTTTTTTCTTATTTAATAAAGTTGAAAACACAATGCAGTTCTGCAAGACATTTTTTTCTTCCATTGTGTCATTTACTGCTTCACTTAAGGGGGAAAAGTCCTTTATACTCTTGCCAAAAAAGAAGCAAGGGAGGACTAAGAAGGAATGTTTTATTTGGGATTCCTGTCTGTATCCGTCAAAATGAAAGAACTGGCAAAATGATATTGAAATAATGGTGGATAGTCTTGCTGGCCTCATTTTGGACACTTTCTTGAAAAGGCTGTTTATTAGATTATGCAAGGCTCTTAAAAATTCAAAGAACTCTTACTTTGACAAAGCATTTTTCCATCATCTGGTTAGAATTTCTGGGCCAGTTAGCTCAGATCTACTATTTCCTCCCCATGTGTTCTGCAAACCATGGGGGGAGAGGATCATTATTTTGCAGGAGTCAGGAATGAGATGCAATTATGGGGCCTGAGCACAGGAGAGATGATATCTTCTCCCAAGCTCACTAGCATAGAAGGCCACTTGTCTACATGCAGGGGCTGCTGACTGAAATTGGCCTAGTGTATTCTACAAGTGCCTTATCAGCCAACGCTCCTCTTCTGTTTATTTAGAAAGAAACCATTGTGTGATGTGGTTATTCTTAGGAGGTCTGCAGAACAAGTGCTGCCTTTGACATGCTGAATGTGCAGTGTACACATACGCCCTCGTCTATGAGTTCACATGTGCACACACACGCACACAGTCCCAAAGGCCCTCCTGCCTGGTATGAGGAGGAAACCCTCAGATGGAGGCCTGCATCCCTGCAATTCAAGCAGATAAATTTGGAGCTGGCCATGGGGTTTGCTCTCCTCAGTCTCTACCTTAATATTTTGGGGCACAGTTTATATTCAGGAATCCAGTGTGTAGGAATGCTGGAATAGCTGCAATTTAGGGTAATTTGCCTGGGTTTGAATTTGAGCTTTCTTTGGCCTAATCTGTTAATTGAGACCTGAACTTCGGCTGGCTGCCGCATTCATAGAGCATGTGGGCACCAGACTGATTGACCTCTATTTCTGTCCACCGAAAATGCCATCCCTCCCACTCCTTTAGCCTCTCACCCCAGGAAAAGTCATGTATTGAACCTACTTGCCTGGAAATAAGTTAAAATGTTCAGTAAATAGACAGAAAGTAAATGTACCCATTTTCACACTTATCCTTCATTCTCCAAAGATGGAAGCGTATTAACATAAGAAATGCCTCATCTAAAAGGGAAATCGATACTGGGCAAAAATTACTTCTTAGTTACAAGAAGAGAATTCACTTAGAAAGAAACATTTGGACATGTATTGACATGTCTACTGAGCAGCTCTCATCCTCAAGCAGGCTTGAGAATTCCAAAGTTCCCTGGACCTTATTTAACTCCAGAAAGGGAGAAGGATGTATGTACAGTGGACTCTCATACAAGACAGCATGAAAGGACATAGAGCTATTTTAAAGATAAAAGCAACATGTATCGAGAGGGAATTCATTTTATTCTGGGAGTAGACGAAGGAAGGTTCATGGAGGAGTCCCCTTCTAAATGGAAACTCTACCCTGTCAGGAACATACGGTGCATAGACATGGAATAGCTAAATGGGAGCACTAATTTCACTTTCCAGGTGTGAATTGAAATATACCACATGTGAACACATGCACACACACACGCGCACGTGTATAAAAATGAATGTGGTGTGTGTATGTATATATATTTTTTATGTGTGTATATATATATTTATGTGTACATATATAGAGGGAGATAATTTTTTTTAATGCTATCTTTAAAGCGATATCTCTTTTAAATTGTTGAAGCATTGTGATAAATTAAGGAGAAGTTAGTTAAGCAATGATACAGGTATATATATATAAATATATATATATACTATTATTAGGTTTATATCTACTTACTGAGAGAATAGATCTAATTTTCTACAATGCTTATATCTATATATAATAAGAAAAACTGTTGCCTTTCTATTAATTTCAGTATTTTTTCTTTCAGCAACACCACTACAAAAGCTGAAAAAATTCATCTCCAGCACCTTCAGGCAGAAGGAAAATGATACCAGGTGGAAATATGGATCTACACAAGGGAATAAACAACACTAGAGATTATGACTATGTGGCTAGTATATATATATTTTTATTATTAAATCTAAATAAAATCTTATTTAAACAAAAATATTACAGAATCATGTGGCATTTATAACATGAAGAAGCAAAACGGATGATAAGAATAGCACAATTACAGGAGGGAAATGAAAGTATGCTACAGTAAAGTTTTTATACTATGTGTAAAATGATATACTATAACTAGAACATAGAATGTGGTAAGTTGGTTTTTTCTAATACATAATGAATATTTTGTTTTTATTTATTTTTTAAAAAATTTATTATACTTTAAGTTCTGGGGTACATGCGCAGATTGTGCAGGTTTGTTACATAGGTATACACGTGCCATGGTGGTGGTTTCCTGCATCCATCGCCCCGTCATCTACATTAGGTATTTCTCCTAATGCTATCCCTCCCCAAACCCCCATCCCCTGCTATTCTTTCCCTAGCCACCTACCCCTCCCCAGCCCCAATGTGTGATGTTCCCCTCCCTGCGTCTGTGTGTTCTCATTGTTCAACACCCACTTATGAGTGAGAACATGCAGTGTTTGGTTTTCTGTTCTTGTCCAGTTTGCTGAGAATGATGGTTTCCAGTTTCATCCATGTCCCTGCAAAGGACATGAACTCATCCTTTTTTATAGTTGCCTAGTATTCCACAGTATATATGTGCCACATTTTCTTTATCCACTCTATCATTGATGGGCAACTGGGCTGGTTCCAAGTCTTTGCTATTGTGAAGAGTGCCACATTAAGCATATGTGCGCATGTGTCTTTATAATAGAATGGTTTATAATCCTTTGGGTATATACCCAGTAATGGGATTGCTGGGTCAAATGATATTTCTATTTCTAGATCCTTGAGGAATTGCCACACTGTCTTCCATAATGGTTGAATTAATTTACACTCCCACCAACAGTGTAAAAGTGTTCTTATTTCTCGACATCCTCTCCAGCATCTGTTGGCTCCTGATTTTTTAATGATCACCATTCTAACTGGCGTGAGGTGATATCTCAGTGTGGTTTTGATTTGCATTTCTCTAATGACCAGTGATAATGAGCTTTTTTTCATATGTTTGTTGGCTGCATAAATGTCTTTTTTTGGAAAGTGTCTGTTTATATACTTGCCCACTTTTTTGATGGGGTTGTTTTTTTCTTGTAAATTTGTTTAAGTTCTCTGTAGATTCTGGATATTAGACCTTTGTCAGATGGGTAGATTGCAAAAAATTTTTTCCATTCTGTTGGTTGCTGGTTCACTCTACTGATAGTTTTTTTGTTTGTTTGTTTTTGCTGTGCAGAAGCTCTTAAGTTTAATTAGATCCCATTTGTCTATTTTCGCTTTTATTGCCATTGCTTTTGGTGTTTTAGTCATGAAGTACTTGCCCATGCCTGTGTCCTGAATGGTATTCCCTAGGTTTTCTTCTAGAGTTTTTATGGTGTTAGACCTCATGTTTAAACCTTTAATCCATCTAGAGTTAATTTTTGTATAAGGTGTAAGGAAGGGATCCAGTTTCAGCTTTCTGCATATGGCTAGCTAGTTTTCCCAACATTTATTAAATAGGGAATTCTTTCCCCATTGCTTGTTTTTGTCAGATTTGTCAAAGATCAGATGGTTGTAGTTGTGTGGTGTTATTTCTGAGGCTTCTGTTTTGTTCCATTGGTCTATATCTGTTTTGGTACCAGTACCATGCTGTTTTGATTACAGTAGCCTTGTAATATAGTTTGAAGTCAGGTAGCATGATGCCTCCAGCTTTTTTTTTTTTGGAAGGGTGGGTTTTTTTTTTTTTTTTTTTTTTGGTTCCACATGAAGTTTAAGGTGTTTTTTTTCCAATTCTGTGAAGAAATTCAATGGCAGCTTGATGGGGATAGCACTGAATCTATAAATTACTTTGGGCAGTATGGCCATTTTCACAATAATTATTCTTCCTAACCATGAGGATGGAATGTTTCTCCATCTGTTTGTGTCCTCTCTTATTTCCTTGAGCAGTGGTTTGTAGTTTTCCTTGAAGAGGTCCTTCACATCCCTTGTTAGTTGTATTAAAAAAAAAAAACTAATAAGTTAAAGATGTTTAATATAAACCCTGAAACAACCACTAAATTTGCAAAATAAAATTATAACGAATAAG
The DNA here is from genome assembly GCF_009761245.1 of Sapajus apella. Lineage (NCBI taxonomy): Eukaryota > Metazoa > Chordata > Mammalia > Primates > Cebidae > Sapajus > Sapajus apella. Next base: position 1,550,043 of record NW_022437097.1, read on the forward strand.
CCAACAAAGAAGATGAAATAGAATTTTAAAATACTCAATACAAAAGAAAGCAAAAAAGAGTTATTTTGAAACAAAGAACAAGTGGGACAATTTGATATTCAATACCAAAGTGGTAGATTTGAACTTAATTTATATTAATAATCACAGTAAATGTCAATGATCTAAATACATTAATTAAAAAGCAAAGATCATTAGATAGTATAAAAATAGCAAGATCCAAATATATGCTGCATGCAAGATATAGTAACATAATATAATATAAATCATATATGTAATGTCAGTATAAAGATATATTGATTAAAAGAAAAAGAATGGAAACAAGATATAGCAAGCTAACACTAACTGAAAGTAGAAATAGATAATTTCAACTAGAAATCTCTAGTTGAAATTATAAATAGACAAATCCACGATTACAACTGGAAATATTGATACCTTTCACTAATTGATAGAGTGAGTAGAAAGAAAATTGGTAATAATATAAAAGACTTGAACAACACTGTCAACTAACTTGACCTAATTGACAGTTACAGAACATTCCACTCAACAATAGCAAAAAACACATTATTTTTAAATGTGCCAAGAATGATAACCATGATACACCATACTTTTTGCCTTAAAGCCAGTCTCAATATATGTAAAAAAATGCAAGTCAAACAAAGCATTATCTCTGACCACAACAGAGTTAAATTGAAACAGAAAAATATCTGAGGAAAAAATGAATAGAAAGAGGAAACATAATTTCACATTCTGCTGAGATTTCAATAATAAGGGGTTATTCAAACAACTTTAATCTGATTTGAAAATGTAAATGAAAAGTAGAAGTTTCTGGAAAAAATAAGCTGTATTATAAAAATAAAATAATGATTTTTAAAAATCTTCCTCCAAAAGTGTCTAGAATTAAGTGGCTTTATAGTGAATTCTCCCACGTATTAGAGAAGTAATTAATTCCAATAGTACATAAATTATTCCAGCCTGTGGAAAGAGAAAGCTGTCTTCAACTCACTTTCTCAGTATTTTATAATCCTTGTACCAACAGGCAAGGACAATATAGGAAAGCAAAGGTATTGGCCAATCATACTAAATTTATTAATGTTTACAAAAGATACCATGACCAAGTTAACTCAGAAATGCAAGGTTGGCTTAACACTAAAACAAATCAAAGTAAAGAAACAGGGAGGGGAGTAGATATTCACCTAATCAGATACCGAGTATTACTACAAAATTATATAATTAAGACAGTTGAGTATCATTAGATACTCAACTAAATCAAATAAAAATTTGAAACATGAGTAGCTCATAAACAGAAAGTGTCAGATTATATTCCTAAGGAAACAAACACTAAAATCTAATGAGATACCATTTCTTACATCCCAGATTGGCAAACATTTAGAAAGTTAGATGGTAAATGTTGGTGAGGTTACAGAGTTAGAGAAACACATACAGTGGAGGTGAGGATATAATTGGGTTCATCCATTTGCTAAATAGTTCAGATAGGGCATTCACATAGGGTATGTAAATATGCACATCCTCTTTGACCCAGCAATTCCAATAAATATACCAGAGAATACCATGTACATGTTCATCAGAGGTCATACTAACAATGTTTCTATTGCTTTATTCAAAATAGCAGAAAACTAGAAACAGCAAAAATAACCATCAAACAATAGACTGAATGAATGGAGATAGTCTTATGTAATAGACTATCAAACAGCAATAAAATCTAATGAACTTTAGCCATATACATCAAATGGATGAATCTCACAAACATAAAGAACAAACTGCCCACTATTTTATTTAGAGTCAAATGTGTGAAACTAAACAATTTTCTCAAAAGGAAAGATTGGTACGGAATTTAGGGGAATGGCTGCCCCTGGAGGCGGAAGAGGGAATAGAATCAGGAAGAGATGTCTGGGGCAGAAGTCTGCAAGTGTTTTCTATAAAGGGCCAGACAGTATCTACTTTTGGCTTTGTGGGTCATATGGTCTCTGTTGCAACTACTAAATTCTACTGTTGTAACAAGAAAGGAGTAGAGATAATATGTAAATAAATGGCCATGACTGAGATCCAATAAAGTTTTATTTACAAAAACAGGCAGTGGGCTGAATGCGACCCGAGGCCCATAAATCCACCAACCTGTGATCCAACATATTAGTAATGAATTTATGGGTGTTCATTGGGTTTTGTTTTATTTTTCACTTGCCTAAAAGAACCTGCCAAATGCGACCATGTTGACTTCTCAGGCAGAGCTTGAAAGGTGACAGACCCCATTGCCGAAAAGTAAAGAAAATAGGAATCAATCCAAACATGACCCAGGGCTTGGCATGTAGCACACGTCAATATCCAGTATTATTATTATTACTATTTTATTATTTCCCAGCCATCCTAAATCTTAATAGCCATTCTCCCTTTGAGTTTTTTAGTTCCCTACACTTTGCTTTACCTCTGTAGACAAGACCTGTCTTCCTTCTGAGAAGGGATTGTCATTTAGGACACCTTTGCATAGTATCTGAAGCTGGATTATTTGGGCACAATCTGTAGTTCTACCACATAGCAGTGTGTTGCCTTGACAAATTACTTAAATTCTTGGGGTCTCAGTTTCTTCATCTGTAAAATAGGAAAAATAATAGTATTTATTTCAGGATTATAATGAAGGTTGAATAAGTTAATACTTGTGTAGCGCTTAGAACACCGTTTGTTACACAGTAAGCTATATGTAGATTTTAGTTTGTATTACTATTATCAGCAAATTGATTAACTCTATTAACACGCAATTTTAATATATCTCATCACTCTAGAAATAGAAAAGGAAAACTATATGACAGGTTTTTTTCTGAGCTACTACTGCGTATTTGGATTCTTAAAAATGCAAAGATATAACCTAGAATAATTGATTTGAGCTTTATTTTCATGAGTTTTACTTATCTCTCTGCTCCTTTCATTTCTAATTTTTAGATTATTGTTCAGTACAAGTATGACAAAAATTATCCACATCTGTTATTTATCTTTCCATCCTGGGGCAAGGCAAATGTGTATAGTTCCCTCAAGATAACACGAACCATATGGAGCCCATGGAATTATATGTATTATCAGTTTACAAATTCGGACTTTGCCAAAGATTGTCCACAAGCAGCGCGGAGTTCTTTGGTGCAAGAGTTTGCACTGGGATGTTTATACTCAGCAAATATATTGGTGTAAAACATGCTTGCAGCTGGTGCCTCCTCAGAGAGAGGGGGCTTGATGGTGCTTTGCTGCACATTAGGATCGCCTCAGAGGCTTTAAAAACCATCAGTGCTCAGGCCATACTCCACATCAATTAAAATAGAATCTGTTCGGTAGAATCAGTGGCATCAGTATTTTTTGGTTTTCCAAATTCTCCAGATGATTCCGTTTTGCAGGCAAGCTTGAGAACCACCAAGAGCTTTAGAAAAGAAGACTTTGCATCTTTTTGGCCCCGATAGGAAAATGCCTAGGAACACAAACACACCCCCATTTGGAACCATTTTTTGCCCTCGCAATTATACGATGCACATGTCTGGATAAAAATTTCATCCTGCTCAAATCTGAATTAGCATCCCTGAAGTACTATACCTCAAGAATATCCTTTTTAAAAACAGCAAGCCCTCATTTGACTACAAGATGATTTAATCCTGCCCTGTTGAGAGAAAGAAAAAAGAGAGAGAGTGAAGAAACTCAATCCATCCATCCAATTTTCAAGTCAATTGCTATTCATTCAACAAGTTACATCCTGGGCTTAACACAAACTCTGTATCTGTCACCCTTAATCACATGCAGTTGGTCCTCAAACAGAGACCAGAAGGTGACAACCAAGGTAAGCTCCGTATGTCAGCTGGCTCCAATTCAGTGTCCTGGAAAGAGTCATACAGAACTGTGGGTCACTTTTCAGAGGATGGTTTACTGGATGCCACACGTAAGACCATTTGTTTTGATTTCGTATGAGCATTTTCACTGTCATGAAAATCTCTGGATGCTGCAGTTCCTTATGATGGTCTCAGTGCCTACAGAATCCTTTCCCAAGTTTTCCTCTTGTTGCAGAGAAACAATGAGGCATTAGAGTTACTAGCAAGAGCTGTGTTGCCATTAAGAATTAGATTACTCATCTTGTTTTTTTAAATATTAAATAGATAATATTTTGGCCAGGACTAGTGGCTCCCACCTGTAATCCCAGCACTTTGGGAGGCAGAGGCGGGTGGCACCTGAGGTCAGGAGTTTGAGACCAGCCTGGCCAACATGGTGAAACCCCGTCTCTACCAAAAATACAAAAATTAGCTGGGCGTGGTGGCGGGCGCCTGTAATTCCAAATAGTCAGAAGGATGAGGCACGGAATTGCTTGAATCCGGGAGGCAGACGTTGCACTGAGCTGAGATCGTGCCACTGCACTCCAACCTGGGTGACAAAAATGAACCTCTGTCTCAAAAAAAAAAAAAAAAGGAGAAATAATATTTCAAACAATTATTTTCGTTAGTATGTTAAGTTGCTTTGCTGTATAGAACCTGCTTCTGATTGCTTTAGGTAAACGATTTTAGTGATTACAGATTATCCGTAAAATGAGGGATTATTTAATAATATAATCTCCAAGGCTATTTTTAGTTCTTAAATCAAAAATGATCTGAATTTGGGAATTTAGAGGTGGTTGTGTGGTTGAGAGACATACAGAAGTTCAAGTACCAATTTCGCTACTTATTTTGGGCCTCAGTTCCTACACCTCTGAAAAATGAGCTGATTATGGTATTTGCCTCCTGGAGAGTCAGGTGCAAAGCATGGGTTTAGAGTCAGGCTGCATGGCTTGAACCACAGTCCAGGCAGACTTGACCATGTCACTGTAAACAAAGTTTGTGACATCCTTATACTTCATTTCCTTCACCTGTAAAATTGGAATATGACAATGAATATTGCATAAGGTAATCATGACATTAAGTAAGTTAATGGATGTTAAATTTAGCACAAAACCTGTGTTAAATGACGAACATTTAAAAATAACTCTTGCTATCATCACTGTGTCATCAGTGTAAAACGAGATTGCACAGATAAAGTGCAGACGCTAGAGATGTGCACACTATCATCCTCCTCGTCTTCCCCTCCCCCTATTTCCATAAGATTCTCCATCTGCAACATCTTTCCAACATCTGAGATTAATCCTGTGGGATCCCTGAGGATATGGAAAATAGGCTCATTTTTCACTCTCTAATACTATTCCCTGTACTCAGTAAACACTCAGGCAAAGAATAAATGGATGAATAAAAAAGTTTGTGAATTAAGTGAGAGATATGATCAATTGGGAAGTGATGATAAGTGAGGGTCCTTAGAGAAGCCTCAGAGAAGAAATTTGAAATTATTTATACAGAGGGAGAAGGGGGAAAATTAATGGATAATAACAGAAGTTCTTGAGGAACGTGTGGCAAACGATTAAACCTCCCCATCTATGAATATGCCCAATGGGCTCAAAAGTTGTATGGAGCATTAAGCCCATCCTCATACTTCACTAGCAGTGTGGCTGTCAGGGGACTTTCTGTGGGAGATCAAAGCTGCCTTCCATGATGTCAACACAGAAGCTTAAATGTTCATCTTATATATGTGACTAAATAATACACATCTAGATAGAGGAAAACTAAGATGGTCACTAAGTGACAAGTGTGGAAAGCACATATTTATCCTCCACTTTCAGATCCCCTTTGAACTGACACAGCAATACAAAAACAAAGAAGAAATACCTGTGCAAGGGACTATTTAAGAATGTCATACGCATGCTAAAAATCTTGAGGAATTTCTGCAAGATGTCTCAGAAATGGGGCAGATTGAAGAAAAATTCTGCAAATCACAATTCACTACATGAGAAGATATTTTTTCAGCAGAACCTCACCAATTTCTAAGTGCCACAGCTAAGGTCAGTCCATAACACAGCATTTATAGGAACGGTTTTATCCTAGCAGCACTGAAGGTCACTTGGAGTAAGGACCCCATGAACACACTCACTCTCACTTACCTCGATGTCTGAAAGTAGGATCAGGCAAAAACCAGGGAATTTGAAGGGGCAGTTATGCCAAGGGGTGGTGGGAGTCTCAGAACAAGCTGAAAAACCACTGACAAACAAGAAAAAGGAATTCTTTGGGACCCAGGTGACTGCCTCTAGCTCCGACTCCTTCCTTATTTCTATTTTCTGAAGATTTGTGTTAGTGAAATAAAATTACAGAAAAGTTAATACTTTTCCTTCTTTCTTTACCTAAACCACTCAATGCCTTAAAAATATTTCTTAGTTTTCCAAAAAGGTAAAACACAAAATTTTCTTTCTGTGGGAATGAGCAAATGAACACAATTGCCAGGCACATAAATTAAAAATGTCTTCTAAAGGTTTTAAGGAATCAGAAACAATATCCTCTCAAGAAACAGAATTATTATGTGAAATATGTCTGGCAATAAACTTAAGAAAATCTGGAATTAATATTCTTGATAGGATTTAGAAAACTATTAAATAACCAGTCAGAAGAGAGGGAAATGCAACTTGAGATAAGAATATAATTGTGTAGTAATGGTGGTGCGGGGGTCTGAGAATATATTGCAGCAAAGAGAAACAGTGATGCCCAAGTTCATTTCCAGAAAGAGAAAAATACATGTCATATTTGCTTTTACTTGAATGAAAAAAAACTGTGGAAGGTACACAAAATACAATAAATGTAATTAAATTTTGTTGGTAGAAACAGTGGTGATGGGCCAATGGGAGTGAAATGGGAGGAAACCTTCCACCTAAAAGAGAAATTTGTGTAAAAGAAACGTGTATGTCTGATCTCTGCTATAAGTTTATTATTTTAGATTCCTGATATAGGTGGGACAGTAGAATATTTGTTCTGTGTCTGGCTCATTTTGTTTGACGTAATGTCTCCCAGCTTCATCCACGTTGTGGCAAAAGAAGGGATTTCCTTCTTTTTTAAGCATTAAGCCAACCCCCCTTTTCTAAGCTAAATAATATTCCATTGTATGTATGTAACACATTTTCTTTGTCCATTTATCTGCTCCTGGACATTTGTTTCTATACCTTTGCTTCTGTAAGTAATGCCATAGAGAATGTGAACGTGTAGATAGCTCTTTGGGAGTTTGGTTTCAGTTTTGCAGGGTATACACCAAGAGGTGGGATTGCTGGATTATCTGGTAGTTCTTTTTTTTAAGTTTTTGAGGAACTGCTACACTGTTTTCCATAGTGGCTATGCCAATTTGTATTTCCAGAAAAGGTGTGCAAGGGGTTCCTTTCCCCTGCATCCTACCCAACACTTATTTTTAATTCTTTTGATAATAGCCATCCTAAAATGTGTGAAGTATTACTTCATGGTGGTTTTGATTTGCATTTCTCATCATTAGTGATATTGAGTACTTTTTCATATACCTGTTTGTGATTGTTTATGTTTTTTTAAGAAGTGTCTCTTCAGGTCTTCTGCCCCTTTTAAAAGTCAGATTGTTTTTCTGCTATTGAGTTCTAGAACTAACTCCTATATTTTAATATTAACTTTTAATCGGATGTATGACTTGCAGATATTTTCTCCCATTCCATAGGCTGCCTCTTCATTTTGTTGTTTACTTTGCTGTGCGGCAGCTTTTTAGGTTGATGTAGTCCCATTTGTTTATTTTTACTTCTGTTGCCTATGCTTTTGGTGTCTGTCATATCCAGGAAATTACTACTAAGATCCATATGAAGAATCTAAAAATTTGTATTTATTTAACTTTTGAACAAAGGTAATGTGTTACATATTCAAAAAATAAGTAAAAACCATGAAAATGTCTATTTCAAAACATGCTATTTAAAAAGATAATTCCAGAAGATAATACTTTAAAGTGACTTCTGAGGAGAATAAATACAAGTAATATATGAGCTACTGCCATGTTTTTCAAAAGTTTATAGCTTTTGACTTGTAAAACTGTGCATATGTATTTTTATTTAAAAAAGACAAAATTAAAATCCTTCTCCAAGAAATTAAAAGAAAAAAGATTACAGATTTAGTGAGACAGAGAGTTATAGATATTATCAGAAGGAGAAAACAAAACAGGGAGTGAGAAAGTAACCAAAGACATAATAGAAAAAAAGTGGATTGAACTAAAGCAGGGAGTTCAATCTTTTGGCTTCCCTAGACCATACTGGAAGAATAATTGTCTTGAGCCATACATAAAATACACTAATACTGATGATAGTTGACGAACTAAAAAAAAAAAAAAACGCCAAAAAATTATTTGTGTTGGGCTGCATTTGAAGCTGTCCTGGGCCACGTGCAGCCTGTGGGCTGCAGTTTGGACAAGCTGGAACTAAAAGCATTTGTGTTGTTAAAGCAAATAGGCTCGCTGAATATGAGGCAAAATAAATGAACAAAGACAGACATGGAGACAAATCCTCTGGAAACAATTACGTTTTTTTTTAAAGGATGTGGCAAAAGATTTCATACTGGGAAAATATTCTCCTCCACAATATTAAATCACAGATACTGCTTTTTCCTGTTTCCGTCTTTAGCATCAGCAATATCTTTTTTTTTTTTTGACAGAGTCTCTGTCTCCCAGGGGTTGGAGTGCAGTGGTGCAATCTTGCCTCAGTCCAACCTCTATCTCCTGGGCTCAAGCAATTCTACTGCCTCAGCCTCCCGAGTAGCTGGAAGTAAAGGCATGTGCCACCACACCCAGCTAATTGTTTTGTATTTTTAGTAGAGATGGGGTTTCACCGTGTTGGTGAGGCTGGTCCTGAACCCTTAACCTCAAATGAGCCACCTGCCTCGGCCTCCCAAAGTGCTGGGATTACAGGTGGGAGCCACAGCGCCTGGCCAGCACCAGCAATATCTTAACGGCCAGCATTTATGCTTTGCTAAGATCCAGGCACTGTGCTCAGGGTGTGCATGTGCTTTTTCCTTGAATCTTCAGGACAATGCCATGAAATGGGAATTTAAGTATCAGAAATACTAAATAACTTACTCAAGGACACAAAGCCAAGAGCTGAACTGATACATTCTGACTAGATGATCAATACTTCTTAACACTGAACTCGACAGAAATAAAAAAAAAATAAGGTTGCAGTTTACAACCCCAACTGTACATTAGAATCCCCCTGAACGCTTTTTAAAATCCTGCTTCTGCCGGGTGCGGTGGCTCACGCCTGTAATCCCAGCACTTTGGGAGGCCGAGGCGGGTGGATCACGAGGTCAAGAGATCGAGACCATCCTGGTAAACATGGTGAAACCCCGTCTCTACTAAAAATACAAAAAATTAGCTGGGCATGGTGGCACGTGCCTGTAATCCCAGCTACTCAGGAGGCTGAGGCAGGAGAATTGCCTGAACCCAGGAGGCGGAGGTTGCGGTGAGCCGAGGTGGTGCCATTGCACTCCAGCCTGGGTAACAAGAGCGAAACTCCGTCTCAATAAATAAATAAATAAATAAATAAAATCCTGCTTCACAAATGGAGAGTCTGGTTAAACTTGTCTGAGGAAAGAGTGTGGATATCAGATTTATCTAATAACATATAAATTCTAGTGTGAAGGCAGATGTGACAGCCACTACGTAAAAGCAAAACCTAGGGAGTTTTGAGGATACAAATGTGTTCTAAGCAGACCCAGGACTAAAGTAAGGTGAATAAGGTCCTGAGATACAAAATTTTAGTGAATACCAGAAAATTCAGTAATCAAGAGAAACAGTATTTACTGCAATTTTTAAAAATAAGAATTAAATGTAATGAATTATAATTCATGCTGGATGAAATACTGAAATTTTGAACTGGGGAGATCTGATGTCGCACCTGTATGACTCACCTCACCCTAATCTTACCCTGTCAAACTCTATTTCAAATTTTTATATTTTGTCCATCATAGATTTTTGCATAATTTTTATTTTTAAAAATACTGCATTAAATTATTGTATCTCTTGATATTTTAGGTTTTTGTTTGTTCGGTTTTGGTCTTCTGACATGAGGAAGAGGAAAAAATACATCCACTCCATCTTTCTGGGTGTCCTAAGAGTTTTATATCTAATAAAACAGTAAAGTGAAAGCAACTGAAAGTCATCCTCAGGATTAAAGCCTTCAAATAGAGTTTCACATATACACTCTTCTTTCAAACATTGCTCAAAGGGCCAGGCATGGTGGCTCACGCCTGTAATCTAATCCTAGCACTTTGGGAGGCCAAGGTGGGCGATCCACTTGAGGTCAGGAGTTCAAGACCAGCCTGGCCAACATGGCAAAACTTCCCCATCTCTACTAAAAATACAAAAATTAGTCGGGTATGATAGTGTGTGCCTGTAATCCCAGCTACTTGGGAGGCTGAGGCAGGAGAACTGCTTGAACCCAGGAGGCAGAAGTTGCAGTGAGCCAAGATTGTGCCACTGCACTCCAGCCTGGGTTACAGAGTGAAACTCTGTCTCAAAAAAAAACACCAAAAACGAAAAAGCATTGCTCAAAGAAATACTATAACACATTCAAGAATGAGGAAATCATACTATTTTCATCAAAGATGAACAATGAAATCAGGAGCCTACAATAAGTCCAAATAATTATTGATTATGTGAATATTAAACATAATGCAAATATCAACAATAAGTCTTGAATTATAAGACATATACTATAAAAATTCATAATCTCTATCTAAAATTTGAATATATAAAAATTAGAAATATTTAGAAAGAGCAGAAATAAAAATATATTAAATTTGTAAAGAACAAAATAGAATCTCTTCATTGCCTCTCTGAAAATCACCTTTCAGAGAGAGAATAAAGAGATTCTATTTTGTTCTTTACAATTTGTGTTTAGTGAAACTCACATAATGTAAAATTAACCATTTTAAAGTGAAGATTTCAGTGGCATTTAGTACATTCGCAATATTGTACAACTACTACTTCTATCTAATTCTAAAACATTTCATCACTCCATCAGGAAACCCTATACCCATTAAGCAATTGTCCTATTCCCCTTTCTCCCAGCCCTTGGTAACCACCAATCTGACTTCTATCTCTATGCATTTACTTATTCTGAACATTTCATTTAAATGGAATTATGCCATGCTTTTGTGTCTGGCTTCCTTTACTTAGCAGTGTTTTCAAGGTTCATCATGTTGTAGCACACATCAGTACATTATTTTTATGACTGAGTAATATTCTATTATACGCGTAACTACATTTTGTTTATTCATTTATTCATTGATGGACAATTGGGCTGATTTTACCCTTTGAGTATTGTTAATGCTGCTGCTATGATCATGTATGTACAGTTATTTCTTTGAGTCTCCATTTTCAAATTCTTAGAATAAAGCATAGGGAACTTGGATGTAACAATGATTCTTAGATATGACACCAAAAGCACAAGCAAAAAAGAAAAAAGATGAATAAATGGACTTAATAAAAAATAAAAGCTTTTGTGCATCAAAGGGCATTGTCAAGAAAGTGAAAAGACAACCTATAGAATGGGAGAAAATATTTGCAAATTATTATTTGATAAGGGTCTAGTATCCAAAATACATAAAGAACTCTTACAACTCAACAGCAAAAAAAAAATAATAATAACAACAACAAAAATAAATTTTTTAAATGGCAAATGACTTGAATAGACACTTCTTCAAATAAGCTGTACAAGCAGTCAACAATCACTTGAAAAGATGCTTAACATCATTAGTCGTTAAGAAAATACAAATCAAAATCACAGTGAGGTACTCCTGCACCCACTAGCATAGCTATTAACAAAAAAGGAAAATATCAAGTGTTGGTGAAGACGTGGAGGAACTAGAATCCTCATATGTTGCTGGTTGGAATGCAGAATGGTTCAGCCACTGTGGAACAGTTTGGCAGTTCCTCAAAAAAATTAAACATATTAGGTTTGTATCATAGCAACATCCCCTTTCAAGGTACCAGTTTCTGTATTAGGTATGGCCAGCTAAGTTGTAATCAGAAAGGGTTGTGTGTTAATCCAGATGAAAGAGCATGGTGGCTTAGACTAGAGTTTTAGCAATAGAAATAGCAGGACATGGTCAAATTCCAGATAGAACTTAGACACAGAATCAACAGGACAGACTGATGCGTGGGATATGGAAGGACTGGTACAATTAGTAAATAACCTTCCAGACTTCTGGTCTGTATAACCAGGTGAATTGGTGGGGGCTGAGGGGGTCCCTTTTCTGAAATAGGAACATTTGACATTTGACCTGAATGAAATATAAAAGACGAAAAGGACTCAACCTAGCAAGTATTTCTGGGAAGAATTTAGGAAAAAGAAGAAACAGTAAAGGCAGAGACTTGAGGCATGAAATGAACTTGGCTAATTTGTGGAAAAGTAAAAAAGAAGATCAATGTGGCTGTGCTGAGAGCTGGGGGTTTTCTTGCCACTGAAAAAAGATCACTTCGGTTTGCCCTCATTAAAACAAGAAGAACTAATTATTGTGCTTGGTATGCCCAAAACTGCACGAGATATTAACAGCTTTAAAACTTACGGAAATTGATTTGTAATTCACACACACACACACACACACACACACACCCCACACCTTTAATTGTGAGGTAGATGATTTTAAATTACTTTATGAAAAGTTTAACAGTTCTAAGTCATTCTGTGTACATTTTTCATGTCTTCAAACAAGGCAGGCGTACACTGTTTTTAGAAAAACAAGTATACACTTAAAAAATAGACATACACTTTTTAAAAAATCAAAGAAGCATTAAATTCAAGGCCTTATCTAGTAGAATCAATCTACACAAAGTAATTAAATTATTCAAGTAATTAAAATTGATAATATTAAAATTTAATATTTGAATAATTTAAAAGTCAGAAAAATCTTATTTTACCTCTTATATTTCAGTGTTGTCTCGACCTTAGCTTGGTTAAAATACTTAGTTATTAGAACTTTGGGGCAAAACCCAATAGCGCAAGTGGAGTGCTAAAAGTTAGACCACTGAGCCTAAGGCCACAGAACAAGGCAGAGGCTGGATGAGGAGGGTCTTACAGACGAAATCTGGTTGTGAGGAATCTGGCTGGCATGACTTACAGCCACCAAATCTTCACATCACTCTTCTGCTGTGTTAGTTCAGACACTGCCTACGTAGGTTTCCACCATACTGAATTATTTTTGGCACGAACACCCACTTTCATATGCTAAATAAATATGTTCAAATTTCTCCCCTTTGAATATAATGTTTCCTTGGTCTAATGTAGAGAATCACAATATTTTGTATTCACAGAAAACCTTTTATGCATGAGATTCCAAGTATGTGCTTTGGCAAAATAAACAGCTCTCATAATTTTCCCAGGTCCTTGATGTCCCAATTGCATTGGAACTTGCAGTTTTCCTAACAGGGAAAGGGAGGGGGCCACTGGGCCAATTCAGATACCATTCTGCCTCTATCCTCCCCACTCCTTCATATTATGTAATATCTAAAGAATGACACAGCATACTTTTTCTTCCAAGAAGCTTTTCTCCAGGAAACTGAGCTTCCACAGAGGGTGGAAAACTCCTTTTAAAGACCTTCCTTACTCTTCCACCCATTTCCCCTACTCCTAACTTCCACTCCCTGCCTTAGCACCCCCAGCAAAATTAACTCTTTCCTTCTTTTCAAGCTCCACCTTGCCCTGTTCAAACCTCTACCATGGCTTTGTTGTCAGGATTATGAGCTTTGCGATTAGAAAGACCTAGATGTGCATTCTAGCTATCCCATTAACTAGCTGTGTGCATGTGGGTCTCAGAGGCTCACCTCTAACACAGGCATGACAATTGGACTGACCACAAAGAATTGTTATAAATAACGTAAGAGACAGCATTTCCAAAAGACTTAGGACAGTAGCTGGAGCAAGGGAGGTGCTTGATCATTGGCAGTCATTAATAGCAGTAATCCAGTAGTGTTTTGTCATTGCTATCACTACTATTTTGGCAATTACAATAGCTTTTTGTGTATACAGTTGCCCCCTGCCCCCACTCCCATCCATGGGTTCCACATACATAGATTTGATAAGCCTTGAATCAAAAATATTTGGAAAAAAAATTCATCCGTGTTGAGCATGTACAGACATTTTCTTGTTATTGCCCCTTAAACAATACAGTGTAGCAACTATTTACGTCGCATTTACATTGTATTAAATGACTTAGAGTGTAAGGAGGATGTGCATAAGTTATATGCAAAGACTATGCCGTCTGATATAAAGGACTTGAGAATCACAGATTTTAGTATCCACAGGAGGTCCTGACACTGATCCCCAATGGATACTGAGGGAGATTTGGACTCGTTCACCTATCTTGCTCTACTGAGTTGTCACTAAGCCGCATAATGACAGGACACTAACTTATTTGGCTTTGTTCTCCCAGCATCTAATTGAGGACCTTAATGGATGTTGGCTGAACTTACGAATGAACTATTGTTGCCCACAGCTAGCATTTACAGTCTTTTTTCTACTTTCTAGACAACTTATAATCCTCAAATAATCAACAAATGACAGATGAGACTCAGTTACAACCTCCTTTCCCTGCAAGTTCTTTATCCGATTAGTGACACTGACAGATATGAAATTCAGCTCAGGCAAAAAAGGTAAGTCAAATAGGCTCGCAGCCAACAAGAGAGAATGGAATCCTTGAAAAGCCATAAATAAAATCATTCAATCCTTAGTAATGAGAACTGTTTGGTTTTTACTATTTCTTTATGTCTGAATTACAACACCTTCAAGATAATTAATGTTACAATACTACATTGTATTACAACATTGGCAATTTCCCACCATCCCTTCCATCAGCATTAGCATACTGGCATACATCCTTGTGCTGTCCCCTCATAGGGTCAAGATGGCTGCCAGTTCTCCAGGCATTACATCCACTATCAACAACCAAGTGGAAAGTGAAAGACAAAAGGCTTTTTTCTCTTGGGACTCCATCTTAAAACTTCCATTTTTATTTCTTGGGCCAAAAGTGGTTATCATTTATACTCACCCTAGAGCACTAATTGGCAAAGAATGGTTACATTAGCTCAACCAGAATTTCTCCACCGGCTCTGGGTCTTCCCTCATGTTGAGAGATCTCTGTTGGCTACGTGGACCCAAAATCTACGTCCTTCGTAAAGAGAAGAAGCTATTAAATGGCTGTTTGGTTAGATGTGAACTGCATAATTATTCTCAAGAATTTATAGATAAGAACATAGTGGCTCAGAGATGTCAGACAATAACTGCAGCAGTACACAGTTCATGAATAAAATACAAGATTTTAATCTTCAATGCCACCACAAAATTAAGCAGTTCTTAAAATACATCAGGCTTGCAAAAAAAAAAAAGAAGGGAACCCCTTAAAATTAGAACATTCCTGAAGAAGCAAATTAGCAGAAGAGTGAAGAGAAAAGGGAAACGTTGCTTAGCTGTCTACCATAAGCCAGGTAGTATGTTACTTACACTGTTTCCAGACTTGAAACAATTGATTTTACAAAGAGGCTCACAGAGAAGTTAGCTCACTAGCCCAAAGTTGCACAGATTGTTAATGTGATACAGTGATTGAAAAGCAGGTATTCTTATGCCACAGCCCATGATCTTTGCATGCCATTGCCGTGTCCTTTTGTGTAAGCACACAAAATGGGTGTCTGGAATGAAAACTTTCACCATGAGCGGCAAAGTCCAGATCCGAGCCAAGGGATTGCTGGGAGGAGGAAGATAGAGAGTAGATGGCTGCCCAAGAATCCCTGTTTTTCTCTAATTGCCTGATGCTGTGTCTTCAGACAGGATTCATTGTCCTGCTGCCCATTGAACTGGTCCCTCAGAAACAGCTCTGTTGCTGACGTTTCCCCATAAAGCTGTCACAATCCAAATTCTTACTTATTGAAAACCAGTCATATGTTTAAAGCCACATGAACACCTTGGTGGCTGTGGGTGGTTGGAAGCCAGCAGAGTGATCTAAATGGCCTAAATTATAGAGAACTCTCATTTTCTATCCTGACAGCCCGCCTCTGAGATGGAGTCTGGGTCCAAGAGTGGAAATCAGTTTCGAGCTGAGATGTGTTAATAATTTCTTCTGCAAAGCTCTTGCTGCCATATCTAATTCTCTGTGTGGGTATTCTCTGTGACAAGGGATTAGAGAGAGATAAGTTTAAAGGAGCAAACATCAAAGTATCTTTCTAGAAGTTTCTATCGGGAGTAAGAATGGGGCTCTGTGGATAAGTAAAGCCTCAGAGGCAGGCAGCCTTGGTTTGCAATGCCAGCTTTGCCATGTACTGGCTTAAGACTGCTGAGCTATTACATTTCTCCATGAACCTCATTGGTAAAAGCAAGACTGACAAAATTGGCTCTTTGAATGCCTGTGGGCATAGCACAAGGTAAAGCTCAGCCGGTTGCTTGGTACACAGCAGTTGCTGCCTACTGTCTCATCTCAAGCTCCCTTCTCAACTTGCTCTCTTCCACCCATTTGGATCAGGAAAAGCTGCCCACTCCAAGGCCAGGTATCTAACACCCAGTTTTAGAGTCATGCCATGCAGGCTGATGGCGCCCTTGACATTTGGTAGTCATCAGATAAACCCTGATATCATAGGTCAGACTCTAACATTACAGCTCAGGGAAGCCAGTTCCTAGAAATGGAGAAACTGGCTAGCAATTAAGCAATTTTGTAGATATTTCTAAAATTCCGAGGAACCCAGATTGGGGGGGGAAGTGGAGGTAGGAATAGTGGTGGGTATCTTACCAAAAGGCTCAACTAAATCCAAATCCAACTAGAATCACTGCTCCGAGATGTAAAAAGACAAGAAAACAATGAAAGGGCAGAAAAAAAAATTATCAAAATTTTTCCAGTTGGGACAGCAGGCATGCACATACTCTGTTTCTTTTCTCCAGCTTCTCAGTCTGGCCCCCAGGTCAGAGGAAGAACCATCTTCCTCTGGTTTGTTTTCATCCACAGCCTCCTTAGGAAAGATTTAGGAGAACTTGTTTCTTTGCTAGTTTGGATGGTGTCTCGCCCTGTAATCCAGAGAGTGGATTTTTTTTACTCAGCCTTGGAAGTCAATGCCATTTTATTTATTTATTTGTTTGTTTATTTTATTTCTGTAGAAATTTTGTACAATTTAAATATGCGGTCCTACCCAATTTTCACATTGGGTTTGTTTTTCTTTTCTTTGCATAGATTTCCAACTTAATCAGGAATGGCTGGATACTGTAACTTTTTGGCACAAATAGCAAAAAGAAAGCGGGGGTAGGCTGGGGGAGTTCTTTTCCAGGACTGAACTGTTTGCACTCTTTGTCTTGATGGTGCCACCTGACCCCCCTGGGAAGGGTTGAGTTTCTGCACATCCATCACGCCTACAGCGGGCCGTGTCAAAAGCCCAACCAGACCTCCCCCTGCCCATCTATGCTGATTATTCACTGCATTGTGTTCGGAAGATGCACAGGCTGTCACGGAAAAGGTGCATTCCTGCCTCGCTGCTCAGGACACTGACCCTTTTGTGAGCCGACTTTCCTTTCTTGTTCCCATATCTATGACCTCCCATCACTGTTCAGAGCCGTTTCAAGTGAGAGCTTGCAAGGTATCGCTTTTCCAAAAATGTTGGCCCCTAGTCATTGGCATTCAGATATGAGTAAAAAGATATGTCAGTAATGAAGCCAAACAAAGCAATTAATGCGTCAGGATTCCAAAGCACATTTTGCAATACCAGCTCATGTTGCCGCTGATGTCAGAACTTACACGCTGTTAATCTAATGAAAGGGCACAGGGATTTCTCTAAACCCTGCACATACGAAGATGCTATCCGATCATCTGACTTTTTGCTTGGGTACATTGTGTGCCACATTGAATGTATTCCAGCTTGATTTCTATCCTTCTAAAAGTTCTCTCATCTGCTGAAGTCAGATTTGGATATATTCATAAGGGAGTCAAGATTTAGCTGATCAGAACTGGAGTCATTAAGCAGGCCTGGAAATTCCCTGTCAGACACTCACACCAGTATTTCTCGGTGCTGCATAGGTTACGAATTTGGAAAGAATGGGAGAGGGGGCCAAACAATTTTATCTCTGAGGTTTTTTTTTTTTTTCCTGAAATTAATGAAGGCACTCTACAGTCACACTGGATGAAACATTGTAGCTAACTAGATTGCCTTTAGCACCTTACTCTAATTAAGCCGGTATTGAAATCGTGTATGCATATCAGCAGTATACCAGGAATTGCAAACTCAGGTGCCCAGAGAGCCACATGGGACAGTTGGAGGGGCTGTGAGACAGTGCAGTAGCTGGGACAGTGACAACCAGAGAGAGCATTCTGTCTAGAGGGACATTCACTGCTCTTCTATCCTGAAAATGCAAATAAGGTAACATTTTCTGGTTTTTGTTTTTCCAAGCAAAGTCAGAAATCCTGATGTTTAGGAGAAATGTTTACACCTTGGTTACCAGTTCAACTTAACAAAATTCTATGCAAGCAGAGTCTGACTGCTGTATTTGGCCCATATGATATTAGCTATTAATCTCTACAACAGACTACAACTTGGAAATTTGTCTCTACCCACACAATTGGAAGCTCGATGAGCTGAGAGTTATAGTGGCCTTTTTCTCGTGACTTCTTGGACAGTCCGTCACTCGGTCTTGCACAAAGAATGATTCAAGACAAGGGCTTCTTACCCATAGGCATCCCGGGGTCCTTCACCACAGTGAGCACACCTTAGGGGTTGATTCAATGACGTTGTTCTTTGTTTTCTATGACTGCTAGCACAAATTACCATAACCCTGGTAGCGTAAAACAACACTAATTTTTTTCTCGACAGTTTCGTTGGCTGGAATTCTGACACAGTTCTCACTGGGCTAAAATCAAGGGATGGGTAGAGTTGCATTCCTTTCTGAAAACTCAGGGAGAATCCATCTCCTTGCCTTTTCCAGCTTCTTGACACTTCCTGCGTTCCTTCCTCTTCCTCCATCTTCAAGGCCAGCAGTGGCAGGTGGAGTCCTCACGGCCTCCAGCCTAACTTGCTTCCATCCCGTGTTCCCTCCGACTTTGGTTCTTCTGCCTCCCCCTCCACCTTTCAGGCTGCTTCTGATTGCATTGGGCCTTCCTGGATGATCTCTGTGTTTGAAAGTCAGCCAATTAGCAACGCTATTGCCCTTTGCCGTGCAGCCTAACATATTTTCAGGAAGGGCTGTTGAGATGTGTATGGGAGAACCTGAGGTTGAAGCTTTGAAGTGAGACTAGTGGCCACTGGCTTTTAACCTAAGGAATCCATGTTCCTTTGACTCTGGGAACTTTCCCGTTAATGACAGCAAATTCCTGGTGACTTACTACCTGGTTGCTTATCTAACGTGAGGGCTTTAGAGGGCCTTTGCTTCTTGCCATCATTTCTCCTCTTGTTGAGTTTGGGAATCACTCACCATTCCAGAGTAACCAAAACCAGAGTGCAAACGGTGTTACATGGGACAAGGAGATCACCAAAGGATGAACATAGAGCCAAGTGTTCTCGGTGTCAGCTTTAAATGCCTGCTTTTCTGGAAAGTGTACAATGGTCTTACCATTTCCATATGTCATGTGATAATTCAGCATGCGATTCATTCAGTTATTTTTGCATTGAACCAAAGGAAGTTTTCTTCAACTACACTTTCCTTCCCTAATCTTTGGAGGCTCATACTGTCCACTCCAATTGCCGCTCAGCTCCTCTGCCTGAAAAAGATAAAAAGATTCAGGTAGCAAATGCCATTTTCTGTCTCCTTACTTAAAATCCCTAAAACCAAGGATTTCTTTTCTTTTTTTTTTTTTTGAATTTTTGTTTTTCAATTTACTAAACCTTTATTGAATGGCTTCACTGTCTGTAACACTCCATTAGGGTTGGGATGGGGAGACTAAGTTTCCAAAGTGAATGAAATGTCCTCTATTCCTCATTGTCTTATTGAGTATACAACTGGGTAAAAGTGCTAACAGAGAAAATCAGTGAATGTTGGAGAGCAGAGAATGCTGTCTGGGGACTAAGAATGGAACTAATGAGCTTCCGAATGCCAGCTGGAATGTTGCTATTGCGATCTGGTTTTCTGCCTTAAGTATTATTTTCTGCTACAATTCAAAGGACAGAATATTCCAAGTTGGGTGAAAAAGTTGAAAGTAACGCAACATGGCGGGTCGGGGTCAGTGCTGTGGTGTGGATGAGGGGCAGCTGAGAATGGGTCTCCCTTAAATCCCATCCCATTTTTTGCAATTTTTGCTCAATACCTTGATCAGAACTTCTTTTCATGGTCATAACACGCCAACTTGTGAAATTCAAGAGAAAAAAGTACCCTACCAAAATAAAAACACAAACTCCTGAATGTTGATTATCGACGTTACATGTAGCTAATTGTATTGCAATTTATTTAAAAATAAGCCTGTCTTCCCCTTGAGGCTGAGATGTTGAGGAAGCAATGGGTCCTGATTTACCTTGTCCTTCCAAACTTGAGTCATACTTAGCACCTGCGGGGTGCTTAATGAAAATGTGATTTGGATTCTGCCCTGCACTGCTCTGAATTCCATTCTCCCACCAGCTCACGACATCACAAAACATGGTGCTAGGCAGGATTTTGGCCCCCATGACTCTCACCTCCTTGTTTTATGCCTGTGATTATGTTATGTAATTAACGTTGATAACTGACCTTAAAATCAGGAGATTATCCTGGATAAACAGGGCGAGCCCTGGGTAATCACAGGGTGCCTGAGAGCAGAGAAGGAAGGTAGACAGATGAATCAGAAGGATGTGCAGCATGAGAAGATTTCACCACTTCTGATCCCGAAATGTAGGGCTTGGACCATGTGCAAGATGTGGAAAGAGGTCTTTGAGAGCTAAAGCGGCCCCAGCTAACAGCCAGAAAGGAAATGGGAACCCCAGTCCTAAAACCATGTGGAACTGAATTCTGCCAACAATCCAAATAATCCTGGAAGCAGCTTGTCTCCCAAAGCCTCCAGAAGGAATGCAGTCTTGCCTATACTGTGATTCTAGGGGTGAGACCATGTTAGACTCTGACCTACGAACTGGAAGGTAAAAAATTTGTATTGTGCTAAGCTACTAAGTTTGCAGTAATCTGTTGCTACAATAGATAGCTAGTTTTCAAAAACCATTTGTAGGTCCTAAAAATTCTTCTTGTAGATCCTTTATATCTGGTCTCTCCAAAGAGAAGTGCCCCCTCCCTCCTCCTAACCACAGAGCACCTGCTATCCATTTGACACTTGTAGCATAAGACTTATTATAACATTAGCTCTGTTTTCTTGTACCTTAGCTGATGCAATTTACTTTAAGTTCCTTGAAGGTAGGGACCAGGTGTTAGTCATGTTTGTCTCTTTTTGCATAAGGCTTAAGAGAAGCTGTTTCTGACAAGAAGTCCAGAAACTCATTTGGGAGAGAGGTGGTAGCAGGCTTGACTATGGGAGTTGTTTTACAGGCTAGGGTCTGCAATGGGTGGAAGTCCTCAGCTCTAGTCCACCAGGAGGGGCACCGCCAAACCTGAAGGAGAACCAAGTCAGAGAGAGCAGCTACTATTGGCACCCAGATGTCTGAACTCAGGAAATGAAAGCAAGTACATGCGTGTTGGAGGCAGTGGGGAAGGACCTGGAAGATTACATAAAACATCTGCTGAGTTGAAACATTTGCCTTTGAAGCCCATTGGGATGTAGTTGACCTGATTTAAAGGGCCCAGGGCAGCATGGGTGTCCAGGGATAGTCATATAGTCATTTTCTTAGCTAGCAAGCTATAGGCATCTCCCTGTCACCAGACCACCATCAAGGTGTAGCCTTCAACCAATGTATTAACTCTGGTAGCCTAGAGAGTAACTCTGCCCACAAAGAGTTCTAGAGTCCAAATTTATAACTAACCAACCTTGAGTGGGTCTTGCACCATTTCACTTGATTCCATAATCTGAGTCTAAAGCTTCACAAATAAGATCTGTTCCCCCACCTCCCCCTACCCCCGCCACCACCCCCTACCACACACACATTCCCACTTGGCTAACCTGGAAAGTTCAGTTGTAGAGGCTACCTTCCATTTGGATCTCAGCCAACCCTAGGTGCTCATGTGGTTGTCTCAGAAATACAGATTGTCCCCAGATCAGACTTTTAAGCTCACCAATCCCAAGTGGTAGCCTCTCCAGCCAAGTCACCCCTGGTAACATATTTTCAACTCTTTTAGCAGAGAAAAATATTTGGATCTCTGCCTATTTTGCAAAGGCTTAGCATTAAATTACATACTCAGGGCTTCTGTTTTTTTAATATTATGTGTCTGTACTATTTAAACATACATGGAAAGTTGTATTTTTTTCCTAACAAACTAAAGCTTGCTGGCGCCAGAGTTGCGTTGGTGACTGACCGTTGTATGAGTCGTGTCACTGGGATGCAGTGGAAGGCCTCAGTGAAGTGTCTGAAAGCTCAGGATGGAGCCAGCCGGATTGGGACAGGGAATCTGGGCCTTCCTTTTGCTTTTCTGGAAAGAGTGATCATCACTGCTCCTACAAAGACTTTCCGTTAATTACTCAAATGTCACATCCTGTGTCTCCTAGCCCACCACAGTAAGCCTTTGGATATAGAAATGTTATTCCCCTTATATTTGTGGATATTCTTTTTTAATTAAAGATTTTTCTTTCTATACTCTTTTTATTTATTTTTTAGTTTTTAGTTTAGAAAACATTCTTAGCCTAGGTATCTAGGCTATGTAAACACATGTGCTTTGTAACGCTATGTATTTCAAGAGGAAAAGAAAGATTTTTTTGAACATATTTTCCAAGTCTCAGCTGATTAAGAATCTATTTTATCTTCTATGTCTGTGAATAGCTCACCAATGATGTGGCCCAAGTCTTTCACCCCTACATATCACATAGCATCATTAGTGCAGACTTCCCTTGGGAATTAAGGAACATTTGAGCAGCAGCTGCACTGAAGCTTACGATCCCACAGTCCAGGGAGGAAAAGTTAGCTGAATAAATTAACAATATAAATAATACTTCAGAGGTTTTTTAAAACCAGTTAAGAAAACAAGCTATTTCCAATCTCTCCATATGAATTACTAACATTCTAAATTCTAATACTAAATTTGTTTTATTAAACCAGCCATTTTCATTTTCCCTGCTAGAAAGGCCCTCATTAACACAGGTTAAGCCATTACATCTACCTGAAATAAGAAAAACTATATATCTTTAAAAATTAATACTTTTTTAACATTTTCAACCAGAATTTTGCCCCATTTAATGATGTTTGACTCCAGCTTTAATTACCTAATAAGCTGTTTGGCTGTTCCCTTCCTTTCTTTCCCTTAAGAACCTCATTGACGTCGGACAGCTTTCTTTCTGCTTGGCAAGTATTGCAAAGTCCTTGTTAATTTACCTGGACCCCCAATGCTGGCTGGTGGACAAGTTGTGTTTCCTAGGAGGCTGTGATGGTAAAGTGGACTAGCAGAATCTGTGCCTGCAACTCAACCATGCCCTTGTCAAACAGAACTCACTCTCCTGTAGGCCTGCCACGAGTGGAGGTGGGAGATCACATTTTTGGTTTACCTACTATGTGCCACATGGTGCAAATCACTATAAATGCATTACCATGTCACATCCTCCCAGGACACCTAAGACAGAAGTGGTGTTGTCCTGATAATTTCCTTTTCTACTTAGAAGTCCAGGGATTTAGGCTAACAATCATCTGGTCCCAAGGATCATATGAATATATGTAAATAAATTGGTCCCTTATGTCCAATAAAAGATCTAATAAATTACAACATCCTTCAAAGAAAAGCAGAAACAATTTCACAAGTCAACCACTTCAATGGAACAAAATATTTTGTTGAGAAAAGAATTGTCTTCTATGTAGTACTTTAAATTGTAATAAATAGTTTCGAGTAAAACAATGGCCTGAAAATTCTTGTAAACTGAATACTTTGGAGGTAATTCAGATCAAGATTAAAGCAGGAGGTTGTTTCTTCTTTTGCTTTTCAGAGTTATTTTCTGACTGTCCCCTGATAGGGTGAGGTGAAATTTTTGGCTTTCCCCTCAAACCCTCAAGTCTTGTCATAGCAATGAGAGAAAAGCATGGCATGGCTGAATCATTTTCAGAACACACAACGTCAGGCATGTAATTTCCCTGTTCTAAATGCTTTAGGGACTCTCTGATGTCCACAGTAGAATGATTTAAGCTCCTTGGCAGAGCAGACAAAGGCTACAGAATCCCACTGTGACTTGCTGTGCAGCCTGTCCCCCAGCCCTCTACTCCTGCATTTGGTAACAGAGATACCACTCCAGGCCCTCTTGGTCTGGATAGTCCCCTCTGTCCAGGGAGGCCATCTTCACTCTGCTGCAAGCATCATAAACCATTGCCCTTCTCATTACTTCTGTCCTCCTACCCAACTCCATTACTGCCTCCACAGGACGTCTGCCTTTGTGTATTGGAATGGGCTGCGTGTTGACTTTTCACTAGATGTCAAGCCTTCTGGGGACAGATACTGTGTCTTTTCAGCTCGACATTTTTAGTTGTCACTTTACTAAGTCACTTTGCCTATTTGTGGAATAAGCAACTTTCCTTTGAACTCACTCTGAAGTCTATCAGCCGAGGTTTAAGCAATAGAAGTTAAGAGCAAAATGGCAAAATAAAAAAACTGACCTTTTAAAATTGGGTAGTATATGAAATTCTAGACAAAATTTTTTATGTCTGAGCCTCAGTTTCCTCATCTATAAAATGTAAGAATTTATGTAATTAATTAACTCTAAATGATGTCACCCACAGCTAGAAAGAGCTAGAGCCAAAGGCTGACCTCCTATCTCCAGGTTCTAGTCTATTTTCCTTTTATCACAGGTCAAGTCTTGACATTGCAGCCAAAATCTGAGCAATGTGAATTCTTTTAGGGCCGTTGAGCCTTACATCTCCAATTTCAACATTTTTAAAGTGATTTTGTTTGAAAGAAATCAGCACTGGGCACATTACAATTCAGAGACTGCAGATGATGAAAACTACAGATCATGTGGTACTGGAAATAACACAAGGAAAATATTTTCTTTTTCTTTCTTTCTTTATGAAATGTATAAGCCATGGCTGTCTATGCAGCAAAATATTCTAGAGATATAAGATATCAGTAAATAGATATTCATAATATCCTGAAATATGCAACTTTCAAAATTGAAAAATGAAATTTAAAGGAAATACATAATACTAAGAAGATTAGAGATGGATAACAGTTAACAGTTAGAGGAGGAGCTGATAGTTAGTGATAGTTATATTCACTATGTTGTCTTCTAAGTAAAAAAATGCATGGAGCCGACCTATGAATTTAGTTACAAAGAACAATAAAATGCATATCAAAAGCAAACTTATTGGATCCAAATAAAAATATTTGGCCCAATTGTGTGCTGCAAATAATAGAAAATTGTAACCTCCAATATTTCATAACCAATTCAAAAAAAAAGACTTCCTTCAAAGTAAAATCATAGTATTTTACAAATTCGAAGATATTTTAACTATCTGAACTTCAGGCACATGGAGAAACTATATACAGTACACAGCTGTCTTTACATTGCCCTTTTTGTTACTTTAAAGTACAGTAAAAAGAGACCAATCCCTATAGAAATGAGATATGTTCTTTTTTGTCAAAAAGAGTTGCACTTTCATGATTTCCCACAAAACAGCTGCAAAAATACCTACAGTAGGGCATCTGGAATTCTTAAAAGTGACTTGAGGATTTGTGGCTAATGAAACATTGTGAAATAACACTCACCATGTTGTAAAAACTACCCTTAACCATTTATTGGTATTTTTTAAGACAAAAATGAAAGGTGCCCTAAGCATATTAGCCTAGCTTGATTAAAAGAAAGCACTAAAGTGACAAAGAAATAGTGTAAATAAATGTCTTGCCAGAAACAGATCTTGACATAGTAGACATTTAAGTCTCTTTTAAAAGTTATGAAGAACAGTGCGGTAAAATCATAACGTGACGGCTGTCGCTTAAGTGTTTGATCAGATTGCGGGACATCATCAGTAATAACTTTCATGTTCTTAAAAAAATGTGGTTTCCTATTGAGACTGAGCATTGTTCCCAGGGGAAAAAAAAAAAAGGAATTCTCTTAAAGATGTTTTTCATTTTTACCTCTCGCAAAACAGGACTATCAAAATGAAAGCAATGGCCTTTTCATGAGAACGAGAACTTGGGTCAAATAAACCACATATTGTTCCATCTTAAAATGAAACATCTGGTTGATTTAAGAAGAAAACGAGCTTAATTATTCTTGAGCGTCTAACAGAGAGAGGTTAACTTCAGAATCTATACGTCTTTCCAAGCTAAACATGGAGAGGGAAAAAAAAAGCTATGAAGTTATTTTTGACTCAGGAAAGTAGATCTGGAGGTAATTTAGTGAACACAAATTACCAATGACAAGGGAAGAAATAATTTATTCTCCTGGTGAGTCTTTTCTGTATGAGTCGGCAGTGCGGAGCTGTCAGTAGGGAAAAGGCATTTGGTTGGATTTAAAATAATTGAAATCCAAGTCCAAAATCCTATAAGATATCCAGGGTATCATATATAGTTGTGACACTCTGGAGAAGTTTAACTTCTAAACTGACACATGAGAGTGAAACCATGAGATATAAATTTGGGTAGAAGAGATTTCACAGCTTGGAGATAAACAGGTTGGAGGGATATCCAACTTAAAGTGTTTCTTAATAAATCCTTTTCTTTTAGCCTCGCTTTCCATTTTTTCCTTCAGTTGTCAACCTAAGGGTCTCTTCTCACTTGAGTATTTATGGATGTCTTCCTGGAAGTCCTGTCTCAGCTCAAGTGTTCCTCCCTATGGCCCATTCCTTGAATGTGGACCTTGACTCACTGTTGATAGTCATTATTAGACATAATCCCTTGGAAGAGTGTTATCCTTTCCCAGCGGGAACCATAAGACATGGGTGGGGTGAGACGTTGGTTTGGTACCTGACCAAGTTTCCCTCAATGTCCTGTTTCCTTTTCTTCACTTGTGTGTCACTGAAGACTCAAGGGATGATCAGATTTTCCTGAAGATGTGGAGCAACTTCAAGGCAACTACATCCTAAGAGAAAAAAACTTTTTAAAAACTTACAATTATACTTTAAATCTGTCATCTCTCATAGTTTTGGGGGAAAGCACTTATAGTTGAAGGGAAAAGTGCCTTCATAAGGGATCTCCTCCAGGTCACACTCAAGTTATTCACCTTGAACTTGACAGCCTGGCCTGTACCTCCCTCCACCATTTCTTCTAATCTCTGTGGTGTGAAGCTCCACATACCTTTTGGCACTCACCACAGGCTCAGCTCAGGATCTGTCCTTTTCTCTGCCCAGAATTATATTTCCTCAAGTTTAGTACACTTTCCCTCTGGAGGAACAGCAGACTAGAAGGCATTGTGATTGCTAGTAATTAGCCTTTTAAGTCAATGAATAAGCCATCTATCTTCCTTTACATGATGGAGACACTGTTGAACACACATACTTACATATCTCATGGAGGCGAACTTTCAATTTCAGAGTGTATCAACTACATTCAGAGGAAGAGAAGTAATTACCTGACCGCACTGTAATTTGCAAAACTGCCCCTCTCCCAGTGGAATTGTACTCCACCGTATTACACAGAGCTCTATTAATGCAATCCCTTAAACCCCAACAATGCTCTCATTCTCTCCCTACCATCTACAGGAAACAACCATACAGCTTTGGGCAGAACACTCTTTTAACTACACAAATACTTCTCAGACACTTTGAGGTTGCCAAATAACTCAAATTCTTACCTGAGGGTCATCACAGTCTTTTTCTGGGGTAAGAAAATTATAGTGACACCTGAAATTATTTTGTTGATGAAGATTTTATAGCTGGCTATTGGTCACATAATCAAATGCCACGTGAGTAGTTACATGGATAATCTCAAATAATTTATGCTCCAAATGATCTTAATCTAATGACTTATGTGTATTGGAAATGAGCTATGTTAAAAATTTGAAAATCTACTATAACTCAGAGAGCAGTAAAGCTCTACTTTAAATACCAAACGCAAGACTCCCTGAAGACTAGCAGCATATTTGCAATGACTCTTTAACGCTACCTCCATGTTTCTGGGTGATCTACATCGTTAGGAATATTCTGGAACTCAGGCAAGTCCTATCTCCAGCTCTGTGATTCTCCGACTCTGTCTTAAGGGAGAAGTGTGTGTATATGAGGAGGAGGAAGAGGAGCAGCAGCAGCAATATGTGCGTGTATGTGAGGGGAGAGGGGAGATGTAACACAGGGAAGGGTTACCAAATGTTTTTCATGGTAAAGATGGCTCAGTAAGCCAAATTTCATCCAGAATCAGGAATGGCTATAGAAACTCCATATATATTCAGAACCCCCCTTAAGCAAAACTGTCAATTGTGTCAGCTATACTTTGTATCGTTCGTGGGGGAAGATCTGAGTCCCAGTGGTGGCAGACAGAGGAGTCCAAGGTTCACCAAAGAGGAAGCTTGGAATAAGCAGCATGAGGCCCCACAGTTGCCTACACTGTGTGGGGTCTACCATGTTTATACCAGAAAAAAGAATTTAATCTACATTGGTAGGTTGGTTGCATGTTTGTTTAAGGCTACATGAATGTACCATGTAAGAGAAATGAAGAGTTATCTCAACTTTAAAAAAAAGATTAATAAGTTCAGACACTAGAGTTCATTTTCAATTGGATTATGAAAGATAAATAATGTAACTAAAACAAAGATGTTTGATTTTATTTCTAAAGGTGTTATTAACTTAGGAATTCATATACTGACTAAAATGAATGCAAAGTGATCAGGTGACTTTAATATTATGCTGATCAGCAAATCTTAAAGATGAATG
Source organism: Sapajus apella (assembly GCF_009761245.1). Lineage (NCBI taxonomy): Eukaryota > Metazoa > Chordata > Mammalia > Primates > Cebidae > Sapajus > Sapajus apella. The sequence goes on from NW_022437097.1 coordinate 1,578,786, forward strand.
CTACTAATGGGTCTTTTTTTTTTTAAAGGATGAGAACACTGATTCCCAGCCATGGATTGGAGTTGTTTTGATAGTTTTCTGATCATTCCAAGAACTCTTAAGGAATTCTCCATTTTAAGTCCCCTGAAAAAAATACAGATATTTGTTACTCATTATTTGATTATTTTAGTGGGGGTTAGAAGGTTAGGTGGAGTCATGAAATAAAGCCAAATAATGTAATGTTGCAATTCAGTTAATAAAATTAAATCCAGGTTACACAAGTCACTGAGTTGGGAGAGAACTTTCTGGAAAAGGTTACAATTAAGGTAAGAGCGCTTCTCATCAAGACAGGGCCTCAGGACTTTGGCACCGAGGCATAGACTTGATTCCAGGGAAAGAAAAGAAGCTTTACACATTCTTGGAACTTATCTTCACTGCTTCAAAAAAGAGAATGAGATGGAGAGCTAATACCAGAGAAAAGAAAGAAAGGGAGGGAGAGAATGTTAAGGAAACTGTGACGCATAAGGGATAAAAGAAGGAACATCTGCAGGATAATTAGCAAATTCCTTCACAAACAACATTTAAATCTTTAAACTTCCCAACACCAACTAGACTGCATTGTTTTAAAAATACCGTTTACTATCATTTTCTGTTCTAAATTCAGGAACTTCTTTAAAGAGGAACATGGAGGGGGTGTGGGGAGAGCCATCTTCTTCTGGAACTGCCATTTTAAATCTCAATCTATCATCAGTGTTTGATATGTTGGTTCCACTGAGAGGGAAAAACAGCTCTAAATATAACTCCCAGGCCTGCTAGATATTCAATTTTGCCCATGCTTTAAATCCAATTAATGTGATATCCAAAGACACCACTTTTGAACAAGCCAAACAGATGGTATATTTCACCTCCTTCAGTTACTAAGGAAAGTTAAGGGACGAATTGGATTTTTCATTGAGCAAACATTTAAAAAACAAAAACTTGAAATGATTGTGTCTCGTATCCAGCTGGGAGAATGGTGAACTGGCACACAATTAGCTGACAAGATTGACTTGGTTTCAAGAAGAAAAGTGGAGGTGAGATCAGTTTTTATACTTAATAATTTAAGAATAAAAGCATATTTTAAGTATAAAAGAATAAGAGGTAAGCTCAGGAAATGAAGCTCACCTCTTATCAGAGTAAAGAAATGAAAACAAATCAAAAGCCCCACGAACCATCCCTACTTTGCTAACGCAGCACAAGAAGGGTCCCCATCCCTACGGCAACAGGGCAAGCGAGAAGTAGCTCAGGCAGCCGCATCTGGACTGGCCATGGCCTTATTCATCACTCTTCCTTAATTCCTTGTCACTCTTCCCTCCTCCCCTCCTCTTCTCTTTCTCCTCCACCCCTTTCTTCTTTTCACATTATCAGGATATTCTGATACGAAGTTAGAGCTATTAAACCTACACTGAGCCCACAACTGGAATTTAACAACCTCTTCCCCTCTGAGGCTAACACAGGAGGCAGATTGACAGGAAAGCAAGAGTCTGGCAGTATCAGGGAAGAGTGGTGAAAGATGCTTGTTATTCGAAACTCTGAAGTTCACCTCTACGAGGCATTAGATGATTTCAGTAAGTAAAAATGATCAATTTCCTGGCATCCCTCAAAATACCACGATTTATAGCATCAATAAGAATTTACATACATGTCCTTTAGTAAGTAAAAATATGCACAACTATTCAGTCACCACTGGCTGTTTGTGATGAACCTAGCCAGTAGCTTATTTGCTCACAGGAAGTATCAGTTACATCATGAAAAGTTACAAAATGCTGCTCTCACAGCTCTCTTCTTCTGTGTCTTCCCCATCCCTCCTAGGTAATTGGTTATCAGTGTGTGGAGCTCACAGGTCTCATAGGTCAATGCCTGATTCTATAGACAAGGTCTTAGTCACTCACTTAGCTCAACACCAGACTGCCTATATCAAGGGCAGGGGGGAAACGTGGCTCACCCACTCTTCTGAATGTGATCCTAACTTTTCCTGCCAAGTGAATCGGTTGAAATAATAAATAACACAGATACTTTACAAAAGAGGACATACATGAGGCCAAAAAACATATGAAAAAATGCTCATCATCACTGGTCAACAGAGAAATGCAAATCAAAACAACATTGAGATACCATCTCACGCCAGTTAGAATGGCGATCATTAAAAAATCTGGAGACAACAGATGCTGGAGAGGATGTGGAGAAATAGGAACACCTTTACACTGTTGGTGGGAGTGTAAATTAGTTCAACCATTGTGGAAGGCAGTGTGGCGATTCCTCAAGGACCTAGAAATAGAAATTCCATTTGACCCAGCAATCCCATTACTGGATATATATCCAAAGGATTATAAATCATTCTGCTATAAGGACATGTGCACACGAATGTTCATTGCAGCACTGTTTACAGTAGCAAAGACCTGGAACCAACCCAAATGCCCATCGATGATAGACTGGACAGGGAAAATGTGGCACATATACACCATGGAATATTATGCAGCCATCAAAAACGATGAGTTTTTGTCCTTTGTAGGGACATGGATGAACCTGGAAACCATCATTCTCAGCAAACTGACACAAGAGCAGAAAATCAAACACCGCATGTTCTCACTCATAGGCAGGTGTTGAACAATGAGAACACATGGACACAGGGAGGGGAGCACTACACACTGGGGTCTGTTGAGGGGATAGAGGGGAGGGACAGCGGGGGGTGGGGAGTTGAGGAGAGATAGCAAGGGGAGAGATGCCAGATGTAGGTGATGGGGAGGAAGGCAGCAAATCACACTGCCATGTGTGTACCTATGCAACAATCTTGCACATTTCCCACCAATCTATTTCGCCAACACTTCTTAGCAGTTCTCGGAGCCTATGGTGTCTGGCTTGTGGCTAGACCACAATTCTGACAGCAATTGCAAGCAGGGGCCATGCCAGGCTGACTTCACCATGATGATATCAGAGCTGAGGCTGGGTTGCCAGTCTCGACATGCTGATGTCAAAGCCAGCCCACTCCTCCAACCTGCTTGTTTTGTTGGCTAAAATAACTGGCCAACATTAAACCAGGTACTAAAGACCAAATGATTGTTTAAGGACCCAGTAGACCAGTTTCCCAGCAGCTACTCAAAGTAAGCACTTAATAGCACATCATGTACAGTGAAGCAAGTGAGGCAAGATATTGGAGTCAGAGCGATCTAACTCCAAACTCCAGGTGCTTGCTAGCACTGTGGCACTGGGCATCTCAAGCCATGCATCTGTAAATAGGCAGCATGAGGTTAGGATTAAGGGCGTGGTGTACATATAAGCCTAGTACACTCTAGGGTACAGTGTGTGTTCAGCCCACGACATCTCCTGAAAGTGCAAATGCTCAATAAAAATTAATCATCAATAATAATGATAATCCTTGGCCGGGTGCTGTGGCTCACTCTTGTAATCCCAGCACTTTGGGAAGCTGAGGTAGGCAGATCACAAGGTCAGGAGTTCGAGAGCAGGTTGACCAACATGGCCAAACCCTGTCTCTACTAAAAATACAAAAATTAGCCGGGCATGGTGGTGCGCGCCTGTAATCCCAGCTACTCAAGAGGTTGAGGCAGAAGAATTGCCTGAGCCCAGAGGTTTCAGTGAGCCAAGATCGTGCCACTGCACTCCAGCCTGGACTACAGAGTGAGACCCTGTCTCAAAACAAAACAAAACAACAACAAAAAGAATTCAGAGACTACAAACTTCAAACGGGATTAATATTTTCTAAGGCAGCACTCTCTACCTATTACAACTTACATAGTAATATTGCTTACTACATCCTATGACATTCTTAACATTGCTCTCCTCTCCCTTTCTTTAGTTTCCTTGTCCTTCTGTTTTTTTCTTCTTGCCATATGTAGCTGCACCATGAGATTAGACGCATGAAATTATTTGTAGCAAAGTATCCAACAGGCCATTTAAAAAGCATGAGTCATATCCAAGTAATTATTTTAAGGATTTTGTTATTTCAAAATTTGAGAAATCTGCATGAGAGGAGTCTCAAAGCTAGGCAACTGCTTTTTTTTTCAGGGGATATGTTGACATATTCAGCAAATAATTTCCAAAACACCATGAGATGTTTGAAGTTGTTTTTCTCTCTAGACAATTGCGTGGCTAGGAAATCACATTTGTGCAGTATATTTTCTTAGATTGGCTTGCCTGGTGACCAGAAATAAAAAGCAGGTTCTTAAAAATGACCTCCTCCAATGCCTATCTCCCCCCAATCGAGGGCCTTCAGTGCATTCCAACTGTACATTTTCTTGCTTTAACGCACTGTGTGGCCTTGCTCAGTTTAGATTTGAACCCAGTTCAAAAAAGCACAAGTCCAGGAAAAGATTGTGCAAGACTTCCGTGTTTACGCTGCACTGTACATTCTTAGCAATACTAGCCACGTCATCCATACACTTCAATCTAAATTTTATAAGATTGCCAATCAACTTTTCAGAGAATATTACACATTTCAAGGGAAGAATGCAGAAAATTATTGAAGAGCAATGTTTTCCAAGAAGTTTATAGACGGCAATGAACACGAGTACATTTACGAAATCAGTGAAGCAAATGTCTATGGAATGTCTCCTTTGGGCTTCACACTGTTGCTACGTGCTCAGAGAAACACACAAGTGAGTGAGACCTAACTCTAATACTTACATTAATATACTCTAATATTTAATGTTCTAATACTGTAATGCTGTACTCATAGATATAATACTAGATTATTGCATTTTGTGGCATAAAAAGAACAGCCATTTTACTATGCTCACAGATTGGATCAGTACATTGGACATGGCATAGGAAATCAGACGGGAGAGACCTGTTTCTACTCTACAGCATCTGAGGTCTTAGCTCGGAAGACCTGAACAGCTGCAGGTGAACTGACCAGCTGACCAATTGCTGGGGGATGGAGTCATGTGGATGCTTCTTTCTACCCATCTGACATTTGGCCTGGGATGAGGTGAAGGCAGGACTCAGTTGGAACTGCAGATTGGAACACCTACTTCTGTCACCTCTCCATGTATTTTAGGGAGTCCTCCCAACATGGCAGCCTCAAAGTACTTGTACCTATTACACGGCAGCTCTGAACTGCTAGGGCAAGTGTTCCTGTGAGCAAGGCAGAAGCTAGATCACCCTGTGTACCTAGCCTTGGAAGCATTACTTCTGTTGTATTCTGCTGATCAAAGGCAGTCATAAGCCTGCTCAGAGTCAGGGGTGGGTGGAACATAGACCTCATTCTCCACGGAAACAGTGTTAAAGAATGTGTTGCTATGTTTAAAATGGCCACAGAGGGCTCTTATTAAGACCTGCATTCTACAGATAAGAAAACTGAGGTATGGAGATGAAAAGTAACTTGTGCAAGATTACTTATTAAGCAAGAAGTAGAGGCAAGTTGCAAACCCAGCTCATCAGGCTCAAGAGCCCATGTTCTTTCCTAGTAGTGTGCTGCCTCTTAATTCAGTCTTGCCGTTTATTCAACAAATGTCTGTGGGGGGTTATGTGCTGGTCTCTGTTCAAGGCTCAGGAGATCTAGCACTAAACAAACTATATACATGAGCTTCTCTTAGCATTTTACATTCTGTTTGTGGGTGACAGATAATAGAAAACTAACTATATAATATACCAAGTGATAAAGGCAAATTAAAAAACTAAGCAGAACAAGGCAGGTAGAGTGACAACTAGTTACTTGACTAACGTTGCTCCCTGTCGGGAGGTCATGAAAGGCCTCTGTGAAGATGAAACAGTGACATGATTAGAAAAATTATAATAGTTGATCGTGGATTTCTGGAAGGATTGTATCGAAGGGATATCACCTCCAAGTCTTTGATGGAGTGGGAAGGACGGAGAAAGTTTAGGTCCACTGACAGCAGAGTGAACGGCAGGAACAAAGGACCAGATTTGGGAGCCTGCTTGCCAAATATAAGTGACAACACGGCCACCTGAAGGTCTCCAGCAGACTGCTTGTGGTCCAGTGAGGAGAGGTGAGGTCAGGGAGGTGGGACCCTGTGGGACCCTGTAGGACCCTGAGGTCCACTGTAAGGACTTTGGCTTTGACTTGGAATGAATCAGGGGAACCATTAAAGGGCGCTGAGCAGAGAAGTGACATGATCTGAAGAGTTTATAAGGAAAAAGCGTAGAAGCAGGGACAAGTTAGGAAGCTGTTGTCATAGTTTAGGCCAAAGATTATGTTGGTTGGGCCATAATGGTCAAGTTGGAGGTGATGAAAAATAGAAAGAGAGTTGATTGGTTTTGAAAGTAAAGCAGAAGGATTTGGCTATGGGACTATGGAAGACATGGGAGGTCAAGAATCGCTTCAGAGCTTTGTCCTGAGATGTAACTTGCTGAGATGGGAAGAGGTTGGGGGAGAAGTAGGTTTGGGGGAAATGGAAATTCAGGCTTGCACTTTTGATGTGCTTCATTGATAGTGACTATTGGACTTCTAAGTGGAGATGTTGGGAAGGAAAATAAATCTGAACCTAAGTGGAGCAGCCTCCTTGAATGAAACCTTGGAGTCCTCCTCCCTTCCTTCTTACAGTGGGTAGCTAGTCAGGTTTGAGCAGGGCAGGACAGAGCTCCCCCAACTGGGAGTGTCAGGTCACTGTCAGGTGATGGTCAGGCAGTTGTTGCAGTTTCTTTAAATTAATAATTGGTCACAGCCAGCACCAGGGAAGGGCAGTCTCCCAATGGATAGATAAAAACCCTGCAATTCATGACCGGCAGCTTCCTGAGAAGAGCTCAGGAGTTGGGAGAGTGAGCTCAAGCATATACATTAAAAGGCAAAATGGTGGAGTTTATCTGGTATATGACCTTCTAGGAACATTCGACTGGTAAGGGAAGAACGCCTCAAGTGAGCATGCACACAGCTCCAGGAGACACATTTGGCGTGTAGTCTCTCCCAAGTGCCAGAAGCAGACACACCGTGCACACACACAGCCCACCCCAAGGGAAGAATCAGGAGAACTGGGGGAGAAGGGGTGCAGCCCCCCAGAAGCTTGCCAACATATAATACCCAAGCCCAAGGTCAACCAGGGCTCTTAATCTCTTGATTCGCCCACTTAGCCCACTTCCAAATGTACTTTACTTCCTTTTGTTCCTGCTCTAAAGCTTTTTAATAAACTTTCACTCCTGCTCTAAAATTTGCCTCGGTCTCTCCCTCTGCCTCATGTCCCTAGGTCTAATTCTTTCTTCTGAGGAGGCAAGACTTGAGGTTGCTGCAGACCCATTCGGATTTGCCTCCACTAACATACTTCGGTGCCATGTGATCCATAAACAATAAAATAAATAATTCCTTTATTTATTATTTCCAGTCAGTTACTAAACAGTCATTTTTTTGCCTTGAAAATAATGTTTCTTGCCTGCCTTTCTTTTTATATTTACTGCTCCCTCCTTGTGCATAAGTGCTCTTTTCATCCTGGTTGATGGCTACCTCATGTTAATTATTACTGCTGCCTCTCCTCCCTCCAATCAGTCCTAACAGGCTAATCTTTTTTTTTTTTTTTTCTTTTTTTTTGAGATGGAGTCTTGCTTTGTTACCCAGGCTGGAGTGCAATGGCGCAATCTCAGCTCACTGCAACCTCCACCTCCTGGTTCAAGTGATTCTCCTGCCTCAGCCTCCTGAGTAGCTGGGATAGCAGGTGCATGCCACCATGCCAGGCCAATTTTTGTATTTGTAGTAGAGATGGGGTTTCACCATGTTGGTTAGGCTGATCTCAAACTCCAGACCTCGTGATCCACCCACCTCGGCCTCCCAAAGTGCTGGGATTACAGGTGTGAGCCACCTCACTGGGCCTTAACAGACTAATCTTCAAGTGCTACTCTCTTGTCATTCATCTGCCCAGAAACTTCCACAAGCATCCACATTTTCTTAGCGAGAGTCCTCAGACTGCAGCATGCAGAAGAAATCACTGTAGATAGTACCTCTTGGGGGTCTGCAGGCTCCACTATCAGAGTCTTCTGCAGGTCCAGGAGAAGCCCAAGAATCTGCATTTATGAAATAATGCAGGGAAGAGTTCTGTTCAGGTTCAAGATATGCCGCTGTGGTGGTAAAGGGGTCTTCTTGCTTCAGGTCACTGATGAGTCTGTAAAGGACAGGGACTCTCACATTCAGCTAGAGCAGCACAGCACCAGTGCATGGCAGATGGGCAATAAAGAGTCATATACACAAAACTCCATGAGTTTCTTTTCAAGAGCCAGCTTTGGATCCCTGTGGCACTTCGTGTGTGCTCATAGGTATTAGACAAATGAAGCATCTCATCTGTGGTTTGATTTAATTTAGCCAATACGTGTGTCATGCTAGATACTCAAGTCTTCAGTTAATAATTTCATGCTCTGAACTTCCTTTTACAGGTTAAGAAACTTGATTCTCGGTGAGTTTAACTCCTATGAGGCTGAGATTCAAACCCTGGCTGTTCTAGTGTCTCTGCTGATAACCAACCACCTCCCCTGGGGAAGTCCCCAATAGGTAACTCTCTCATTTCTATTAAAAATCCTGGAAAAAGTTACTTTTACTCACTTTTTCCACTGTTTCCTCGTGTTCTCTCCCCAATTCACTATAATCAGATTTTATCTCACCATTTTACTTGTCAAGGTCACTAATGGCCCAAATCTTGCTCTACCCAATGCAATGGCCACTTCTCGGTCCTCAGCTTATGTGAACTTTCCACAGCACTGGACGTGACCAATCACCCCCTTCTTTCCAAAGTGCTTTCTGATATTTTCAATCTTAATCTTTCTCTTATCTCCATATATGCATTCATTTGGTTATTCAAAAAACATCTCAAACTAATAGTGCTCCAAGAACACTACTAATTTCCCACCCCCAAAATCTGGCTAGATTTGAATCACAGAAGTCAGAATATAGCACCTAGCACTCAAGAGCAATGGGAAAGAGAGGAGATTCAGCCCACCAACATTGTGCTTTGCCACTGATGAGGTACGGGTACCAGCTGGTTAGGCATAAAAGGCACCCTCAACCTTTTTTTCTATGTAGTAGCTCCATGACTTACTCCACAAAGTTCAGATTCTCATTAAGCTTGTTACATTATACCTAAGAGACTTCCCTACACATAAGATAGACATTTTATTCACAATCATTTTAAAACTGATATCATGCCCAGAGAAAAGGTGGGCATTGAAGAGAGAGCAGAATCAAAGGGGACCAGCTAAGTCACCCCAGAGCCAAATCTTGCCCTATTTTCTGCTGATACAAATGTAATATGAGGTGTATCCAACGTCAATCTCATGATCGTAGCAACCGAAATAGAGGCCGGTTCCTGGGAAATAGAACTAGATAGGCAGTGGGGTGCCTCTCTCCTTCTTTCAGAGAAGCACATGGTTACTGGTTGCCTCACGTTTAACTGCTGCAGACCAGTGGGTTTTCCTCGGCTGTTTCTCTCTGCTCCTCTCTGTAGCTAAGCTTGCTCTGTTTGCACACGGCCTGTCCTGTCAGCCAGCCCGCAATCTATTCCACATTTCAAGCCAGTCTCCATGTCTCTTGGTTCAAATACCAAAGAGGCATCAGATTGGTTGCTAGACAGTGGGTTGGCTGACCCTGAGTCAGACACCATACCTGTGGCCATTAAAAGTCAGGCTGTTTTTCAAACATGAGCATCTGGGCTTATAAGATCCATGAGTCTGGGCATTTCTCCGTGAAAGGAACTATTTTATAGTAAATTCCAATGGTGTGGATTGTGTAATGACAAATAGCAAAGCAAGATCATGTTTTCCTGAGAAATTCTTCTTGAGAATAAACTTTACTTATAATGATTACTGAAAATTACAGAAGTAGAAGTCAAACGTACTGCAAAGAAAGCACTGAAGTTAAAGGAGAAAGACTGAATTGAAAAGGACAGGTGGAAATGAAGAGGGAAAGAACATAATTCACTAAGTGCAATGTCTCCCTGAGTACGCGTATACACATGAGACTGTAGATCAGCAGAGAAGGAATGAGTCAATTTTTAGAGAAACAAAAATGCCAAGGGAGAAAAATAGGAAAATATTGGTTGGATGATAGCCAGTTTCTCAGCTCCAGACATCTGGAGACAAGACACAGAAAGGTGACGAGCTGCCCTTGCTGCAGTTCTTGACTCTGAGTGGCTGGTTACTGGGGATATTTACATTAAATTAATGTGGCTGGCTATGGCTGTGTTCAGCACTTGGATACGCGGTTAAATAATCAGTGTGGTTTGGCTGCTGGTTTCTTTACTGTGGTTAAATAATTGGTGTTGTCTTGGTTGCTAGCTACTTTAAAAATGTATATGTACACTTGTTTCTCTCTCTTTTTCCCTCCCTCTTGAGCAATTTTGACAAGCCCTTGGCAGAAAAGCGGCTGATCAGCTTTGAAAGGGAGGCTTTTCTTCCACCTTGTTTATGCTTCCCCCAGATGCTTCTCAAGGATCTGAGACTCTTAGAGACTTTTCCTCCAGAACCTAGAAGGTTCTAGGAAAGAATTTAGTTCACTTTTTTTGTTTGTAGAATAGAGATAAGGCTAAGCCTGAGGGCATCTGCTGTTTTCAGGGAATTCCAGAAATGGGCTCTGCTTTTGTAATGATGGGTCACTCAGTTCTCTGATTTAGCATAAAAATGGGGAAAGGAAATTATAAGAGTCACTGGATAAAATGACCTATGAACAAGCATTTCTTCCTGTGTTAGTTATTGCTAGACCTCTAGAACAGAGACCAGCTTCTGACACAAACTGGTGCGAAAAATGAGGTGGTATGGTACCATAATTCAAGACTGTCATAACTTCTGTTCCAGAAAGTCAGTTCATTTGGTCACTTTGTTAATGTGTTTAATAATTGTTAAACTACCACGAACCGCTCTGCCCTGGGACCATAGGAAGCCTTCTTTCCATATGGCTCTGTCCCTTCCGTTCCCTCCAAAACAAGGATCAAGATGGGTTTGAGGGTACGAGAAGGGACGATTAACCCTCTTAGAGCAGCAAACTGGCCGGAACGGTGAGGCAGTAGACAGCTCAGATTCAGAGGCAAGCCTCCATCTGACAAACACAACAAATGCCAATGAAGGCAAAGTCTTCACTGGCTGCTCAGAAACCACAAGATTCTCAGGTTCCAGAGTGTATGGAAACTCAGTGCTCTGAATTTGGTCACATACATAATGGAAACTGGTGTTTCAGAGTGGGAAGTTATGGAGGAAAGAGCAAAATTTTGTTTCTCAAATATGTCTCATCAATGATAGGATAATTTCGTCTCAAACAGAAGTCCAGGTATTTTATGTCAATCATTCAGTGATTATTCAGATAAAAAATGTTGATTTTTTTCTAGTTTTTCTCTAGTGAGGTGGGGAGAGAGTTCCTAAAATATTAACAGAAATCTGGGAGGATTCTTCAGAATTAACTGATTTTGCCGTTTTAGTGAGAAATCTTATTCCTCTTCATAAGAAGGAATAATTTTTTGACAATTACTGATCAAGTGGTGGAAAATCCAAACATTTAACCAAGCCTGTTGGCACCGTGCTATGTGCAATGGACAGGGAAGTGGGGGACGACAGAGGACAGGAGCTTAGGAGAGCACTTTCACTTATGAGCTGGATGATGTTGGCTCACTTAACCTCCTTTTACTTAAATGAATTCAATCTTTACCTTATTAATTTCCTGAGGACTTAAATAATAATGTATGACTTACATATAATAAAAGAAATTAAAATTAAAGCTACATGAGATATAATTTTCACTTATCAGATTGGCAAAGACCCAAAAGCTTAATAACATGTAACGTTGGAGATGATATTAGAAAACACTCTCATACACTGGCACAACTTTTACAGAGAATAATCAGCCTATCAGAGATATATAGAACGATTGATCTAGCACAGTTTAAAATGTACCTCCTCTTTGACTCAGTCATTCCACTCCTACAAATGTAACCTATGGCCACATTAAAATATTTATGAGACGACAAATGTGCAAGAATATTCATTGCCACATTGGAATAACAGAGTTTGAATTTAAATATTCAACAACAAGGGACTAAGGGACTGCTTAAATAATTTATGGAATACTCAAAAGTGGAACGCTACACTACTCATCAAAAAAAAAATAAGCAACTTTTATTCAGATTTTTATAAAGCGACATGGAACAGTGCCCAAAATATACTGTTAAGTAAAAAAACAAGGCAAAGGTTGTTTTCAAAAAGATTCTTATATTCGTGTATTCATGTACTATCTTTGGAAATGCATGCCAGAAATTAATAACAGTGGCTGAGGACAGTGGTAGTCTTGGTGCAAAGGTAAGTGGAAGCTTGTTAAAATTATACAATAAAAAAAAATCTTTTGCATTTTGTACTATATGTGTGTAAAGGACTTTGATAATTAAATGTATGTCTATGCATAAAATAAAGATATGCAACCTACGGTCACCTACCACAAACTTGACTAATCAGGAGAAAAACAGACCAGAATGCTTCGCCCAGGGCAAGTACTCCAGAAATATTTCCAGATGGATAACTGAATTATAAAACGTATTGTATCAACATAAATAGCTGATCATTTGGAGAGATGTGTACCACAGAGAGACCAATTTTTGCATTCAAATGGCATCACTTTATGTTTGCTTATAATCAACAAAAAAGAAATACTAAATCCAGAAGCTTCAAGAGGTGAACCTGTAAATGAAAAGATTGGCTTAAGGTCCCTTCTAGGTTAATACAGAATGCTTTTAGGGGGTTTAGGGTGGTGAAACTCTGTATGATATTCTAATGGTGAATATATGACATTATACATTTGTCAAAACTCATAGAAAGAACAACACAAAGAAGGAACTAATGTAAATTGCAGGATTTAGTTAATAATAAAATATCAATATTGGTTCATCAATTGTAACAAGTGTACCACAGTAATATAATACAGAATGTAAATAATGAAGGAAGCAGTTGAAGGGAGGAGGAATTCTGTGGGAACTCTGTACTTTCAATTTTTCTAAAATTGCCATAAAACTAAAAGTGCTTTTAAAAAATGTCTAATAATAAAAGAAGAAAAGAGGAACAGGTTGGAAGACTTGAAAAAAAATTCTTCAGCTTCCTAGAGCATACGATGGGAACTCAATAAATATCTTTGGATTCAACTGAATCCAATTCAGTGAGACATGAGAAGTCTGCGGCAGATTTAAAATTTAGGAAAAGTGTGAACTCATCAATGAGGTGTTTGATGAAGTCCTAGGACATATATTTCATTAAAATGAATTAGATGGCTTGTAATCTTTATCAGTAAGATTATAGATTTTTTCTAAGACATTTATGACAATTACAGATTTTCAGCAATAAATATGAAAGCAATTATAGTATTTTTCTCAAATTGGTTAGAGAAGCATTAACCTGAAACTTATAAATTTTGTAGAAGTTTGTTGCTAGAACTTTTTTTTTTTGATAGGTTTTTCTTGGAGGCCTATCGTCTTTATATAAATCCCCACAAGATAAAAAGCAGACTTTTGAGGCATTTGATAAGCTCTCTTACAAACTATGTTATTTTTATTTAGAAAACAATTTATCTAGATTTATGAAAGAATTATTTAAAAGTTTCTTCTTAATTTCAGTCTTGACTTCAGTAGTGAGAAGCTAGATTTGGAAATAAGGCCTAGCATGGCTTTGAAACATACTAATTATGCATGTTGTAGAATTGGCCCCAATTGTGGGAGAATTTAGCAGGTAATGTCCAAATGTGCCCAAGGTGCTCTCTTGGAAAACAAAAGAAAAACAAAACAAAGAAAACCAAATTGCTCTTGTTAGAAATATAGTTGTACTGCTAACTGCAGTCCACTGATGATGAAGCATGTTGTGCCTGAAATGTTCTATGTTGAATCTTGCCATTGGTTTTAAGTCTCTATTTCATTAATATCTCTTTTCAAAAAGTGTGAAAGTCAAGCTTCCTGATAATTGGAGCTCCTACTAATTTTGCAGGGATTTCCTCCTGTTATTAGATATTGAAACTGAGCCAGGATCTTGATCTCCCCAGTCCCAAAGCAGTGAAGTGAGGGTGTGTTTTCTGCTCCATAGAGAACAGCAGGCTAATGGAGTTAAACGGCTGCTCTGTGTTTACTGATGCACTCAGCAGTGAAAGTAGGATTGTGTTGTCATTTTGCATCCTGGATATGTCATCCACGTTCTTTGAAGAATTAGAAGTTTGTTCTTTCCATTTTTATTAATCTTTACGCGTCACCATATCCTTATGTTCCTGTACCAAACAACTTATTTACCTCTAAAACCAAAGAAAATAACCAGTATCCATTTCTTTTTTGTGCTTTAAAGTGTTTATTTCACAGTGCTTCACAAATTGTCTGTTCTGAAACCCAGAAATTTTTGTCTGTCACAGATATTTTGTAAAACAAAATGTTTTAAGTTACGAGAAAAAAGAATACCTACAAAATAGAAGACTCAAATTTTATTATTAGCTTCAACTGACATCACATTGCTCTTTTGGATTGCTATAAAAGTATGCAAATGCCTGTTCTAATGAGCTGGAGTTATACATTTTTTTCCAAGACATTTATGACAATTACAGATTTTCATCAATAAATATGTGAGCAATTGTAGTATTTTTCTCAAATTGGTTAGAGAAGCATTAACCTGAAACTTACAAATTTTGTAGAGTTTGTTGCTAGAATTTGTGTGTATGTGTGTGTGTGGGTTTTTTGTAGGTCCATCCCATCATGGACCACTACAAAGCCCTGGATCCCATTTGTGGAGCCCTGGTATAGTGGCTGATTTTTCTCATCATGACAGCTTTGGTTTTCCTTCAGGAAGCTCTCTCTCTCTCTGTGTCTCTCTCTCTCTTTCTTTCCCTGTCATCTCTTTCACTCAGGTACATGGGCACATGACCCAGATCAATTGAGATTCTAAAACTTTTGCTAGAAACTTTTGGAGGAAAAAAGTAATTCTTTCTATTGGGATTGTTAGAATGTAGACAGTGCCCTTCCTTATCAGTATTTTTTATTATTGGAAAGATTCTCAGGAATGGGCTGGGCCAAATAGTATTTTTATTTTACATTTTAAAGGTATTGCTAAAAAAGAATCCAACATTTCACATTTACACCAGCAATATTTGAAGATATCTTTACAAGAACTGGCTGTCAAAGTGCTTTCACATTTTAGTCAGTCTATGGAGTGTTAATATAATATCTCACTTGTTTTCTAAATTCCTTTCATCTAACTACTAGTTAATTATAAACATTTTTTCACTTGTTTGTTGCTCATTTGGATTTATGCTTCTGTGAATTACCTGTTTATATCTTTTCCCAATTTTCTCTTAGACTGTCCTTTTCCTGTAAGCTTTTTTTTTTTTTGAAACTGAGTCTCACTCTATCACCCAGGATGGAGTACAGTGGCGTGATCTCAGCTCACTGCAACCTCTGCCTCTCAGGTTCAAGCAATTCTCCTGCCTCAGTCTCCCAAGAAGCTGAGATTACAGATGCCTGGCACCACACCTGGCTAAGTTTTGTTGTTGTTGTTGTTGTTTTTAAATAAAGATAGGGTTTTGCCATGTTGGCCAGGCTGGTCTTGAACTCCTGACTTCAAGTGATCCGCCTACCTTGGTCTCCCAAAGTGCTCTGATTACAGCCATGACCCACCGTGCCCAGCCCTTTTACTATAAGTTTCTAAGAGCTCTTTGTTTACTAAAAAAATTTGTCTTTTTCATCCACTATCTTAGTTTGGGCTGCTATAACAGAATATCATAGACTGAGTGGCTTAAGCAACAAATATTGATTTCTCATGATTCTGGAGCAAGATCAGGATGTGAGCATGGCGGGGTTCTTGATGAGGGCCCTCCTCCTGGTTCACAGATGGCTGCCTTCTATCTGTATACTCACATGTGGAGAGAGTCTCTTCCTCTTTGAATAGGGGCACTAATTTCATAAGGGAGCCCCAACCTCATGACTTTATCTAAACCTAATTACATTCCAAAGGCCCCACTTCCAAACAGCATCATATTGCAGACAGGCTTCAACCTATGAATTCTGGAGTCTGGGAAGTAAAAAAGTTCCTCTTCAAAGTTTCCTTTCTTGTTTAAGAAAAATTCCTAAGTGTTAGAAATAATAGTTTGTTTTAAATACTTTCTTCAAAAGCTTCTTGCTTTTTGTGCTAGCAGCTCTTTGTTAAGTCTTATCCTATGTAGCTGTTAAACATGCTTACAGGCACACGTACATTGTATGTCCTTGTACTTTAACCAAGACATCTGTGCTGGACATGCTCACAGGCATGTCCCAGCTCGCAGCCTATGCCCCTTCCTTATTTGGACTGTCTTTTGTGCTATCCATTGCATTTATCTGTTTAGAAAAGTTTTAAGTTATTAGCCAATTGTGTTTTAGTTTAGACGGTGATGTCTGGCTCTAGCCCATGGAGATCAGACACAGCAGTAAGGACAACCCCAAACACGTAAGGAATAAATATGTCTGCTTTCCTTTGTTCATTGTACTCTCATGGGCAAGATTGCTAACGGGGGGTACCCTTTCTGCAGGAAGTAAAAAGAATTGCTTTGCTGAGATATCCTTTGTCCCAGTACTAATTTTTTCTTTGCTGCATCCAAAAGAAAAGTTTTACACATAACATGAGGGACGCAAACATTCAATCTAAAGCATCTGCTTTATAAATATTTCTTTCAGATCTATGGTTTTTCAACTGACTTTGTCTCCAGTATCTTTTCCATGTACAATTTCTAAATTTTTATGTAGCTAAATATGTAGGCTTTTTTCTATTTCTTTTGGTTTTCTAGTCTTGATTTTAAGAATTTTCCCAAATTCTAGGTTATATATGTCATACCCTAGATTTTCTTATTTTGTTTTTCTTATTTTTTATATTTAAATTTTTATCTGGAATTTATTTTTTATATTATCTTTCACATGGCCAGTTTTGCCAGTATCATTTACTGAAGGGGCCATAGTTTTTCCACTGATTGAATTATTATTATCTTTGTGAACTTAATATATGACAAAGGTTATGGCTTAATCAGCACTTAATTTAATTATTAAGGCTACATCATGTATATGTTCTGATACCTCTGATACATATTTAAGTTTTGTACTTTCCTTAGGTATTTGAGTCATTCCCATTTCCATGTGAATTTTAATATAATTTCATCTAATTCCAAGAAAAACCCTGTTGAGGCTTGAGAACTGCATTAAATGTATTTATAATTTAGGAAAATTAACATTTTATTATTTTTATCCTTTCTACATATTCATATGTTTCTTGCTTTAGTTTTTATATTTTATAACTTGATTTCTATGGGCCCAAAGTCTTCTTTGTAAAATTTATTTCTCAATATTTTATCTTTTGTCACAATTATACATGAAGTGTTGCTCCAAATTTCCTTTTTACATATTTATATCTAGAATACAGAAAAGTTATTTTTATATCCATATAGTATGTAAATGTTATACCAAAATTTCACATTAAATCTAGCAATTTTTTAAGTCCCTCTTGGGATTTCTACACATTCAATCCTATCATTCAGTATTTCAGCTGGTGATGGACCAGGTTACACCGTTGTCACAAATAATGTCGAAAGCTCAGAGATTATCACAATTGAAATTTGTTTTCCCTCATGCAAAAACTGCTTCAGACCCAGGGCAGCTGTGCTTCCGGTGTAGAATGTGCAGTACAGGCTGGTCTGGCTTTATGGTACCTCCATAACAAGGAGGGGCTGCTAGGCACAGCAAACAGGGATGGATAGTGATGGAGGATGTTAGCACCAGCAATCAAACATTCCTTCCTAGAAATGATGGTGGTCACTTCCAATCACAGCCCACTGACTAGGACCAGTCACCCAGTCCTGCCCAACTGCAAAGGGACTGGAGAAATATAGACTTCTATGTGGCAAGAAGTGAAGGAGAACCAGAAATACACACAAGTGCTAGTAATATTTGCTACAGTTGCAAAAAGAGATAGTTTTATATCTTCTTTTCCAATGTTTATGTCTATCATTACATTTTTTGTCTTACTACATTTGTTAAAATTTCTAAGGAAATAAATAGTAATGATATTAACTAACCCTGTTTTATTTCCAATTTTAACTCAAATGACTCTAGCACTTTGTAATAAAATGTTTGCTACTGTTTTCTGGTTAGTATTTTTGATATTATATAATTAGTTTCTACCTATTCCTTCTTTACCTAAAGTTTTTATCAGGAATGGCTGCTGATTTTATCATGTCTTTTCAGCATTAAGATAATATATTTTTCCTCTTTAATTTGTCAGGGTAGCAAATTATATGGCTACATTTCCTGTATTTGGATCTGTAAACTAAATCTCTCTAAATAATAGTCTTAGAGTGCTATTATTTTGAAAAACTGAAGGGTCTTAGGACTGTAGTGTCTGCACCTGGACTGGTGGCACCCCAAGTGGCCAGCCACTCACCCATGGCTTGTCTGACCATGAGACCCAATGACACACAAGAGAAAGCTGGAAGTCAGCTGCTGGCTACAGTTACAAAGAGTATGTGCACATAGAAAGGGGCGGTTGAGATTACCTGCATTATCCAGGAGCAAAACGTCTAAAGGGAGACTTTCTTCGTAAACCCTTAAAGCGGCCAGAAACATATCTCTGCTAAAGAGGCCAACATACCAAAGGCCCCGGATAGACAGATAAAGGGCAGGATGGAGAGGCCATGGTAAATACACAGAAGAGAAATTCCAGTTTGTGTTTATGTGTGTGCATGAATGAATATGTGTGATTGCAAGCATGTGTACATGTTAGCGCTTGTGTTTGTGTGCCTGCATGAGTGTGCACATGTGCACCCATATATGTATGTGAGTACATGCATGTATATGTGTATGTGAGTGAATGTGTGTATGTTCATGTATGTTTGTGTTTAGAGGTACAGGCGGGAATAGATGGGGTTAAGTATTTGAAATGGGTCTTTCAAACTGCCTTTTTTTTTTTTTTTGAAACAGGGGCTTGCTCTGTCATTCAGGCTAGAGTGCAGTGGTGGTCATAGCTCACTGTAGCCTCAGCCTCCTGAGCTCAAGTGATCCTCCCTCCCTAACTTCCTAACTAGCTAGAATTATAGGCACGCATCACCATGTCGTCATTTTTGTGGGGGTTTTTTTGGTAAAGATGGGGTCTTGCAATGTTGCACAGGCTGGTCTCAAACTCCTGGCTCTAGTGATCTTCTTGCCTAGGCCTCTCAAGGTTCTGGGATTACAGGAATGAGCCAGTGCACCAGGCCTCAAACTGTTGTAACCATGGTAGTGACCTTGGACATTTTCCTGAGGAGTCACTGCAGATTTTTAACTGGAGTAGTGATTTGATCAGACCCATTTAACATCAGCGTGGGGGATGCTTTATAATAGTAATTCCAAAATGCTGTCTGAAGATGCAAAAGTTTCTAAAGAAGTTTCCCCTGTGTAGTAAGTTACATTGAAATGAGAAAATATAATAGGACAATTTAGTAAATCCTTTAAATATCTAAATTTGTTAAATCTGCCTGAATTCTCTGGTTATTCCTTCCCTGAGTTCGTGGCTTCAAATCCTCTTTATTTAATAAGACACTGGTGTTAATAGATAGTAGTGATAGGTTTGTTTGTTAATGCTTGATAAAATAAAAAGTTGGCATATTTTTTCAAAGATATTCCAGATTTAAAAAAAAATAAACCGATCTTTGAAATCTCAAAGTCTGGGAACAACTGGCAAAGTTAGATTAGCAGAAACCTGCCTTTGTATGTCTGTTTTTTCCATAGTACACATTCCTCAGCCCCTGGGGAAGAATTCAAGTGTAATGAAATTGGTATAGGCATATGTATTTTGAAAAATCTTCCAAGTCCTTTAGAGATGCTTCCCTGGTTTAGAATCCCTGGTTTAGAGGAAGAGTTGAAAAAGACCTGGAGTTCAGCAATGGAGAAAACCTTGAAGAAACCACAAGAGAAGACAGGAAGGGTGAATGTGAAAGACACTTTTCTTAGATGGAATTAATAGGACTCAAGGATAATAAGATGGTCCTTGCAGAAGATATGGCAAAAATGGGATTCAGGAGGAGGCTCCAGATGGTCAGCTGTGAGAATGGCCCTGCTTTACTGTGCATGAAAATGATTTCCTTCTACATGGGGTGCCCATCCTTCTGTCTTGTTCCCAAGAATTAATTCTTCTTAAGAAGGCAGCAGATGAAGAGAAGACTTTTGTGAAGAATGAGGTAGACATTCAGGATTCAAGGTCTAATGTAGAATTCTACTGTAGATGGTACTTGGTTTTCATGGAGTATCTGCCACAAACTGAAGTTATTAATATTTTCTTGTTTTAAGAACACAAGAAATAAAGAAAACAAGTGAGTAGATGTGACATGGGTTGGCTCTGTGTCCCCACCTAAATCTCATGTTGAATTGTAATTTCCAGTGTTGGGGGAGTGACCTGGTGGGAAGTGACTGGATCATGAGGGAGGGATTTCTGCCTTACTGTTCTTGTGAGGCTGAGTGCTCAAAATATCTGGCTGTTTGAAAGTTTATAGTACCCACTCCCTTCACTCTCTCTCTCTCGTCGGCTATGTGAAGAAGTGCTTGCTTCCCCTTGCCTTTAGCCATGACTGTAAGCTTCCCGAGGCTTCCCCAGAGGCAGAAGCCTCTAAGCTGTCTGAACCATGAGCCGATTAAACCTCTTTTTTAAATAATTTATGTAGTCTCAAGTATAGTAGTGTGAGAACACACTAATATAGGGTGTCTGTGACTTAAGACTTCTGCTAAGTGGTTAGAACCAATAACATCCCCAAATGGCCAGGTGACATACTGTTGAGTCCCCTGAGGGCAGGAGTCTATCTCCTCCTACTTTATCCTGACTATGTTACTAAAGCATCAAGAGGTAATTGGTGTTTGTTGATTGAGGTTTTGGTTCTTTCACTGAACAACTCAACCCTTTTGGAAATATAATTTTATATTTTAAAACTTCAAAACTATTCTGTATTCTTTAATCTCTCGGGGTCTCTATTAATGTTCTCTGCAGGACAAATGATTTGGACTAGTTGTGAGCTGACTGCTTTAGAAGACAAGAAATAAGTGCTGACTCTTCATTCAACTTATCAAATATTTTATTGACACCTATGATGAGCCATCAATTGAATGTGGAATGTGAAAAAAAAGGGAAGAATTCAGGCAGATACTAGCATCTTTCACCTAAGCAACTAAACAGGATAAAAGTTCTAATGATCTATTGTTGCATAACAAATCATCTCAAAACTGAGTGGCTTAAAAGAACATTTTTGTTATTTCTCAGCATTCTTTAGGTTGACTGAGCTATGCTCTGCTATTCTTGATTGAGACAAGACCAGAACTAGAGAAAGGTGAGTGTAGTGTCTAAAGTACAAAATTTAAAGAGATACACACTCTTGGAGTCCTCGGAGCCCCATTATGAAGATCAGTGCCTCCTTAAATTTTATACCAAAATGCCTCATTTGCCTCACCCTGACCTTGACCCTCGCTTGGGGTATCTCTCATATGCCTTCAGTCAGATGGCAGCTAGAGCTGAAGTCATCTGAACGTTTGATTGGGCTGGACATCCAAGATAGTGTCTCCACTCACAAGTCTGGTGCCTTCTTCACTCACTTGGCTAAAACAGCAGGGAGCTGGCCAGGGATCTCCTTCCGTCTCCATGTATCCTCTACACATAGTAAGCATGGGCTTCTTCACAGCATGCCAGTCTGAAGGTAATCCAGATGTCTTACATGGTGACTGGCTCCTCCAGAGCAAGCATTCCAAGAGGTCTGACATGGTTTGGCTCTGTGTCCCCACCCAAATCTCATCCTGTAGCTCCCATAATTCCCACATGCTATGGAAGGGACCCAGTGGGAGGACTGAATCATGGGGGTGGGTCTTACCCAGGCTGTTTTCATGATATCGAATGGATCTCTTGAGAGCTGATGGTTTTAAAAACAGGAGTTTCTCTGCACAAGCCCTCTCATTGCCCACTGCCATCCACATAAGATGTGATTTGCTCCTCTTTGCCTTCTGCCATGATTGTGAGGCCTCCCGAGTCATGTGGAATTGTAAGTCCATTAACCTATTTCTTCTGTAAATTGCCCAGTCTTGGGTATGTCTTTATCAGTAGTGTGAAAACGGACTAATACAAGGCCCCAGTAGAAGCTGCAAGGCTTCTTGTGATCTAGCGTTGGAGGCTCCAGAATGTCAGTCACTTCTACTATGTCCTATTGGTAAAAGTCAGTAAGGCCTGCCCAAGACTCAAAGGGAGGGGAAATAGACTCTTGCCTTTTGATCTGAGTAGTAAGGATATAAAGGCAGGGAGAAAATGGATGGAGACCAATTTTTGAGGGTATCTACCACAGAAAGCCCAGTAAACAAATAGGTTTTGAGGATGGGAAATTCGAAGTGCTCTTGGAAAAGCTTAAGTTTGAGATGTCCTTGGAACCAAGTGAGTATATACATATGGAGATCAGAGAAAGACTGAGATTGAAAACATCAAATTAGGAGATGCAACTTAAAGTCAAGGCACTAGGTGTGGTTACCTAAGGAGTTGAGAGAGAGAGAAGGAGCCACCAGGCAGTAAAATGAGGGAACAGGGGAGTGTGGTGTTTCAGAAGCTAAATTTTTAAAAAGCTCTTTGAAAAGAAAGAGGTGATCGGTCACGGCCAATGCTGCTGAAATGTCAAATAAGCTGAGGATGGAGAAGTGACCATCAGACAGAGCAAGGTTTTGGTCACTAGTGACTCTACATAATCAAATGGAACTCGATTACGTAGAGTGAACCAAGAGGAGAACAGGAGAGTGGGAAAAGTGAGTAAAAGCAAGTTTTTCAAGTTTTCATGAAAATGGGATAGCGACTGAGTAGGGAAGTGGAGTGTAGAAGGTTTTACTATTATTTGTTTTAAGATAGGAGACAGTATAGCCTATTGTGGTGAATGGCAATGACACAGTGAAAAAAAGCAGGCTGAGAGCCTCAGGCTGGAATGCTAATGCCCTGTGACTGGGATGCAGAGGTCCCCAAAGCAGGCAGATCTCCCTTAAACTCACTGAGAGCTGTATCAAGGCCATGGTGGGCAAGTTTTACCAAAAATACAACACAAAAAAAGAAATATGTTAACGCTGAGGGCAGGGTTCTCAAAGTTTGAGCAGCATTCTCTGATAACTTGTTAGAAATGCATGTTCTTGGGACCCATCAGTCCAACTGATCAGAAACTTCCAAAACTAGAGATCTGAGTTTTCTCATACTTGGTATGGTTTGGGACCCACTATTCTAAAGGAACTAAACAAAAATTCAAGTAAAGATGAAACTAAGTGCTGACTTTTTTCCTTATGAGACTAAAATAACAAAGCTTTAAAGACAAGAGAGGCTTTTTCAAGTGTCTAATTGGCTTGGAACCTCACCTATGAGGGATCCAAGACTCAGAGAAGGTGTCTGAGTTGCCCAAGTCCTCCAGACAGAACTGAGAGGACAATTCCAAATAGCAGAAAATAGAGAGAGCGTGAGCCAGGAATCAGGAATATGGTTGTTTTGATGTGGCATGAAGTTGCAGCCTTTCTGTATTTTTAAAGTATCGATTTATATTGTTGCTTATCTTCTACAACTCAAATCGGTCAACCTTACGTCAATCTGGCTCTTTTAAGGTGTGATTTTGGTTTTGGGGACTGCAGAGGTGCAGCTTCCCACGGCTGACCCAGCGCCTCTGCGGAATGCAGCAGCCTCAGCAGGCACAGGAGGCTTTTCCGCAGCCGGAGAAATCTAGTGCTGGGGCTCCGGCTGTGACTTTTGCCATTTCAAATTCACGTGGCCTCTGGGGAGCGGTGGGACAGCCCGATGCTCAGCGCGTCGGAGGCCCGGCTCCCTCTGTTTCTGTAGGGGAGATTTAGCCTTAATTTTTGTGACAGATGGAGTTGATAGTCTCTCCACGGAAAGGGGAGGAAAAAAGCGCCAGTTTTTGACAGGCCGCAGACGCCCGCTGCCTCTGGTGGCCGAAGGCTGCGTTGCGCCCCACTTAAGGTAGCTCGGAAATTCCCGCGCCGAGACTGCAGAGGTCTCCTCTGCCGGGCAGCCTCCCTTAAACTTAGTGAGGGGCCGAAACTTACACTTTAACATAAACCTTTGGGGTCTGTCCTCCTTCTGTCTTGTGACTGCGGCCGGGCTGTACTTGTTCAACATTCCTGAATATTTTTAATGCTATTTTAATTTTTTCATTACTGCACGTGTTGCAAGCTTATCTTCCTAAGAAATTATTTGTTGATTGGATTTCGGTTTTGCAATTTGAAAACGAAGCGTGGCGCACGGGCTGTACCTACTAGATGGGCTAGATGGGGCTGGGGTGGGGGGCGGGCTGTAAGCATCTCAACAACATCTAACAAAGTGTGCGGTTCTTTCTTGTATGCTTCTTTTAAAAAGTTTCGGTCTCACATTAAATCTCCGGATTCTCCCCCTGCCCTCTGTGGTGATGGAGACCCAAAGATAAGCAGCCTGGAAGATAAACTGAGTTCAGAGCCCAGTCGAAAGCACAGATGGGGGCCAGCGGGAATTAATAAAATTACAAAAAAAAAAAAAAAAGAGAGAGAGAGAGAGAGAAAGTCAAAAGAAAGAAAAAGAAAAAAGAACCAAACAAAAAAGGCCCGTGGCTGAGCCGGATGCAAACAGCTGCCCCTCAGCCCTGCCCGCCGGTTCTACGCGCGAGCCGTGGCTGCATATCTGAGCCTCCTTAAGAGTAGGAGGAGCTCCGGGCCTCCGTCAGGCTCCCTAAGCCTTTCCTTTCAAGCCCAGAATGCCTGAATGTGAGCTGCCCACCACCCTCCCGCCCTCCCCCACTCCGCAACCCCACCCCAGCGGCTCGTAAAAAAAAAAAAAAAACTTTCAACAACAACAGGCAGGACCAATAGCATCTCGAAAAGCCGGGAAAGGGGCCGAGCAAAGGGCGAAAGAGAGCGGAGAAAGGAGAAAGCGGGCCGGCTGGGAGCGCGCGGGGCCGGGGCTCGGCGAGCCGGAGGAGCGTTGCTAATGTTTTTGTTTGTTTGCTTTTCCATGCATGCATAATGAGGGGGCACCGCGGCACCACGCGGGGGCTCCCGGCCCACTTTTGTATTTAAAGCCTCGCTGCTAACGAGTCTGCAGCCGGGCTCAGCGGATCCGCTCCCCGGGCTCCTGGTCACCCGAGAAGCCGCCGCCGAGTGAAGCCAGGGAGCCGCTCTCCGGCAGCGCCGACTTTCTTGTTCTCCCCGCGCCTCCCGGAAAGAGCTCCCCGGAGCTCGGCGGAGGCCAGGGTTGCTGCGGGAGGAGGGGGAGGGGACGCGGGGCAGCCCGACCGCGGGAAGGCGGGCAGCGCGCGGACGCCGGGCCAGGAAGCGGCGCGATGCGAGAGACCGCGGCGGCGGTGGTGGCGGCGCGGCGCTGAGTCCGGGCGGAAAGAGTCGCCGCGGCCGCAGCGGGAGCAGCCGGCGCGGGGACCGCCGGCCGCACAACGGATCTGCAGGCGCGGAGCAAAATGCACCCGCGGCGGCGCGCGGTCCTGCAGCCCCGCCACGGCCCCGCGGCCCGCACCCCCCCCGGGGCGACAGTGAGCGGCTCCGGCCACCGCCGGGGGCCGAGCGGGGTGGGAGAGCGGGACCAGATCTCGGCTGCTGTTCATTTCCAGGAAGCCACGGCAGTCGGTGCAAGGGGGGACCTTCTGCCACCCGCGGGGCATCAGCCAGCGGCGCGCATGGATTTATGAAGACACTCATGCAAGAAGTGGGCAGGACTTGGACAAACTTTTCCACCGGCTCCGCGTTCGCCGCTCCCCGCGCCTCGTCTCCTTTCCCCTCCTCTCCCGGCGGCCGCCGCTGCCCGCGATGGTGGCTGCGCTGCTGGGCGGCGGCGGCCAGGCCCGCGGGGGGACCGTGCCGGGCGCCTGGCTGTGCCTGATGGCGCTACTGCAGCTGCTGGGCTCCGCGCCGCGGGGCTCGGGGCTGGCTCACGGCCGCCGCCTCATCTGCTGGCAGGCGCTGCTGCAGTGCCAGGGGGAGCCGGAGTGCAGCTACGCGTACAACCAGTACGCCGAGGCGTGCGCGCCGGTGCTGGCGCAGCACGACGGGGGCGACGCGCCCGGGGCCGCCGCTGCTGCCTTCCCGGCCTCGGCAGCCTCCTCCTCGCGCTGGCGCTGCCCGAGCCACTGCATCTCGGCCCTCATTCAGCTCAACCACACGCGCCGCGGGCCCGCCCTGGAGGACTGTGACTGCGCGCAGGATGAGAACTGCAAGTCCACCAAGCGCGCCATTGAGCCTTGCCTGCCCCGGACGAACGGCGGCGGCGCGGGCGGCCCCGGCGCGGGCGGGGTCATGGGCTGCACCGAGGCCCGGCGGCTCTGCGACCGCGACAGCCGCTGCAACCTGGCGCTCAGCCGCTACCTGACCTACTGCGGCAAGGTCTTCAACGGGCTGCGCTGCACAGACGAGTGCCGCACGGTCATTGAGGACATGCTGGCTATGCCCAAGGCGGCGCTGCTCAACGACTGCGTGTGCGACGGCCTCGAGCGGCCCATCTGCGAGTCGGTCAAGGAGAACATGGCCCGCCTGTGCTTCGGCGCCGAGCTGGGCAACGGCCCCGGCAGCAGCGGCTCGGACGGGGGCCTGGACGACTACTATGATGAGGACTACGATGACGAGCAGCGCGCCCCGGGCGGCGAGCAGCCGCTGGACGACGACGACGGCGTCCCGCACCCACCGCGCCCGGGCAGCGGCGCTGCTGCAGCGGGCGGCCGCGGGGACCTGCCCTACGGGACCGGGCGCAGGAGCAGCGGCGGCGGCGGCCGCTCGGCGCCCCTAGGCGCCTGGACCCCACTCGCCTCCATCTTGCTGCTGCTGCTGGGGCCGCTCTTTTAGCTCTGGCGCCCCCCGCCGCGCGCTCGCCTGGCCCCCGCGACAGGGCACCTGTGGCTTGGGGACAGATAGAGGGGATGGTTGGGGATACTTTCCAAAACTTTTTCCGAGTCAATTCGGCGTAGCGGGTCCCCCTGCCAGGACTCTGTGCACTTCCCCTGAAGCTCCTCTCAGGAGGTTGACTTCTGGGACCCCGCCCCAATTCCAGGCTCCAGAAACTCCCAACTCATCTGTCTCCAGAAACCTAGGCTGCAGTGTTAAGGACGTCCGGGAGGACAGAACAGTAGTCCTGGACTCGAAAGGGAAGGTGCTGACCAGTAGGGCCTTAGCAGTTCGGAGGGATGAGAAGGAGGAATTATATTTGCAAAGGGGCTATTAGCATGTTTCCCTTGAGGGGGGAAAAAGAAGTGCCGGTATCGACTTTTATAGATTGTGGCCAGTGAGGACATTACAATCCTATGTAAACAGAAAAGTCCCACTTACCTTCATTCCTTCACTGTTTGTATCAGCGCCCAGAATTCTCAGTGAC
This sequence comes from Sapajus apella, assembly GCF_009761245.1. Lineage (NCBI taxonomy): Eukaryota > Metazoa > Chordata > Mammalia > Primates > Cebidae > Sapajus > Sapajus apella. The sequence continues at coordinate 1,606,095 of NW_022437097.1, forward strand.
GTGGGGGCGGGGTGGGTGGTGATTGCCTTAGAGGGAACCCCTAAATTGGTTTTGGATAAGTTGGAGCCCTTGACCTTAATTTCATTGCTACCACTCTGATCTCTTAGCACATTTCTTAGGATTAAGGGTCCAAAAATGCTGATCTAAGGGGTTGCCATGGTGTTGAACAATGCAACTTTTTATTTTAAAAAGCTCTGCACTGCCGTCTATGAAAGCCTTTTTATAATGTTTGGTTTTTTGTCATTTTTGTTCTTTACATCAAGAAATTAAATGTTTAGATATGCGGAGAATGTATATTGCCTCTGCTCCTATCAGGGTTGCTAAACCCTGGTACATCATATATAAAATGTATTAAAACTGGGGTTTGTTACCAGTTGCTGTACTTTGTATATAGAATTTTTATAAATTGTATGCTTCAGAAATAATTTATTTTTAAAAAGAAATTAAAAGTTTTAAACTTACATTCATATTACATCTTTCCCCCCTGAAATGTATAAAATCCATTTGTCACCAAGGATCAAAACCCACAGTCCATTGTGAAGTGTGCTATATTTAGAACAGTCTTAAAATGTACAGTGTATTTTATAGAATTGAAGTTAACATTCTTATTTTCAAGAAAATTTATGGACGTTGTAGAAATGTACACACGCATTTCCAAACTGCCTTAAACAGTGTATTTTTATAGACATTGTTTTTTTAAAATCACAAGTTTTTAAATAACTATGGATTTGTGTATTTTTTGGTTATTTGTTTTATTAAAACATGTACATCAGTAAAGAGTTTTAAACAATGAATGTGGTGTAATTACTTTCCAGAGTGATATTGTGGTTAACCCAATAATGGGTGAGGAGGGGGGTTGAGGGGGCAGTGAGAAGCTATCCACCATCAACTGAAATGAAAATACAGTACAAGACAAGAAATGCAGGGTATTATTTCTGCCTTTAACTTAATGAACAATTAGACATCTGTAAGTGAGGCAGCCAAAAATATATAATTGACTGGCCTCTATTGATGTTTGCATTTGTGAAGAGAATTCACAAAATCGTGTCTCCTGCACATCATTTGAGGATAACTCAGACATCGTGTTGCCCCACCTTCCTCCTTTTCCCCTGAGACATCCCTTCTCTGTACCCCCCCTTCCCATCACCCCTTACCACCAAGAGTGTCCTCTCTGGCAACTAGACATTCTCACGATCAAACATGCCAATGACATCTGTTACCAATAGGTTTTAGGAAGCTTGCAAGACTCAATACTTGAAAGTCATTTTCACACTTTTGGTGAAGAAGTACAAAACTTTGTTGCAAAACATTCAGACCAGCAAAAGTAAACACACAGGGCAAGGAACAATCACCAGAACTTGCAATATTGTTGTGAGGAGTTGTTTAGCAGTGGCTGAAGGCTGGGTTCCTGCCAGAGCTACTGATCTACACTCAAACGCCCTTAGATAAATAATTACACTCTTAAGCTGTGTCGAGTGCTGATACACTTGACCTTGTAAATAGAAATGTTTGCAGTAGGAATAAACTCCGGCATTGGAAAATCTTTTAAACATTAACACAAAAGAGAGCGCTCTGTCCTCTGGGGATTTGAGCCTGAACCTCGCCAAGCTAGGCACTTGCAAGGGGGAAAAAAGTTTATTTATCTTCTATTCCTGGTGTTTATTTAAAGCTTTTCATTTTAAACGCGGTGATTGGAAGGCAAGTCAGGAGTTTAAAAGTCACCACAAATAAACTTTGTCTGAGGGGTCGACAGATTAGCAAGATCTGGTGTCTCTTTATTTGATATTAACATGCGCTGAAAAAACATAACCAGATTTCTCTGCTGTCTAAAGTAATTAACAAAGCTGTGCCCCTATTCCGACTTCCTCCTACCCACTCCCACCCCCTACTTTCAAGGTTTCTTGTGCCTCTAACTCGCTCTTTTCCCAGCTTTTATGGAGGTATTCGAGGCACTTCTTGGTGCACCTAAAACCACGATTTCTATATGTAGAGTATTAGAAAGTCTAAGATAGCTGTAGTGTCAGACTTAAGCCCAGGAGAGTGGTGTGTGATTGGAATCTCCAGTCACCTGAATGGTTGAGTAAACATATTGTTAAAACAAAGCTGAGAGCCTTGTTTCTTTGGGAAGTGAACAAAGAGTATTCCCAGAGACTTGTAAATGAAATCAGCTTTCTTTACAAAACGACAAGTTAGCAGTGCTTCTGCGTTTGTCCTTAAATATATTTAAATCATCTCCATTTCATGTTATTTTAACACATTCTTGACTAAAAGTTAAGTCTTTGTCCCAGTAAAAGGCCCAGTTTTCCCCAGTAAGAAGTAAAAGGCATTAGCACTAGAAAAGGCCTGATAATTAACTGCTACAATAAACTCACAACTTGATTTTACAGGGTCCTGTCAAAAGCATCTGCCTGGAATAAATCAACACAGCTTGCTCTTGGGGAGAAAGGACACGAGGCTTTATGTTTTCTTCCTTGAAGAAAGTGAACATTGATCAGTGGTCCATTTTAATTTAAACAATTATACACTGGAGCCCAAGAGTTCTCTGGTCCCCCTACAGACCTAGCAGAGGTTGTTGAGATGTTAGAACTCTTGGTTAGTGGTTATGAGATTGCATATTGCCATCTGCTTCTCAGCAGAAAGGATTTTTACAGATGTTGACATCTGTAATATCTCACGCTCTCTGGGGAGCCTCTTGGAATTTTGGACATTTGGCCATCTCAAATGTCCCATGGAGAATGGCTGGAAGTACCATTAATGAAAGAAAAGGTATCTCTGGCTTTTCCTGGGGATTCTCAAAAAGCACCACCCTTCCAACAGAACTCTCCCAGAGTGAGAGGAACTCCTTCTAGGTTTCATGTAAAATCATGAGTCCTCACGGCCTTTCCCATTTCCCCAGTTCGCAGGTTTGAATTCTCAGTGACAGTTTATTTGTCTTTGGAAGCACTTCAGTGACAAATGTTTAAGGGAGTGTGGGACAATGGTGGAGAACAAGGAGGCAGTTCATTGAACTGACAGTGACCATACAGTAAATAGAAGGAGGTTCAGGCTTCACTGCTCACCCGAGCACACAGCAACGCTTTTGTATATCATCACAATGGACATAACATAAGGTCTCTGTTTATTTTTAACAATATATAGCGATGTGCGCGAGCAACACATGTATGTAAAGTGGAAAAATGTCTGCAGTAAAATAAGTTCTTTCTACTAAGTAGGACTTCTCTTGTGCTTGGACAGGAACCCTACACATGTCTAGAGGGATGGACATAGCTCCTGACCCTGAATGCCACAAATTTAATAGACTTTCAGTCTCTAACACATCTAGGGTGCACCGCCATTCTCCAGATGAGGTTCCTGTGGGTGAAGACAGAATATTTCCATCTTTCTGCCTTGAAGAGTCAGGAGAACCCTCATGGAAATGAGCTTCTCTCTTCATTGACACCATCTGTATTCACACTCTCACCCCATCCCAGCAATGTTACAGATCATCAAATAAAAACAGATCCCCAAAGCACCATGAGGACTTTCAGAGATCTCAAATACTGTATTAAATTTTTGTCTACTTTTAAACTTTGGCTTTGCATTCTTAACTTGTTGAGTTCATTGTGGAGGCTCTCTAACAAAATAACCTCATATATCTCTTTTCAACCCATAAAAAGAAAAGCCCACGTTATTTGTTTTTTTGACCTCTTACACCAAGGGACATCAGAAATCTTGCCAGTTGACCCTGTTTCTCCCAGCTACTCAAAGCAAGCTTGTGGGAGAGCATCGGGTTGCAAATGCCTTGTGGCCAGTGTAGTCAAGGCAGGTTGAGTTTCCAGTGGGTCTCGCTGCCTTGTGAGTGAAGTCAAGTCAGACTTTACTGTAATCTGTTTGAGAGATTGCCTCTGGAAGACAGTGGAAAAGGTTCACCCTTGACTAACTGAATGACATAAGTCATGTGCTATTAGCATAAATACCTTCCTTCTCAGCATCAATTTAATCAATTTCTTAAATAACAGAATGATCTACTACAAAATAGTGGACTGTATACACTATATTTTGGCACAAAGATGGTCATTCTCCCACTAGTAACCAGGGGCTCTAAATAAATGATTTCAACAATGTTTTATTAAAGGACGACAAGAGCCCTCGAGCTGCATTAATCGGGGAGAAGTCGAGTGGCACTTTTGTTATGGAAATGTTAAGCACATAATAGCACGGCCAAACAATGTGCAGCCACTTCATTCTTTCAGCCATGCTGACACCTCTTAAAGAGGAACTGCAGGGAAGGATGTGGGAAAGATTTGCTTTCCGAGGAAGCTTTCAGCTAATATTTTGGAGGGCTACCTTCAAACCCTGTGTAATATGCATGCAAGGGAAGCCAGAAGGGCTGCTGAGATGCAGAAAGTGTTTTCTCCCCTTATCTCAGAGCTTGGCTTCCATAATAGAAGCAAATGTCTATGTCTTAGATATGGCATTCACCAAAACAACACTTTACTGATTTTGTTGTTCTAAGAGTTCAATTTTATAAAGTTGATCAAAGACAGCTACTCTCAGTGATGCTGGTATATGCTGCAGATATCTAGAACACGTTCTCCTTAAGCAAACGGATAGTATCTACACAATGTTGTCAAGGACATCTTCAATCTGTAATAAAAAATAAAATGCTATTATAGACAGACTTGTGTTCTGTGGTTATCAATATGTCTTCCAAGTTTATCTTTTATTTAAACTTTATAAGTTCTATAGGATATTTGCGGGTTCTCAGATACCAGAATGGGGATAAAACCACAACTCAAACTGATTATCTGTTTTATCCCTGATTAAATGTTACTAAGCATCAAAATGAGGAAGAATTTCAGCAAGATTCGAGGTCTTTGTCCCAGACGTTTCTTTTAGAAAAATGCCAGTCTTTGACCTTGGATTTTAATCCATGTCACTTCTTACCTGGCAGGTAGTTTCACCGATGTGGAGCTTCCTTCTGTAACAAACATCAAAACAAGCTTTTGCAATGACTAAAACTTATGTCCATAATCTTGAACAGGTGGTGGGGGGTATAAAAAGAGTTCCAAAGGCATTTCCTGAGGGTGTGCTATGTATGGGGGTATCCATGTGAATATGATACAGTCTCATCCGTGGGTAAGCTGACGCTCAGGATGGGGAGACAGGCACACAGAGAAACTTTGTGAAGAGGATGACAACACGATGCTGGGTACAAGGAAAGCTTCTTGGAGAAGGTGACATTGAAGGTAAGTCTAAAGACAGGCATGGGAGTTAGCCAAGAGAAAGATGGGGAAGGCTGTTGTATTAGAGGTATTAATAGAGAAAGCTTCAGTTGGATTAAATGTAAGAGTTTAATTGAGCAAAGAACGATTCACAAATCAATCAGCCTCCTGAGCCACAGTAGACTGGGGGACTCCAGTGCAGCCATGTGCTAGAAGAAGATTTATGGGCAGAAAAAGGAAAGTGATGTATAGAAAACGGAAGTGAGGGACAGAAACAGCTGGATTGGTTACAGCTCAGTGTTTGCCTTATTTAAACACAGTTCAAACAGTTGACTACATTGGATTGGCCAAAACTTGGTGACTGGCACAAGAATAGGCTACGGTCTCTTCACACCACCACTTGTTATGGTTCGCAATGTACAGAGAAATCTGTAGGCCGAACTTAAGATATATATAGAGGCAGCATTAGGCTAAACTTGATTTTACAGGGGGAACAACCTGCCCAAAGCCATGGAGGGATGAATCAGCACAGAGCTGTGCGTGAGACCACCTGTTACCAGTAGAAAGTAGCCGGGGCCTGAAAAGAAGGGTTCATGCCAAGTCATGGAAGCCTTGAAGGGCACGCTAGGCATAGACTTTACCCTACATAATGAACAAGATTGGAATCCCTGGGTGTTCCCAGCTGAAAGCTCGAAGGCTCACTTTTTGCTCAGAGCATACGGTAGTTGTAAGGGAAAAAAGATCAGAGATGACAGAACAGTTCAGAGGCAGTGGACAAAGGCCGGGGGATGGAACTCGAGGAGTATCAGAGAAGGGGGGAAGAAGTCAGGTTCAAGACACTGCCATTGGTCAAATATGGGGTGTTCAGCGAGTGAAGAGGCCAAGATGACTGCTGGGTTTCTGGCACAGGTAACCAGTGGCTGATGTCGCCTTTGATACTAGAGGAAGGTGGGAGAACAAGTGATGTGTGAGGACATACAGGATACCCTGTTGGTGGTGTACTGCAGGAAAACAGCTACAGGTCTGAAGTTCAGGCAGAAGTCAGCTTTGCATAGTGGTCATTGTGAAAACCCTGAGAGTGGTGCTCCCACAGAGACTGAGAGAGAGAGAAAGATGTGCAGTGGGCAGAGGAGAGAGTGCCCAGGGAATACTCCCAGCAGGGATGAAAGAAAGTCAGAGGTGTCTGAGGAAGGCAGGAACAAGGAATAATAATAACATTTCTGGGCACGGACACCTAAATGTTCAAATGCTTAAGAGACCAATACAATAAGCAAAGCTTAGAAAGCAAGATGAATTCCCTGAATTTCTGAGAAACCTTAAGTGACCAAAATATTATTCAGTTTAACAATAATAGTAATCATAATTGTAATCACAACTAATTCCAGGAAAATTAAAATGACCAAGTTACACCATCGCATTCAAATAATCGTAATAATCAATGATTGTTCACATTATTAAGTGCTGATTATTTGCCATGACAATGCTGAGCACATAATATGTACTATACTATTGCATCATTACTACAACTTTATGAGTAATAATTATTATTATTTTTATTGTTATAAAGTAATACTTTAAAATTGAGGGAACAGATGCATAGATGACTTAACCGTGGTCATTCAGTGAGAAAGTTGGTGAATATAAAATCTAGGTCTGTTTGCATCATGAAGATTGCAATCCTAACTTTAACACCTTACTGATTCTCAAAATGTAAACTCCTAAAGAGCCCAGGAACATTTGAAATATTGGGCAAAATTCAAATAACCTTTTTCTTTTCTTTTCTCTTCCCTTCCCTTCCTTACCCTGATTCTCGACATGTACTAAAATGAAAACATACTGTTATACTCTAGAAGGACAATTATTTATAATAACTAAATTAATCATAGCATTTCACACTGCATGTTATTTTGAAAATAATTATTTGTAAGTTCTGGAAACAAATGGACTCCTATTTCATGTAAATTGCCAAACAGAGTCCTTGCTCACTGTCTCCTGATTTTTCTCTATTTTGCAAAATTCAGCTTATTGAAACCAATAGTATTTTAAGACAAAACAAAAGGAAAAAACTGCCAATTTTAGGTTCCTGCCAGGAAATTCAGGATTTTATTATTTGCCCTCTGCTGCATAATAGACCACCCCAAAACTTAGTAGCTTAAAGTTTTTAGTCATTTGTTTGATCCCAATTTTGTATCTCCTTTGTTGGATTAGTAATTTGGGCTGGGCTCAGTAAGGTAATGATCTTGACCTTTTCTCGGCTAATTTGGCTGTAGTTGGGTGCTAGGTCGGGGTGGAGAGGGTTGGTCCCTGGTGGCCTTATTCACATGTCTGGACATTGGCTGGGTTGACAGTGACAAGTGAATCACATGTCTCACATCTAGCGGGCTAGCCTAGGTTTCTTATCGTGGCACCTAGGTCCAAAAACAGCAGGAGAGGGGAAGCACCAGTTTGCAAGAACTTTTTTTTTTTCTTTGGCATTTTCTTGTAAATGGAACATTTATTTCGTTATTTATTTTCTTTTTTTTCATTTCTTTCTTTTTTTTTTAATTATACTTTAGGTTCTGGGGTACATGTGCAGATCATGCAGGATTGTTGCATAGGTACACACATGGCAAAGTGATTTGCTGCCTCCATCCCCCCGTCACCTACATCTGGCATTTCTCCCCATGTTATCTCTCCCTGACCTCCCCACGCCCCCCCAACTGTCCCTCCCTTGGCACTCCCAAGACTTAGGTTGCATCCAAATCTTATCTATTGCCAACAGTGCTGCAACAAACGTGAGAATGCAGATATCTCTTCAATATACTGATTTTCTTTATTTTGGGTATATATCAAGCAGTAGGATTTCTAGATTAAATGATAGCTCTATGTTTAGGTTTTTTTTTTTGTTTGTTTGTTTGTTTTTAGTTTTTTGAGGAACCTCTGAACTGTTCTCCTTAGTGGTTATACTAATTTACATACCCACCAACAGTGTATGAGGGTTCCCTTTTTTCCACATTCTCACCAGCATTTGTTATTGCCTGTCTTTTGCATATAAGCCACTTGAACTGGGGTGGGATGATATCTCATTACAATTTTGATTTCCATTTCTTTGATGATCAATGAGCCTTTTCATATGCCTGTTTGCATTTGCATGTCTTCTTTTGAGAAACATCTATTTAAATCTTTTGCCCGTTTTTTTTTATTATTAGATTTTTCCCTATAGAGTTGTTTGAGCTCTTTATATCTTCTGGTTATTAATCCCTTGTCAGATGAGTAGTGTGCAAATATTTTCTCCTATTCTGTATGTCGTCTCTTCACTTTGTTGATTGTTTCCTTTGCTATGCAGAAGGTTTTTGATGTATTTCTTATGTTTTGAGATGGAATCTCACTCTCTTGTCCAGGCTGGAGTGCAGTGGTGCAATTGCATCTCACTGCAACCTCTGCCTCCCAGGCTCAAGTGAGCTCCCACCTCAGCCTCCCAAGTAACTGGAATTACAGGCAGGTGCCACCACGCCTGGCTAATTTTTGTATTTTTAGTAGAGACAGGGTTTCACCATGTTGTCCAAGCTGGTCTCAAACACCTGGCCTCAGGTGATCTGCCTGCCTTGGCCTCCCAAAGTGCTGAGATTATAGGCATGAGCCTCCATGTCCAGCCAGAAGCTTTTTTAACTTGATATAATTCCAGTTGTTCATGTTTGCTTTGGTTGCTTGTGCTTGTGGGATATTACTTAAGAAATTTTTCCCCAGACCAATGTCCTGGAGAGTTTCTCCAATGGTTTCTTGCAATAGTTTCACAGTTTGAGGTTTTAGATTTAAGCCTCCATTTATTTGATTTTTATATATGGCAAGAGATAGGGGTCTAGCTATCTTTTATTGATTGATTGATTGATTGATTGGAGTCAGAGTCTCGCTCTGTCACTGAGGCTGGAGTGCAGTGGCATGATCTCAGCTCACTGCAATCTCTGCCTCCCGAGTTCAAGTGATTCTCGAGTCTCAGCTTCCCAACTAGCTGGGATTACAGGTGCCTGCCACTATGTTCAGCTAATTTTTGTATTTTTTGTAGATAGAATTTCACCATGTTGGCCAAGCTGGTCTCGAACTCTTGATCTCAAACAATCCACCAGCATCAGCCTTCCAAAGTGCTAGGATCACAGGCGTGAGCCACTGTGTCCAACCTAGTTTTATTCTTCTGGGTATGGATATCCAGTTTTCCCAGCACAATTTATTGAAGAGACTGTCTTTTCCCCAATGTACGTTCTTGTGAAAAATGAGTTCACTGTAGGTGTGTTGATTTGTTTCTGGGTTATCTATTATGCTCCATTGGTCTATGTGTCTGTTTATATACCATTACTATGCGATTTTGGTTATTATAACTCTATAGCATAATTTGAAATCAGGCAGTGTGATTCCTCCAGTTTTGCTCTTTTTGCTTAGGATAGTTTTGGATATTCTGGGTCTTTTGTGGCTCCATATAAATTTTAAGATTTTTTTTTCCTGTGAAGAATGTCATTGGTATTTTGAAAGGGATTTCATTGAATTGTAGATTGTTTTGGGTAGTATGGACATTTTAATATTAATTTTTGCAATCCATGAACATGGAATATCTTTCACTTTTTGGTGTCCTCTTCAATTTCTTCATCAGAATTTTTTTTTTTTTTTTTTGAGACGGAGTTTCGTTCTTGTCACCCAGGCTGGAGTGCAATGGCGCAATCTCGGCTCACCGCAACCTCCACCTCCTGGGTTCAGGCAAGTCTCCTGCCTCAGCCTCCTGAGTAGCTGAGATTACAGGCACGCACTACCATACCCAGCTAATTTTTTGTAGTTTTAGTAGAGATGGGGTTTCACCATAGACCTTTCACTTCTGTGGTTAATTCCTAGGCATTTAATTTTATTTGTGCTATTGAGATTATTTTTTTAATTTCTTTTTCAGATTGTTCACTGTTGGCATATAGAAATGCTACTGAGTTTTGCATGTTGACTTTGTATCCTGCAAATTTATCGACTTTGTTTACCAGCTCTAATAGTTTCATGGTGGAGTCTTCAGGTTTTTCTCAATATATAATAAGATCATATTGTCTGCAAAGAAAGATAATTTGACTCCTTCATTTCTAATTTGAATATCCTTTATTTCTTTCTCTTACCTGATTGCTCTAGCCTTCCAGTACTGTGATGAATAGCAAGAGTGAAAGTGGGCATCCTTATCATATTTCAGATCTTGGAAGAAAGGCCTCCAGTTTTTCCCCTTCAGTACGGTGTCAGCCGTGGTCTGTCATGTATGGCTTTCACTATGTTGAGGATGCTTGTTGCTGTTTTGTTGCACCTCCCCCCTTTCCCAATTATTTAAAGTTATAAATTGTACTTCTATTTTGTCTTGTGTTTATCTTAAAATTTAGCCCACGTATTTAACTATTATTTTCTCTCAATGTCTAAGGCCTGGAAAGTTTTGTATCTTCCTCCTAAAGAAAGCAATAAGTTTTCCTAAGCCTTCTTCTTTTACCATCCTCACCATTTCCATGTTGTATCCTATAAATTGTTTGTCCTGCTTTGCTATTCATATTTTTTGTAATCCATCTTTACTTAGAATTAATAACACATGTTACTGCTTTCTTTATGAAGAACAGCAAAAACGAAAGTATTTAATCATGTTTACCTTATATAATTGCTATGGGAATTTGAGATAAAAGGAAAGGAAGAAAACTTATTTTACCAGGTGGAACCAAAGTCCCTTTTAAAGAAAAAATAGACTCTGTAGGAAGAACCTTGATATGTCATTGGATAGCAGCATGGAGAGCGGCTCCAGAATGGAAAGTATGAATGGAGAACACACGAAGATAATTCAAGTGCTTTTTACAGTAAACAATAATTTGGGATGGAGAAATCAGAAGACAGCAGAGAAGAGAATGAGAGAGGAGAGTAATATAGGACACCATAGCAACATGGCCAGACACAGAAACCTGAGGTGACTTACAGTGAATGAGAGCTATCTAATCTCTTTAAATTATCTGCTGCATAAAATTTACATGTGTATCCTTTGCTGTTATTAATAAACCCTAATAAAAATATACCATACATCACTACCCCTACTGAATGTTCCTGATTTTTGTAAAGGACTGAGGAATGTGGTTCCCTAGACAAGGAAGGAGCTTTGTCTCATTGTGGACATAAAGACATCCGCAATGCAGGGAGAAAATAAGAGTACAGGAAAAGCAGTATGGCTGGGTCTGGTGGCTCAGGCTTATAATCCCAGCACTTTGGAGGCAAAGATGGGAGGATTGCTTGAGTACAGGATCTCAGTACCAACTGCACAGCACAGTGAAGCCCTGTCTCTGCAAACATAAATAAATAAATAATTAGCTGGGTATGGGGGCGTGCACCTGTAGTCCCAGCTACTTGGGAGACTGAGATGGGAGGGTGGCTTGAGCCTGGGAGGTTGAGGGTACAGTGAGCTGTAATTGCACCACTGCACTCCAGCCTGAGTGACAGAACGAGAACCTGTCTCTAAAAGAAAAAAGAAGAAAAGCAGAAAATTAGATTCAGATGGGACTAGAAAAAAGGGATACGCTGAGAATTCAGCAGATGCATGGGGAGAGCCCGAGAATTCCAAGAATGAAAGTTCAAACTGCTCTTACTTATATCTTAATAGGCAGGAACATGGGGCAGGTAGTCAGTGAACAGTAGTGGTTGCTATCAATGTGAAATTGAGATGATGATCTTCACCCTTCCTGCAGCCGAGGGTAAAATGTGGACCTCATGAGTGCATACTATGAAGTTCATCCTGTGCACCATAAAGACCCAATCAAATGTGAGGTGCTAATATGATTAACAGACCCACAAATTATGTGGCCCTAGTCTAGGGTTAGAGTCATCTCAAAGGTATCAGGTCCTGAGAACATCTCTTCTTCAGCTTCTGATACAAACATTTTCCACTGGAAAGGGGTGACAAAGGCAACTTTCATTAGTGATAAACTTTAAAGATTCTGTATGTGTTAGTCTTATATTCAGCCCTACTTACTGAGTCTCATTTTAAATATTCATTTCTAACTTAAGTTTATACAAAACATCCCAGAGCCAAGCCAAATCTTCTGGAATAGATTCTTTTTTGCCAACTAAATACATTCCAGACATGCCATCTGACTTTAATTGTTTGTAATGTTTCTCCCAGGAAGCAAACATGCTTGGTCTTAAGTGAAGCTTTAGCTCTTTCAAGCTATTCATTCATCCAGTATTTATTAAGTGTCTCATATGTGCCAGAACTACACTGCATACTTTAGAGACGATGTCATAATTATCATTGTCATCATCATCACCACATCAGCCAGCTACAAACAGCAGAGTCAAGGTGTGGAGGGGAGAGGCATGCTTCAGCCACTCCCACAGTTCCATCCATCCCCTTCACAACCATCCAAATAAATATTGATTTGAGCTACATGAGAACGATGGCATACTTGCTAGGTCAACACTTAGAAGTAAGAAAAGGGTCAGGGGTGGTGGCTAACACCTGTAATCCCAGCACTTTGGAAGGCTGGAGCAGGGGAATTGCTTGAGGTCAGGAGTTCTAGAACAGCCTGGGCAACACAGTGAGACCTCTGGCTCTACCAAAAAATAAAAATAAAAATGTTAGCTGGACATGGTGATGCGTGCCTGTGGTCCAAGTGACTCAGGAGGCTGAGGCAGAAGGATTCCTTGAGACTAAGAGTTAAAGGTTACAATGAGCTCTGATCACACCATTGCACTCCAGTCTGGGCGACAGAGCAAGACCCTGTCTCCATAAAAACAAAAATATTTTTAAAATAAGAAAAAGAAACAAGAAAAGTTTCCCAGTCTCCCCCGTAAACCATACTGATGGTGCCCCTAAGCTCTTAGCTATAGAAATTTGGGGATGTCATTGGCAGCAGCAATTTCTCCGGCTTCCTCTTTAGCTCCTCTGCGTCAGCCCCTGTTTGTCTTCCATCGTCTCCACTTCCCCACAATGCCTGTCATCCAGCAGCTCAGGCTGTGACTATAGAGGACAGTCCATGCTACTCTGGATGTGGCTGCCATTGCTGCGACATGTTTATGCAACCAACCTGCAGGGTGGGGGACTTGCTGCCTCTGGCCTAACATGAGCCGCACCAAACTCAAGTGTCCCTGGTGCCTATTGTTCAGGGCACAAGATGTTACGGTTGAATTATGTTCCGCCCCAAATTCACAGATTGAAGTCCTAACCTCTAGTATCTCCGAATATGAATTTATTTAGAAACAGGGTCATTGCATATGTAGCTTACTTATGTTAGAATAAAATAATGCTAGAACGGACCAATATGACTGGTGACCTTGCTTTGAAAAGGGGGAACTTTGCACGCAAACATATGCACATAGGAAGAAGATGTGACGATGAAGGCAGAGATTATGGCGATGCCTAGCCGAGGAATGCCAAAGACGACCAGCAAGCATGCCTCCTCCCAGCCTTCAGAAGGAACCAACTCTATCTATACCTTGAACCTGGACTTCTAAGCTCCAGGACAGAGTCAATTTCTGTTGTTTAAGCGCTCGACAGGGGATTTGAAAAGAAGTTGGATTTGGAGGGGTGACAGCGTTGTGGTTACATTTTTAATTTCCCTTATTGAGAATTCTACTGTTGGCGTTCTCTTTTGTTAGGCTTTGCTTTAAAGAAGGCTCATTCCCCTTAAAACAAATATCTTATCGTATAATAATACCATATTATACACGGCAACAGCTTCTTTTAAGGCCACATTCATTACAATAGGGGTCAAAACTTTAATCCAAAATTTCCCACACTTTAGTGTACATAAAAGTTACCTGGGGAGCTTGTTCAAAACGCAGATTTCTAGGCTCCACTCTTCTTCCTACTGAACCAGAATCTCTAAGGGCCAACCCATGAGAATCTGTTTTCGTGAGGCATCTTAGGAGAATATATTGATCACACTTTGAGGGACACTGACAAGAGCTGAATGTATCATGGGATTTCATGCAAAGTATATTTAATGAAGTAGAGGCATCTTTTGGTATATGTCTTAGTCTGATTTTTGCTGCTATAAAAGAATACCACATGCCAGGCACCGTGGCTTATGCCTGTAATCTCAGAACTTTAGGAAGCCTTGGCGGGCAGATCACAAGGTCAGGAGTTCGAGATTAGCCTGACCAACATTGTGAAACCCTGTCTCTAATAAAAATACAAAAATTAGCTGAGTGTGGTGGCACGCACCTGTAATCCCAGCTACTCAGGAGGCTGAGGCAGGAGAATCACTTGAACCCGGGAGGCGGAGATTGCAGTGAGCTGAGCTAAGATTGCACCACTGCACTCCAGTCTGGGTCACTCTACTCTGGTCACAAGACTCCGTCTCAAAAAAAAAAAAAAAAAAAAAAAAAGTGAGAGAATACCAGAGACCCACAGACTGGATAATTTATTTAAACAAATAAATGTATGTCTTACAGTCTTTCAGTTCAAAGAAGTTCAAGATCGAGTGGCCACATCAGGTGAGGACTTTTGTGTTTCATCATCTCATTGTGGAAGGCAGAAGGGCAAAAGAGCATGAAAGAGAGAAAGAGGAGGGGACCAAACAGTCTTTTATCAGGATGCCACTCCTGATAACCACCTCGCTCCCTCAATAATGGCATTAATTTGTTCATGAGAGCAGAACCCTCATGACCTAATCACCTCGTGAGGTCCCACCTCTAACACTTCCACTGGGGATTAAGTTTCCAATACATAAACTTTAGGGACATATTCAAACCATAGCATCATAGTTCAATGGAGAGTCCTGAAATCCCACTACAGAAACAGTAATCTTTCTAGCTAACATCTAAAAGAATATCCCCGAAGTACTCATTATACGTCCTAAGTTAAAATGATCTTATTAGAGAACTCCACAAAAACCACACAATTATAGTTTAATGAAGTAGAAAATTACTTCTAATTGGGTTTGTTTCCCCACGTAGAGGCAAGAGTCAAGATGAGTCAGCAGTTTTTTCCCCCCATTTATTCGGTAAATGTTCAGCACCCTTTTAGGCACCAGAGGAAACAGCAGTGATTGAAGAAGTCCCTGCCTTCACTGAGCCTCCACCCTAGAAGGGAAAGCAAACGAGAAATCCAAGGCAGAGGAGAACTTGAGATGCTCTTTCCACTCAGCCCCTTACTGTTGCATCTCAGTTTTCCCTGTGTAGAAAATGGGCATGCAATGAGATTAAAACACACACCTAAAATGTACATATCTATGCATAAAACTCTGACATATTTTTAGAGAACAAAAAGATGACACAATGATTGACTTAAATGTCAGATTAGAGATTTAAAGCACTGCTCTGAAAAAGTAAATGGTGCTACTAATCTGTGTGACTTGCCTTACCCATTCCCTTGTACACATTTTGCCTGTGCTCCTCGCCACAAGAACATATCTGAAGGTTGGATGGTGTTAACTCCTCCCTTTAAGAGGCAACACCCAGAACAGAGATGTGTTTCTGATTTTCTCTGTTATCCTAACGTTTCTGCAAGGACTCCAGAGAGATTACGTTTCAAGAGATTTAATTATAGGTGTTCAAACTACATGGAAAGGTGCTAGTAAAAGAGTAAACATTTCAAATCACATTAAAAAGCAAAGAAGATCAGAATTCGAATTCCTGTTCATAACAACAACTAAATATTAGTTTGCTGTGTTATTCAATAAAGTTCAAGAGACAGTCAAATAGCGTGTAGAGGGTAAAATAGGTTGTATTTAAAATTTAAGGCTAATTCAATTTTGGTAGATGATGTCAAAATAATTCCCCCAGTGAGTACTACATTAAATCTTAACATGGTTTTAGTCATGTAAACTGTTTTGCCAATGTTTACATACATTTTCTTTTAATATCCATAGTGCGTCTTTCTCAAAACCCAATGTTAGATTTGAAAATAGAACATTTTAGGAAAAGCAGCAATCATCTGCTACCATTCATCCACTCCAAACAGGAAGGGACAAACTATATAATTTAGCAGCAAAAGCTTGTTTTTCTTCTAAGTTCCTAGTCTCACATTTCAGGGTTTTGTGTGGCGTTTTAGAAAGAACGTCAAAGACACGGTTCCTGAACTCACGGGCACCATAAGAGGATACAACATGCCTATTAATAATTGTATTACTCTTCTATTATTGCTAAGAATAATGATGGGCTGGAAGGGTCGGCCCCTGAACCAAATTTATCCTGAAATGTTTTCAATTAACTCTTGGCACTGGCAGGAAAGCATCAAACCTTTCCCAGGCTGAAATATGGAAAATCTGCAGGGAACATCTCAGCAGGAGAGGAATTTCATTAAAATGAGCACATCATAATCCAATGACTTCTGCTCCCCCTTTAAGCCTCCCTATTGATAAGGAGTCCCGGGTGATTTTTCTGGATTTGCGAAGAGAAATTATTTCACTAGATCTTTTCACAGAGGTTGCTTTGGCCTGGCCTTTGAATTAGTATCTGCTCGGTGATTAAAAAATGATCAGACACTTGGCTTAACTGTGACTGCTCCTAAGAGGTTGGACTGGAGGAAGCCCAGGCGAGTGGAAGTATCATCTTCAGACAGCTGCTTTCTGCAGTCACTGGGGAGCTGACACCTGGCCCATTTTCCCAGGTCCCTGTAAAGTGACACACTGTTACAACCCATGTTTCCAATGACCTGCTTGGAGAGGGGAGCAGCAGCCTTCTAAGGAATGAGAGAAGCAAGCACATGATCTTACAGCTTTCCAGGGGCAAATCCATGTCAGAAAAAACTAAACTGCCCTCCTGGGTGGGTGGTGGGGATGGAGGGTGGGGTAGTTGGGAGCCACTGGGGGAAGTGGTGCAGGGAAATGAAGAAATTTATCTTTGGATTTTGAAAAAATGTATGCCTCTGTCTTCAACCTCCTACGCTAATTAAACTCTTGCATTCTATTGTTAAATGCGTCATAAGAAATAAAAGGGAGAGTTGGTCTCCTCACCTATAAAATCATAATCATGGTAACACAATCCAGTCAGAAAGTGTCTGTACTGTGCATGTTAAGAGACACTGCATATAAAATGCTGAGGAAGTGTTATTTGTTGTACTATTTTCAAAACATCAAAATATTTGACCAGGACAACTCAAAACCAAGGGAAGTCATCAAAAATAAGGAAAACCTGAGAAGCTATCAGCCAAGAGGAGCCTACAGAGACATGACCAGTAAATATAGCCCCGATGAGATCCTGTAGCAGAAAAAATAAAAATTAAAAACAGGTAAAAACCGGGCATGGTGGCCCACACCTGTAATCCTAGCACTTTGGGAGGCTGAGGCAGGTGGATCACGAGGTCAGGAGACGGAGACCATCCTGGCTAACACGGTGAAATCCCGTCTCTACTAAAAATACAAAAAATTAGCTGGGCGTGGTGGTACGTGCCTGTAGTCCCAACTACTCAGGATACCGAGGCAGGAGAATTGCTTGAACCCGGGAGGCAGAGGTTGCTGTTAACCTAGATCGTGCCACTGCACTGCAGCCTGGGTGACAGGGTGACAGAGGGAGATTCCATCTCAAAAAAAAAACCAAAAAACAAAAAAACCCAAACAACTCAAGAAGTCTAAAACAACTATGGATTTTAGTTAATTACAGTGTATCCATATTGGTTCATTGATTAGAATAAATGTACCATACAAATATAATATGAGCCTGGTGCAGTGGCTCACACCTGTAATCCCAACACCTTGGGAGGGCAAAGCAGGAGAATTGCCTAAGCTCAGGAATTCGAGACCAGCCTGGATAACATAATGAGACCCCCCATCTCTACCAAAGAGAAACAAAGCTAACCGGGCATGGCGGTGTGCCTGTAGCACCAGCTACTCAGCTACTCGGGAGGCTGTGGTGGGAGAATCTCTTGGACCCAAGAGGTCCAGACTACAGTGAGCTGTGAGCACACCACTGCACTTCAGCCTGGGTGACAGAGTGAGACCCTGTCTCAAAAAAACAAAATGAAAACGAAACAAAAAACAAATATAATATGTTAATGATAGTGAACACTGCATCAGGGCGTGTCTGGGAACTCTTTCTACTATTTTCTCAATTTTTCTGTAAATGTAAAACTATTCCCAAAAAATAAAGTTTATTAAAAACAACAAAAAAATAAAGCATTAATTGAAATTATTGGGTTATCTATAATGGACAGTATTTCATTCTAATAAAAGCAAGATCACATATGCATTTTAAACTAGATGACTAAAGAACATTTGCCTTTTGCTGCTCTCCCGCCCTGCCCCCTCCCATATACACAACGTGCTCCAGCCACGACTGAGATGCTGGTCATTTTACTTTGGCTCACATGGTGCAGTATATTTGTCACTCAAGGTTACCTATATATGTGTCTTATCTCCTCAAGCTGTGTCTGCTGCCACCTGCCAGGGTCAGCCCCAGGTCTGCTTTCTCTGTGTCCCTCTTTATGTTCAGTGACCTCCAGGACACACCTTCTCAACTGCATCACCTGGACTTTGAAACAAAATGGAAACCTCTGAGCTTTCCCATAGCACACACCCTTCTCAACTTCCTTAGTTGATCATCATGACTGATACGAACACCACAGGCTGCTCTCAGCAGGCAAATGAATGCTTAGACCTTCTTCCCTCTCCTTCTCTGTGTCCTGTTACCAAAGCCCTGTGCTGATGCCCTATTTGCCTCTTCCATCCATTTCTTTAGTTGTCATTTTATTCCAGCCCCACAAAGCTGGGGTATTTCAACTTCACCCATTTTTATCTTTTTGCAAATCCCCATGTCTGATTAGAAAATCTTTTCCAAACACCATTTTCACTGTGTTGCTTGTACATTTAATAAGAAAAGATATGGCCTGTTTTTGTTTTTGTTTCTGTTTTCTCTCTGAAGCTGCAGCTCCCAAACTTGCATCCAAATGGGAGAACTTATTAAAATGCAGATTGCTGGGCCCCAGTCGCAGGACCTCCAGTCGAATAGGCCTGGAGCAGAGGCCTGAGGACCACAGTTTGAGAATGATAGCTCTGCACTACCAACTCCAAGCCCTTCTGTCTAGATTTTAGGATTTCTCCATCTCTTTCTCCCAATACTTTACGTTACTCTCAAGTACCTGCCACGGCCCCAGGTCCTCCGTGGTATTAATGTTTGTTCACTCCTGGTCTGTTCCTGCTCTGCTTTGTCGCCTAGGACAGGTCTCCCTTCCCCGCTGTTCCTTGCTTTTCACCCTTGCACACCAATTTGAGACTTTTCTCTTACCGTCTCTTTCCCAAATCAATTGATCCCACGCTTAGGAGTTACAGACTACCCGCCCCACAAACCACACAGTCAACCAACCATCCAAACAACAGGCTCACCATGAGCCACAGTCAAGCATAGGTAAGACACTTCCTGTGGTTCGTCCTCGTCACCAGCACTGCTGCTTCCAGGCCCGCTGAGCCACAGTCTCCAGAGGTGGGGCCCAAGAGGCTGGGTTTCTCAAAGCCCCCAGGCTTGCAGGTGGTGTTTGAGAACTACTCATCTATACTCACGCCCTTTACTTTCTCAACATCCAACCATTTCTTAACTCCTTGAAATTGGCTTTGGCCCCACCAGTCCATTGAAATAGTTTTCTTGAAGGTTATCAGTGATTTTTCTAATAAACTAACCCAGTAGTTTTGCCTGTTGATGATCACAAGTCCTGCTTAATTACTTTCTCCACCTAGCTTTTCCTGGCACCATATTTTTCTGCTTTTCTTCGGAATCTATTCTAATGCCTTTCAGTCTTCCCACCCTATAATGCAAGCATTGGCCAAGACCCTATTTTCGGCCATTTTCTTTTCATTCTATATATTCTTCTTTCTGGAAATTTTACCTGTTTGCTCTCTCTCTCTCTCTCTCTCTCTTTCAATTCTTAACTCCGTACAGATTTCCAAGCTTTTTCTCCAGCTCAGTCTCTCTTTTGATGGCTCTTCTCCATTTCTATCCATGGTCTGGATGTGTCCAACTATGGGTGATCATTTCCAGAACCTTCCTCATTGCCTTAACATGCAAAACTTTTCTTCTTCGTATGTTTTTTATTTGTATTAAAGCTGCCACCACTCTCAAGGAAACCTAGTCACCTCATGTTTAATCCATGGCATCAGTCACCTTTGACTCCCTAGTCTGCTCCACATCATACATCTAAAGTGTATGAATCTCAGCTGGGTGCAGTGGCTCACCCCTGTAATCCCAGCTCTTTGGAAGGCTGAGGTGGGAGGATCTTTTGAGCCCAGTAGTTCAAGACCAGCCTGGGTAGCATAGTAAAACCTCGTCTTTATTTCCTAAATAAATGAGTAAATACTTATGAAAAATAATAACTAATTTGTATGAATCTCATGGATGCTGACGTTTTCATTGCCTGAGACTCATTCCCCCATTCATTCATGTTGCTATGATTCTAGCTTGGAACTGGAGCCTCACTAGCGTCTTGTACTCAGACTCATGCTCCTCCAATCTTTATCACAAACTATATTCAGATATACATACCATGTTGCTGCTTATTTATGACTCTACCTCATTTTAGCCTGAGGATTTATGGTAATGTTGATAAATATATCCAACAAAATAGAAAATATAAAGGTCAGAATCACACAAAAATAAACCTCAGAGTGGAAGATCAGGAACTAGCAGAAATTGCAGATTATATAGGCCATGCTATTTAGCCAGGTAAAAACCAAATGGCAGATCTGCACTGAGCATCCTGGGAGATAAATGGAAAAGGAAAACAATTAGATGATTCTATTCCCTATAAAGAGCAAACTTAAGAGTTTCTCAGAAGCAACAAAAAGAATAAACTTTCCAAGGGAAGTTTCTTTAAAGGGAGCCACTAGATTACTTTTTCTAAAGCATAGCTCCAATTGTAATATTTTTCTGATGAAAACTTTTGAAAGTATCCTCCTATAAGCTGAAAGAACTAATTCTAAATTTCGTAGATTGTGGTTCGGGTTTTGGGGGATGATTAAATACCATGCTATCTTTCAGTCTTCTCTCTCGTCACTTTCTCTTGTGCGTCCTGCATCCTAGGCAAACAGAACTACCTCCAGCGCATGGGCTTTGCCTTTGACATCCCAGAGTCCACACCCAAGCCCAGTGTCAGGAACACCTCTCCCTAGTCCCTGATCCATAAGGACCAGCTGAGCTGCCATCTCCTAGATCTCTTCTTAGTTCCCTCTTCTAGTTTCCTCCCTATCCGATCCTCTGTGTCTTTGTCTGTAATTCTTTGGTTGGCATTTGTCATTTAGCCTACTGTCTCTCCTAATGAATCTTCGGCTCTTTCAAAGCACAGGCTGTGACCGCCAGGTCCTCCACAACACAGGCCATTTTGCTGAAGACCCATGGGCTAAACGCTGAGGCTCAGACCTTGAAATGTGAGAAATCGCATTCAGCGGAACTGTTCAACATGAAAATGTAAGTTTGCCAGAAGACAATAAAAGAATTTTTATTTATTTCATTATGTCTGAATTCCAAACAACATAGAGAAACCCTAACCTGGCTTCTGTGAGTTATTCTCCTAGTTAGATTCAAAAGCCTTCATTCTGGACGTTGTCTTAGGGCCCCTCAAGCTGCAATGATCTCACCTCTCAGGAGCCTACCTCCATGCTCAAAAAGGAGTTTTGAAAGAGTGAATTGCCTCTTTGTAAGCTCAAGATTTTTTTCAAAAATCTTATTTGCAAAATCACATGAGACATTTCAGACACTTTCTGTAACTAGTCAGAGTTTTTTGGGTTTTTTTTTTAAGTAGAAAAAAAACCTGTGATTGACTAGTTCTTTCTCATACTCCCCATCATCATTTATAGCAGTGTGGTCAAATAGAATAATCCCCGGATATTAAAAAAAAATACATTCCTCCTTCTGTCTTTACCCAAAATGTCTATAGTTGATTAATAAATGGTATTTGTCAGCATCTTAAATGGCCTAGTAGAATTTGTTTCATAATCTCCAGTGATGGCAATTTGAGTCAGTAACTTTCTCAGTCCGCCATTCTAGCTGGAAAACACATTTTTTTCTTTGTGTCATTTCTGTATTCTAGCTGGAAAATGCATTTTTTTCTTTTCTTTTCCTTTTCTCCCCCTCCTTCTTTCTCTTTTTATTTCTCCCTTCCTTCCCTCTTCCCTCCTTCCATCCTCTCCCCATCACCTTCCTTCCTTCTTTCCTTTCTTTTTTTGTAGTGTTCAGAGTTTGGGCAGTGCATTCTCAGGGTTTACTTCAATCTCATGGTACACTAAACTTTTTTTAAAAAGCTTCTTCATGTGTTTTATTAAATTATTTTATTCTCATAATGCTCTATGAAGGCAGCAATACTATGATGCCCTTTTATAGAAGAAACTACACAGAGAAAGGTGAAGTCACTTGTTCTCGTTCACACAACTAGTCAGTGCTATCGATGAAGTTGAACACAGGCTGCCTGGCCCTAGAGTCCATGTTCTTAACCTTGACACTCTACAGATAACCTACACCTAAATGTAAGTCCTGGTTTCCTGCCCTGTCTGTCTCTGAACACTGACTTCACTCTAATTACCTAGTTTGATCCTCACAGTAACTCTGTGAGGCCCAAAGAATGGGTATTACCATTAGCCCATTTTGCAGAGGAGAAAACTGAGGCTGAGAGAAGGAAAGAGATTTAACTAAGGTCCAATTTAGATTGGTGGTTGAGCTAAGACTCAAGCTGAGAAACTTCCTCTTGGCTGGTATTTCTCCTAACAGATATTTTTTCCAATAAACATATTATTTCATGTATATATGAAATGCACATGTATAAGAAGGTTTATTGAGACCTCTCGTACTATGAATTAACTCATTAAAACTGTAGAATTCAGTGACCTTTTAGTATATTTACAGACATGTCCAATCATTCCCACCATCTCATTTTAGAACATTTTCATCACCCTAGAAAGAAGCCCAGTTCCCTTTAGCAGTCACACCCTATCTACCCCAACATTCTCTCCCACTCCAGCCCTGAGGAATCACTATACTTTTCATCTCTGTGGATTTGCATATCATGGACATTTTATATAAATGGAATCATACCATATGTGGTCTTTTGTACCTGGCTTCTCTCACTTAGCATAATGTCTTCAAGGTTCACGCACTCCATAGTGTGTAACAGTCCTTCATTACTTTTTACTGCCACGTACTGTCCATTGTACACACGCATCCCATTTTGTCTATCCATTCATCAGCTGATGAGCGTTTGTGTTGTTTCCACTCTTTGGTTATTATGAATAATGTTGCTATGAACACATGTGTACGAGGCTTTGTGTGAACATATATTTTGGGTGAGAAGCAGAATGGAAATGCTGGGTTAAATTAGTAATCCTGTCCCTAACCTTTTTTAAGAACTGCCAAACTCTTTTTCAAAGCAGCTGTGCCTTTAAAATCCCTAGCAATGATCTGAAATGATTGCACTTCTTCTACATGCTTATTGTCACTTGGCAATGCATGTCTTTTTCTATTCAACCATCCTGGTAGCTGTGAAGTAGTATCTCATGTAGTTTTGATTTGATTTACCTGTTACTAATAATACTGAACATCCTTTCTTGTGTGTATTGACAGTTTATATATCTTCTTTGGAGAAATGTCTATTTAAATCCTTTGGCTTGTTTATTACTTGTCTTTATTTCTTCATTTAAGTTCTTTATACATCCTGGATCACAACTTTGTACCCAGATTTGCAAATATTTTCTCTCATTCTTTTCGATTTCTTGATGCTCTCACTTATAGTGCAATCGTTTTAAATGTTATTTAAGTACACTTTACCTATTTTTTATTTTTTTGTTTGTGCTTATGGTGTCCTATCTAAGAAAGCACTCCGAAACCCAAGTTTATGAAGATTTACTTTGGAGTTTTCTTCTAAAGCTTTATAGGTTTCACAATTACATTTAGGTACATGGTATATGTACCAGTTTCATTTCATTTCTGTGTACATTGTAAAGTAGGGAAAGAACTTCAACCTTTTCCCTAGGATTTCCAGTTGTCTCAGTATGATTTGTTGAAAATATTATTATTTTAACTATTGAATTCCCTTGGAACTCTTATAGAAAACCAATTAACCATAGATGATTTTCTTATAGAAAATCAATTAACCACAAATGCTCATAAATGTAAGAATACATTTCTAAACTCTCATTTCCACTCCATTTATCGAGCTGTTTATTGTTATGTCTTGATTACTATAAATAAGCTTTGTAGTACGTTCTCACATTGGGAAATGGGAGTTTCCCAACTTACTTTCTTTTCAAGATTATTTTGACTATTCTGGATCCCTTGCATTTTCATAAGAATTTTAAAATCAACTCGTCAATTTCTACAAAAAAAGCCGGTTGGTATTTTGATAGAGATTGCATTGAATAGGTAGAACAATTTGGGCAGTATTCCCATCTTAGCAATATTAAGTCTTCTGATCCAAAGCATAAGATGTCTTTCATTTATTTAGATCTCCTTTAATTTCTTTCAACGAAACTTGTAGGTTTTGATGTACGAGTTATTTCATTAAATCTATTACTAAGTATTTTTGGATGTTATTCTAAATGGAATTGTTTTTAAAATTTCATTCTTATTTTTGAGACGTTCATTGCTAGTGAAGAGAAATACAATTGATTTTTTGCATTAATCTTGCATCTTGCACCATCAGCGAACTTGTTCATTACTTCTAAAATCCACGGGTACTCAAGTCCCTTATATGAAATGATAGCACAATTTGCCCTTCACATCTGCAAGCTCTGCATCCATGGATTCAAACAAACTCAGCTGGAAAATATGTTGTCAGCCCTTTGTATCCACAGGTTTTCCCTCACAGTTAGTTGAATCCACAGATGTGAAACCTGTGGATAGGAAGGGCCACTTCCTCTTTTTTGGGGATTCTTCAGAATTCTCTATATTCAAGATTATAATATCTGTCAATACAGATAGTTTTACTTCTTCCAATCTGGATGACTTTTGTTTCTTTTTCTTGCTTAACTGCCTTGGCTAGAACCTCCAAAACAATGCTGATTTGAAGTGGCAAGAACAGACATGATTTTTTTGTTCCTGATCTTAGAAGGAAAAGTTTGTTGAGTGTTTTTTTCTTCATATTATAAAAGGCTGCTGCATTTAGTCAAATGCTTTTTCTGCATCTAGGCAGATGTGGTTTTTGTTTTTTATTCTACCAATATAATTGATTTTTAGATGTCAAACACACCTTGTGTTCCTGAATAAATCCATCTTGGACATGAGGCATAATTGTTTTTATATATTGGTGGATTCAGTTTGCTAGCATTGAGGATTTTGACTCTTATATTCATAAGGAGTATTGGCCTTTAGTTTTCTTGTGATATCTTTGTCTGCTTTTGATATCAGGTTAACACTGGCCTCGTAAGAGGAGTTGCTTTCATGATTCCCTGTTTTCAACTTTTGGCAGTTTGATTATGATGTGTTTAGGTGCAAATTTGTTTGTCTTTGTCCTACTTGAAATTTTTGAGCTTATTTCAAACCAATCTTTTTAATCAAATTTTTAAAGTTTTTGGTCATTATTTCTGTAAATATTCTATCTGCCCCCCCATCCCTCTCTCTCTCTGGGACTCCCATTATGCAGATGTTGGTATGTTGGATAGTGTGTTAGGAATTTCTAAGAATCTGTTCATTTTTATCCATTTTTTCTTTCTATTCATTTTTTTCTATTCTATTCATTAGATAATCTCAACTGAACTGTCTTCAAGTTCTCTAATCTTTATTCTTTCCATTTATATTTTCTGCTGAGTCCTTTTTGTGCATTTTCCATTTCTGTTATTTTTCAAAACAAGATTTTTAATTTGTTTTCTTTTTAAATAATTTCTATCTCTTTATTGGTATTCTCTATTTTGTGAAACATTGTTTCTATGTTTTCCTTTTCCTCTTTGGTCATGGCTTCCTTTAGTCCTTTGAACATATTTATAATAGCTGATTTGAAGTCCTGTTTTGGAAGGCGAATATCCGGATCCTTTCTGATAAACATTCAGTTGGCTGTTTTTTTCCCCTGTGTATAAAACATACTTTGTTTCTTTGCATGTATTGTAACTTCTTGTTGAAAACTGAACATTTTAGAAAATAGAGTGTGGCAACTCTGGAAGACAAACTACTCTCATCTCAACCCACAATTTGTTTTGATTGCTTTGTTGTCGCCTGCTGCTGATGATTGCTCATTTAGTGCTTTTCCTGAACTAATCCTATAAAATCTGTAGTCCTTTTAAGTGTGTGGTAACTGAAATCTCATCTCAGTTAGCTTAGTAGTCAGCGAATGATTGGTCAGAGGTTTGCTAACAGATCTTAAAGCAATTAGTCTTTCATCTTTTGTCAAAGGGGCCTGAGTTTACCTGGGAATATATGCTCAATGCTCTAACGTTTTACAACTCTGCCTTAGCCTTCACTTCCTGCTTGTGCAGAGGTCAGCCAGAGATGAGAGCTTGAGGTCCTGTCAGGTGTTTCCTGGTCATGCACACAGCTCTATACATGTATGCAGTTTTGAAAAACTCCAGGAATATGTCAGAGTTTTTCAAAGCTCTCTACATACATCTCATTCTTTCACTTCCAGAGTCATGAAAATGTTGATTTTGACTATTTTGCTATTATTTTTGTTGCTTTTACGGAGAAATGGATTTACAGAGGTTCTCATTCTATGATTCACATAGTATGGCCATCCACTGAACTTTTGAAAGTTGATTTTTCACATCTGAAATAGGATTTGATGGGTCATAGCCAAATATCTGTAATAACCAAAAAGTTCCCTGGCACTAGAATTTTCCTTCTTCTTATTATGTTATGAATAGAGTTGCCTGATAAAACTAGAGGGTTCATGCTCTCATCATACACGAAGATTGGAAGTAACTGCAGAGGAGGTCTCCTTTAGTTTACTTATTTGCAATCACAGATATTTATAATAAGCCCTTGGAAGACATAGCATTATATGAAGCTACCTGGATACTCATTAAGCAGTCTTGAAAGCTAGGACATTCCTACTTTTCTTCAGTCGAAAAGAAGTTAAGTAATAAGATTGATTAAATTCAGGTAACAGGGTAAAGATTAAACTTAGCATACTAAACCTTGCCTGATATAGTAGTGTTTTTTCACCTGTCAGAGAAAGAATAATTCTCCACCTTCATCCAAGCAAATTTAAAAAGATATTTACATTCTAAGTTCCCAGAACTTTTGACTCACATGACAATCACTTTGCAAATGGGATTAAGTTAAGGATTATGAGATGGGGAGAGTGTTTTGGATCACCCGGGTGGGCCCAGTGTAATCACAAGAGTTCTTATAAGTGAAAAAGTGGTGGCTTTTTTTTTTTTTTTACAGTGGTGGCTCACACCTGTAATCCCAGCACTTTGAGAGGCTGAGGCAGGTGGATCATTTGAGGTCAAGAGTTTAAGACTAGCCTGGCCAACATGGTGAAACCCCATTTCTACTAAAAATACAAAAATTAGCCGGGTGTGGTGGCTCACGCCTGTAGTCCCAGTTACTTGGGAGGCTGAGGCAGGAAAAATCACTTCAACCTGGTAGGCGGATGTTGTAGTGAGCCAAGATTGCTCCACTACACTCTAGTCTGGGCCACAGATTGAGACCCTGTCTCAAAAAATCAAATAAAATTAAAAAAAAAGAAAAAGGGAGGCAGGAGAGTGACAGAGAAGGAGATGCAGAGCAAGTTGGGGTGATTCAATTGCTGACATTGATGATAGGAGACCATGAGCCAAGGAATGCCTGCAGTCTACGTAAGATTTTTAAAAAAGGCAAGAAAATGGATTCTTTTCTAGACCCACCGGAAAGAAGTTTAATTTTTAGCCCTATGAAATTCCTTTTGAATTCCTGACCTCTAGATCTGTAAAATAATGTGTTTGTGTTTTAAGCCACTAAGTTTATGATAATTTGTTACAGCAGCAATAGAACATTAAATCAGTACCTTTGTGTACCTTTACTTTATACAGGGAAAGCTAAATTTATTTTGTACTTAATAGTTGCATTTCCATAACCCAGCGATAAAATATTGTAGGAGAAAGCATACATGGAAAAAAAGGGTGAAATGGTGGGTGGCTTGTAAGTGCAGTTAAGATGAAAGCATGTTGTGGAGTTTAAATTGTGTCTTTTGTGGAAGACCTAGTGTTTTCCACAACCTCTTTATGTTCAAGATAACTATAGAACTGAGTGAGAATATAAAGCCTAACAGTTTTTTTAAAAGTCTAGAGGTGTTGAATTTACATTTTGAGTATTTATGCATAAAATAGGATCCTGCCCAGTGACCTCTGCACTTGATTTGCTAACTCTGAGAGCATGGCTGATTTGAGCCAGGGCTTTCTGTTTCTTCAGGTGTCATATCCACCACTGCTATGTTACTAGCCTCTAGTATCATCCCAGAATTTATACAGAATGTTCAACCCAATTTTCCGCAATACCTTTTCTATTCCAGATGCTGCCTGGACTTTGCCTATAGAAAAAAATAGAATTTGCCAGAGTTTCTGTTGACATTGTATGGAGTGATGGGAAATGGGAGACAGTGCTAAGCTACTTTCAGATCGTCCCAGAGACAACAGAGATGTAAATTATAGTAGGACTAGTAGTGGCCCCAATTCAGTTGGAATAAAATGAGTCCCATTTCCAGAGAAAATAGTTTGGAACGCCGAAGAATTTAAGTCTTAAAGACCACATATGTGGAGCAGTCTTCACTTTCTAGGTTTTGTTTATCATTTATTAATGCACCACATTTTTGCGTTTACTTTGTTTTGCTCTCCTGTGTCTATTTGGAGTGTTTGTCACGAATCGTAGCAGACAATTGAGAAGTTAACTTGAAGTGCAAGAGTCTGGGAGTATGTATTGCGAGTGATATAAGGAGGAGGTGGAGGGAAATAACATGTAAAATGACAATTACAGAAGGAGATTCTTTTCCTTAAAAGCATATCCACTCTTTCACCTTTCAAGCTAAGAATTATGAAAACATCCTTCTGTTACATAAGTAACCTGATACTTATCCTCACTTACAATTTTTTTTTTTTACATTCTTCTTCCCATTACAAATAGGCCTCCAGTGAAACACACCATATAAATACATGGTCACCCCGCATTTATACCTCTGCCAATTCTTCCCTCACATATAAACTTTAGGAAGTTCCACTCCAAATAGTTTTCAAATCCAAGCTGCCACTTTGATTTCATCAAATCAAGCCCTTATTGAGATCAAACCTTTGAAATGAGAAAAGATTTTTAATCCATTTACACCAGCTGGGGTCTAACTCTTGCAGTCCTGAGAGCTACAGGATTAGGATTTCTCAAACCCTTTCCATACTTCTACCTCCCACACACCCGGCATATTTTACAGCTACTTTAATCAAATTGTATCAGCACTTGCATTTGAATAAAATCAGGATAAGAATGTTCTTTATAAGCCAGCCTTATTGTAACTGTTGGTGTACGTTAGTGACAAAATGCAGTATTTCCCTACAAGGATCAGCAAATAAAAATGAAAATAAAACTTAATTGAAAATAAGCTTGAAGCTAAGTCTTTTAGTAAGGGACAAGAAAAATAAGAAAATGGCTGAGATTATAATCGAGGGATATTTTTATAATAAGCTCAAAGCATTTTTGTGCAGGATGGATGAATGAAAATGACAAGCTCCTTCAACCATAGATACTGACATTCTGAATTTTAAAAATTATTGTCTAAAATTATTTTTGTTTTAAAGTCTCATAAAAAAAAACCTTTTTCTTCTGATAGAATCTGCCTTCAATTTTATTTTCTTATAAATGGCACTTTAAAGAATTATTAAATTTCTTGTAGCTGTGACTTACTCTGCAGTTACTTCCCTTTTTTTCTACTAGCACTTGCCAGAAAACAGAGATTGTATTTTACCTTCTCAGTTCAAATTGTTACATAAGGTAATTTGTGAAGTTGTGTGCTACACAAACAAAACTGGAGAATCTACTAGGAATAAAATCCACAGGCACAAGGAGGATGTAGTTGTGGGCGGATGGCATCAGATCCATTCAGAATTTATGTGACAAGCACCTGTTTCTCTCCAGAGTCTGCTTTGTGACTCCAACACGTGATCAAGGCACTACATGTAAGAAGGAACCCTGCAAGTGATGAAGGCCATTGGTTATTTGTGGCATTTACAGCTGGAGGTCCTCCAATATCAGCTCAAGCTGAAACAAATTTATGCGAGATTTTTTAAAGTTTGTTAATGCTTTAGTATTAACAGGTTAGAGTTTATACCAGGTAGCATATGAACAATACTATAACTTAGAAATATAGAACCTTGATATTTGCTGGGTAACAAATGAGAAACAACATGGAAGAAAGAGAAGGATGAGGCAAAAAAGTAAGCAAAGAGGGGTATCTACAAACACAGCATTGAACCTTGACATCTTAGGTTCTCATTATGGGAGAAACCCTGAGTAATTTGATCAGGATGAGCTCCAATCCTCCAAAAGTCACTGGAAGGTCAAGATGCGTAGGGGATTGCAGCCAATTCAATCACCACTCTGCCCATAACCCTTTGCATCCACTTTCCCAGTGGAAGCACTCAATTCTGGCTGCCAGTGGTGGCCCTTGGGTCTTTTTTGGGGAGCTACTGGAACCTATGTTACCTGCAACACTGAACCCTGTGATCCATGCCCCACCCCAACCCACCAAGCTACTATTGAAATCAATAGCTCAAGAATGTGGGGCATAAGTACTACAGTTCCTCTGCCCCTTGGTGGGAATCTTTCTGACGGACATGTGTTACGTCACTTTCAGAGCTTTCTGGGGAGATTGCAAGTCAGTTGCCCTCACTGTTAGCTGGCCTAATAATTTCCCCTCCTTCAGTGCCTTCCCTTCCCTATGCCATCTCCCCACTCTTGCTGGTGTTTCCTACATCTCCAAAAAATATTACATTCTCTTAAACTACGTCTCAGGCTCTGTTTTTAACAGGGAACCCTTTTAGAATCACTGCACAGGGAGTATTTGTTTTCTTTAGTCTTCAAGAGGCAACTAGAAATAGAGGTGAAGAACTAGAGAATCAGGCTATGCAATCTGACAACAGCAGAAAGCTTTCCTGAGCGAAAACTCCACTTTCATGACTCACTAGGTAGGATCCATGGGAAAAGTACTCCTTGTCACTGAGCTTCATCTCTAAAATACAGAGAGGACGCCTCTCTGGAGATCCATGAGCAAGAAGGCACAATTCCAAGTAGGTGTGTGATGCCTGATGCTCCTTTCCAGCATACACTGCAATCTTTGCTTTTGCTCCGAGCCCCTCCAATTCCATGGTGACTCACTTGGTGCATGCCTGGCTGAGAAGAGTAGGGAAATTAAGACTCATGGGACAACTCTTAGCCAATGGGAAAAATGGATCCTGTGGATAAATGCCCCTGCCTTCAAGCAGGTAATTCTAGGAAGCATTTGGAACACTTCTGAAAGTCTAGGTAGAATTGATCCCCTTGCTCTCAATGATAAGCTTCATAATTCACTCTTTTATGGGCCCTTCTTCTTTTCTGGTCTCATTTCCCTCTTTTTCAGCCCTGCTTCCTGAGATCATACCCCTATATAAACTGCCTGTACCCTTGTCCTTCCCTCAGGGTCTTTTTGTGGGGGAGCCCATAGTCAAACATGTCGGCTGCAAGATTTTTCTAAAGTTCACATCATATTAGAGTGCCATGGGATAAGCATAAAATTCCATGTGATATTGCCGTGGGATAAGCAGGCACCCATAGAATTCCTTAAGAATATTTTCAAAGGAGGGTACCACCATGGCTGCCGCCCAGAGGAGCCTGCACCTCTCTCTGTGCTCCTGAGTTGCTCACACACCACTCTCAAATGCCCTCTTCAGAGGTCTTCCCACCCAGTTTAGGAGCTGCATCAGGAAGTCAGAAGCTAGCTTATGAGGGAAGGAGAAGGACGGCTGGGGTGTATGAGGTGGAGAACTGCCCTTGGAGTAAGACTGCTGGACTGCAGAGGAGTCTGTCTACCGCCCGGAGCCCCCGGGACTTAGGGCGACCCCATTCACACACATCATTTCTCTACCCATGGGGCTAAGCTTCAGAGAATTCCTCAGCTCACATGGGTAGCTGTTGAACCCCCCAAATTAAGGAGTCGCCTTTCCCTATCATCTTCGTGAAAGGTATGCTAATTTTAAATTTTTTTGTAGAGACAGCCTGTTGCCCAGGCTGGTTTTATGCAATCCTCCTGCCTCAACCTCCCAAAGTGTTGGGATTACAGGTGTGAGCCACCATACCTGACCTACTTTTGGGTCTTAGACCAAGAAAATCAAAACTTTGCTCTGCTCTTAGATGGTTCTTCCAAAGCACCTAATTTTAAAAAAATATTATAAAATGTGATTGCTTTAAGAGCTTCCACCCCAGCTGAGGCAGTCTCTCAAAACCTTTGAGTTTTCCATGGTGCAGCAATTATATCGTTCATGTCAACAACTGCTCTCTAGTTTACCATGTGGTTTTATTTAATTCCTGGATCTTTTGCAGAAAAGAGTTGGCTCAGGTAGGCTCTGGGTGGTAAGAAGAGAAGGCAGGGAGTGGGGCAGTGTGTGGGCAGAGCAGGGACCCCAAAATGAGGCGGTCGCTTAAACCATAGAAAATGCCACTCAGACTCTCCAAAACCAACTGAGCATTCCTCCCCTTCACCCTGCTGGAGGAACACTAGAAATTTTTCACTTTGTAAGCATGTATCCCATCTCTTGGGGCGATGCAGATTGTATGCAAATAGACAAATGTGTGTTTCTTTATTTAGTTTGCTTTTTCAATTTTTTCAGCAGAGAGGGCTGTAAGTAAATGATGTTGAAGGATTTATGTTCTTTCTGTGTGTGTGTGTGTGTGTGTGTGTGTGTGTGTCTGTGTGTGGTGTTGAGGGCCCTGAGGGTTCTTAGGAGGCCACGTGTGTATGAGTCACCATCAGCATGGGAGGGGAGCTCAGGGCTGCAGAGCTGATGCTCTCTTAGTTTACTGGGAGCTCTCTGCACCTTCCGCTCCTGCATGGAGAAAAGAGCAGCAGCCACAGCTACACTAGTGATTAACTTTGGAAGAAAATTAAGGCTTGACCGCTGCTGCTGACCTGAGGGGAGAGGCACCTCCAAGCAGACTGGGCTGGCTCAAGAACAGGGAGTGAGCCAAGCAGGTGGAAGCACTGAGAGGGCGCTGCTAGCATCAGGTCGGGAGGGCTTCCACAGGAGGCTAGGACGCCAAGAAGGAAGGAGGAGGACAAGAGAATAAGAGCGAGAGAAGAAAGCAAAAAAATGTGTGTTTGTGTGTGGGGGGTGGGTGGAGAACAAAAGACAGCATTTTGCCAGCTCTTCTCTGAAAAGCAATCATCTCCACTTACTGTCTCAATAGCCCAGGCTCAAAGCACAGCAGCCTGTGGGCCAACTTCTGCCTGTCCTGGGATGTGCACTTCCCGGCAGGAAGGTGAAAGGGCCCAGGGGAGATCGCTGGAAAGGCTGGGAGGAGGGAGGAGAGGAGGGGGGTGCACGAGGTTGAAGGGGGAGAGAATGAGCGAGGAGGGAGAGGAGTAGGGGTGGGAAGGAATAGAGAAAAAAAGAGGAGGGGTGGGGGAGGGGAGAGAAAAGAAAGGGGAAAACTCCCTTGCTGACACGGGGCATAACTTAATTTTCACGGTGCCGGGACAGCTGTATCGTGTAATCTGCCATGGCATGCCGTTAAAGCTTCAATGACTTTACTGACCCAGAAGGGAGACTCAGACCGTGGAGAGGCTTTTGAAAAGAAGTGGTGATCTTTCACGATTTATGAGCTTGTCTTAAAGAAACAGACTCCACTCACTTTAAATTAATCACCCTTTCCAGGGTGCATAGAAATGGGGGTCTTGGTGCCGCGCGCTGTGAAGGCCCCTGTGAGATGCGGCAGCTTTGACCCCGGATCGGCGGCGGAGGTGAGGGTGGCGGTGGAGGTGAGGGTGCTGGAGCGGTCGGTTTTTCCATTTCGTCCCTTTCCCAGCCCGCAGAGGCCGGGGGAAGAGGAAAGAGGGCCCGGGCTGCGGGACTGCGCCTTGCGGAGGAAGGGGCACCGTCTCCCTAGGGAGGCCCTGGAGGTCAGAGCAGGGATAGCTGGCCGGGGTGGGAGACAGCCTGTGTGTGGTGGGGAAGGGCCGCATTCACGTTCCTGCACTTGCATTCATTGTGCGAGAAGAAAAAAGAAACCAGGAGAAATATAAGGCATTTCACACCCTGATGAAACGCGAGACCTCCCGTGTGATTAAACCGCTGAAAGGAAAAGTGGGGTATTACCAGACCCACGTGATCCTCTCTCATTTTCCATAGTTCTGAGAACAAAAAGGTGAAAACTTCATCCTAATGTGCAGATACTGATTGCTTAAATTTCGGCAGAGACGTATTTCCCCCCAAAGGAACACTTGGGAGAACTGAGAAACCTAAAATTACCAGCCATAATGTTCCAGAAAAGAATCCCGAGACCAGGAATATTCTCTAACTTA
Source organism: Sapajus apella (assembly GCF_009761245.1). NCBI lineage: Eukaryota > Metazoa > Chordata > Mammalia > Primates > Cebidae > Sapajus > Sapajus apella. The sequence goes on from NW_022437097.1 coordinate 1,640,679, forward strand.
ATATCACCCAGCAAAATATTGCATTTATCTTTGAAACACCTTTGCAAATTGCAAAGTTTTCTCTTGGTGATTCACCTACCTCTGCAGAGAACAAATGAGCCTATAGACTCATGCGTGGTGGGTTTCCCTTCATTTCATTTGGGGTTGCCCTTCGTACTGTTTTGCATGGCCAGCGGCTTCTGCATTTTAACACATTTTGAAGACTTTTTATAGTTCTATGGTTTTAACAACAGCTATGTAAGACTGGTTATCTTGAGCAGTTTCGGATGCGCTGAAGGCTCCTCAGCTCCTAAAAGATCTGCTACTCCGTGAAACCTTTAATGGGGGTAGAAGTAGGATCCCGTTAAAAGAAATTTCAAAGACAACAATGGAGCAAATCTAGTCTTTATAATTTTGATAAAATATTGTATCTGGCCTCTGTATAGTTACTATAACAATTTCTTCTTAACCAATGGTGTTGCTCCATATTTTAAAGTTTGGCACCAGTCAACAGACGTCTAAAGATGCTTGTATGGAGGGGCTTGAAGAGAACAGAAGAAGAAGCTGGCCATGCTCCCACATGCCTTATGAGAGGCTCAGACATAGCCCTGAACTATCCCTGGGACACCCTAACCCTTCCAAGCTTTTTGGTGAGGTAATGTGGCTCCCAATGGGATGTCATTGGAGGTACTCTTGTTGTGTCCAGTGCCAGTCAGGGTTTGATGGTTTCAATTTATTTTTTCTTTCTTTCTTTCTTTTTTTTTTGAGATGGACTCTCACTCTGTTGTCCAATCTAGAGTGCAGTGGCGTGATGTCGGGTCACTGCAACCTCCGCCTCCTGGGTTCAAGCGATTCTCCTGCCTCAGTCTCCCGAGTAGCTGGGACTACAGGCACCCACCACCACAACCAGCTAATTTTATATTTTTAGTAGAGACGGGGTTTTGCCATGTTGGTCAAGCTCGTCTCGAACTCCTGACCTCAGATGATCCATGTACCTCAGCCTCCCAAAGTGCTGGGATTACAGGTATTGAGCCACCATACCTGGCCAATGGTTTAAATTTCACAAATACAAGCTACAGTACTGTCACGACGTTGTTGATTTTATAGTTTCTCTGCTAACATTGCAAATTGGGCAGGCAGAGTGGGGGAGTTCTCTATGACTTGTTTTTCACTGAGCATCTCACTGGAAAACTTCAATAACATACAGCTCTAGACTGGGACTCAAGCATGCATCATTTTAAGAAGCCACTTTAAAGCATGTATGGATATGAATTTCACATAGCATAAAATTAATCATTCTAAAGTGGACAACTCAGTAATTTAGTACATTCAAAATAGTGTGCAACCGCCACATCTATCTGGTTCCCAGACACTTCTCTCTCTCCAGAATAAAACCCTGTACTCATTAAGCAGTTCCCCTTTTCCCTGCCTCTAGGCCCAGACGACTACCACTCTGTATTCTGTCTTCCTGGATTTACCTACTTTGAATATTTCATGCAAATGGAATAATGCAATATGTGACTTTCTGCACCTGGCTTAGGGCTGCATATTTTTAAGACAGATGTTCTTGCTGGTAGAGGCACAATATCCCCCTAAGGATGGATTTGGCACTTTTTCACCTGAATGCTTTCCATTTTAGTTATCATCACACGACTTCACAACATCAGGCGTGAAACAGTGAATAATTAATTTTGCCTTACAATCCATCTTACAGCCACAGTTTTACTTATTTACTCGTTTTTATTTATTTATTTATTTTTGAGATGGAGTCTTGCTCTGTTGCCCAGGCTGGAGTGTAGAGGCACCATCTCGGCTCACTGCAATCTCTGCCTCCTGGGTTCAAGCAATTCTCCTGCCGCAGCCTCCCGAGTATCTGGGATTACAGGCATGCACCACCACACCTGGCTAATTTTTGTATTTTTAGTAGAGATGGGGTTTTGCCACTTTGACCAGGATGGTCTTGAACTCCTGACCTCAAGTGATCCACTACCTCAGCTTCTGAAAGTTCTGGAATTACAGGCGTGAGCAGAAAACTATGGTAGGCTACACAGCTCCAATCTTGGTTCTCTCTATAGGATCCACATTCCCCCGAGTGTTTTTTTTGCTGGAAATTTCTGCTACTAGCATGCTAGCTTGGAGAAGTAGTTGTTCTTTCTTTAGCACTCTGATCCAGGTGTGCCCCTTATAATCGGCTGAACAATGGGGATGTACAAAAAAAAAAAAAACTTCCTGAGGCAAGAGTGGAGCAAAAGAGAAATCAAAACAGGTACTATCTTTTCAATAATGGAGAGTGCTCATTTTGAGCCTGTGGTCCATCCCAGGGCTGCCTTCCTGCCCAGCAGGTTGTGTCCACTGAAGCAGTGGTCATCTCTAACCGAAGCTACTGGAATGAACTCTTAGACATTCAAGTTTCTCAAAGTAAAGACCAAGGAAAGGAGCGACATTGTCTCCTCCATCCTTTCAATCCCACTCTCGTAATTCCTGTTTCCTGTCTGAGGAATCCAGCCCTTATCTGGATGGATGACCTCCCCCTTAGGACTGTTCTTCACCCACAGGGGTTTCATCTCACCCCTGCAGATCTCAACAGAACAAATGTATCTCAGTGAAACATAATAATTCAGAATGATAAGCTATCCCCCAAGATTCCAGCCCCCTGGTGTACGTTCCCTGTATAATCTCTGGGACTTTGATGAAATGGTCACTCCCATGATTAGGTTATGCTGGATGGTTCAGCTTGTGTTAGGAAACGAAAAACTATCCTTGGTCTGCCTGATCCAATCAGGTGATGATCCATTGAAAGAGACTGGAGAAACAGACTTGAAAGGTGACAGAGATTAACATAAGAGTCTCTAATGCTGACTTTAAAGATGGAAAGGGACACGCAGCAAGGGCTGTGAGTGGCCTTTGGGAACTGAGAGTGGCTCCTGGCTGACAGACAGCAATGAAACTGGGAACTCAGTCCTACAACTGCAGCTCACTGGATGTCACCTTGGAAGAGGGCACCACACTCCAGGTGAGAACACAGCCTGGTTCTCACCTTGGCTTTAGCGTTGTGAGATCCTGAGCAGAAAGCCCAGTCACAACGTGCCTGTATTTTTGACCTCAGAACTGTGAGCTAATGATGGGAACTATACGTAACCCACAAACTATCTCATCCTTGCCACAAGACACAAAACCTCTGGATATGCCTAATCACACATGTGAACATCTCCAAATCAGTATCTCTTGGACCGAGAACCACTTTTCTACTGTCAAGATAGGAGGAACATCTTTGCCACTGATGAATCAATGCAGTGATGCCATCCAGAGAGTAATGAGTGTCATTTTAAGCCACTGAGTTTGTGGTGACTTGTTATGCAGCAACAGAAAACCAAGACAATTCCAGCCTTCTTTAGTGAAGCACATCTAATTAAGTCATAATGTCTTATTGCAGGAGGAGACTTGATGGCAAGTGGGTTCTGTTGCAGAATGTCTCAATGTGTTCTGGAGTCTGCCGTGAAAATATCAGCTCAAATCGTTTTATGACACAAACCCCACTGCCTCTAACTTACTGTCTCATTATTCTCTGATGGTGAAAAAGGCAGTTTGCCTTATCTAGTTACTGATCAGTTGATGCTTAAATCTACCTCTTTCCAGGCAATGACGAAGTTAACAAAGTAATTCTGCATGTTGCTATCTGCTCTTAATCCTGCCCAAACTTACTAGGAGACCTACCCAGGAGCCTATGAGCTGGGTTCCTGACATCATAATTCAGGTCATAAGGCCCTGTATCATAAAAGGGCCAAAGAGTAAGTGGAACCATGTGGCATCACTACATTGATCAGTGGCAAAGATATTCCTCCTATCTTGACAATAGAAAAATGGTTCTTGGTCTACAGGCCAAAATATACCGACCTGGAGATGTTCACATGTGTAACGTAGGCATATCCAGATGTTTTATGTCTTACAGTAAGGATGAAATAGTTTGTGGGTTATGTGTAGTTCCCATTGTTAACTAAAATCCCAGCCCAATGAAACCACTATTTTAGAGAGCCATATGGCACTGGTTTTTAGCTAGACCTCCTGATGATAAACAAAATGAAGAAAACGCACATTTTTGTTTTCTGACTACCAAAACTGCTGATGAGGAATCATCCAGTGTATCCACACATATAGCTTCAAAGAGGCATTCTCAGGGCTGGTGAAAATATTTTTATTTAAAAGGGAAAGAGTACCACATAAAACATCTGTTTGAGTTCAGATATATTGCATGATTTCCATCAGCATTAACTTAATCTCCAGTTTTATACCAGAGAGAGAAAGATGAGACTTTCTCAAATTTTTTTGTCCTCTTTGAGTTTTTGTTTCTAGTCTAGAAAATGGAACAATTCCTGTTTTGTGGGATTGTTGTGAGATTTGAATAAAATAATGTAAGTAAAATACTTTGTACAATACCTGGCACATCTTAAACCACAAATGAGAGCGATATCACCACCATTATCACCATCACCATCATCATACCATCCCCATTGTCATCAACATCATCTTCATCATCTCATTATCGTATTAAAAACGTCTTTACTGAAAGCTTGCTACCCTTTAGCCCACCTTAATTCATCTGGCTTCAACATTACCTAAAATACCTCTGTATTTAAATATTCAAAAATATTAAGTAGCCGGGTGCCGTGGCTCACACCTGTAATCCCAGCACTTTGGGAGGCTGAGGTGGGCAGATCACCTGAGGTCAGGACTTTTAGACCAGCCTGGCCAACATGGCAAAAACCTGTCTCTACTAAAAATACAAAAATTAGTTGGCCGTGGTGGCGCACGTCTGTAATTCCAGCTACTCAGGAGGCTGAGGCAGGAGAATCACTTAAACCTAGCGGGGGTGGAGGTTGCAGTGAGCCCAGATCGAACCACTGTACTCCAGCCTGGGTGACAGAACAAGACTCCGTCTCAAAAAAATAAAAATAAAAATAAAAATAAGTCACTAAGACAAAAGGCACAGTCAAACAGTCGATAGGTATAATACATACTACACTGGCCAGTTCTTACCTAACTTTTAATTCCAAGGTCATAAAATCTTCTGCCTGTTTACTTAAAATAAATATAACATGTCTCTAAGGGCAAGCATGTTCCCAGCATCTTTATATAAGGTCATTAGTTTTAGAGAAATCATCTTCATGTTGCAGTTTCTTTTCTATCATTCCTGAGAATATGTCTTCTATGGACATGACTTTAGTCGCCTGCTCCCATGCCCATCCCACATCCTATCTCCACGTTATCATTCAGAATAAATTGTAGGGAGGTGGGGCTGCTGTATTAATGAAGACAAGACTGTAATTGTTTTCTCACTACAAAATCTTTTCCTAAAATCTGGTGTATGCAGTTTGACTTCTGCATAGCTTTTTCTTAATTATAAGACAGTTTTTCTTTTTTTTTTTTTTTTTGAGACGGAGTTTCACTCTTGTTACCCAGGCTGGAGTGCAATGGTGCGATCTCGGCTCACCGCAACCTCCGCCTCCCAGGTTCAGGCAATTCTCCTGCCCCAGCCTCCTGAGTCACTGGGAGTACAGGCACGCACCACCATGCCCAGCTAATTTTTTGTATTTTTAGTAGAGACGGGGTTTCACCATGTTGACCAGGATGGTCTCGATCTCTTGACCTCGTGATCCACCCGCCTCGGCCTCCCAAAGTGCTGGGATTACAGGCTTGAGCCACCGCGCCCGGCCAAGACAGTTTTTCTTGTTTGCCTTTATATTTTTTGTGTTTGGGATGGATATTTTTTATTTGTTGTTTACATTGCATGTTTAAAGTTGATCCCATTGTTTGTAATTAACAAAACAAAGCTGGGGAATGGAATAATGAAGGTAGGAAAAGTTGAAAGTGGACTGAGCATAGAGGTTTTGTAGTACATTAACTGTACATTACCATCACAGTGATTCTCCTGTGTAAAATGGAACTGATGTCATCATTTTGTGTGCTTTCTTTTTAGCTTGTTTTGCACGTAGCATATACATCCAAAACTTATAAAACAGTAAAAACAAAAAAAAAAGAATGGAGAGAGATTCACCCACTCCTCTTTACAGTGCCCACTTCTCCCTACCTCTCAGAGGCAGTTGCTATTCGCAGTCACTACGCATCCTTCCAGCATCTGGTGCACACTTAACATTAAAAAATCACGTACATATTCATCACATGCTTTTTTCACTTTGACTGTATATATAGAATGCTTTATTATTCTTTTTAACGGGTACATAGTATTCCAGCATGTGGATGGATCATCATATAATTGGTGAATCCTCTTCTGATGAACATTTTCATTGTTTCCAATATTGGGCTATTACAAACAATACTACTGGAAATATTATTTAGAAGCATCACTTCAGTGGGCTATTTTTTACTTTTTAAGAAATTTTTCAAAAGTATTTATAAGTATTCAGTGGATGTCTAGCAAACTCAGTCTCTTCAAAACTATTTTTTGTTGTAAAGTGTTAAGTTCCTCCACCAGGATTCTCATTTAAATATGATTTTTTATCCCGAAACCCTGGGAAACCACTGTCAGATGGCTTTTTTGTGTGGTAGGAGAAAATATTCCTCTCTCAATTCACCTTAAATTTGATTACTGTTTTCTGCCAAGCAAAATAGCAGAGCAAACCTGTGCCCCATAGTTATTTTCTAGCTAAATCATCCCCTGTAGCCCGGAATTCTCAAGATTTACGCTCTTCACTGGCTGTCCTCCTGCCGCTCTGCCCACTTGCGTGTGTGGCAGTCAAGGACTCCCAGACAAAAAATTAAAAGTGAAAAATGTTAAGAATATTTCTTGCCTTTATAGTGAACATTATATAAGCAATTGGAGTTTTCTTCATAATCTAGCATGGACTAGATATAGAATGATCATAAAATCATTTATGAACTATCTGCCTCTTGATGAGACTACAGTGACGGCTGTTATACACGTGCGTGCAGACACGCCTGAAGCAGGTAAATGAGCATTTGCCCATGGACCGTATCTACATGACAATAATTAGAATAAACCTGCCATGTCATGGGCCAGCTAGTTATCGCTCAAGGAGTATTCATAGAAAACCTCTATGCATCCATCACTCATAGCTCATATCTCTTTGTTCACTCTTTGCTACCTTCGAGGTTTATAAAGTTATATGAATCCAATTTAACTTTTGGCAACGTGCCACAGAGTGGCAGAAAATTCCGATACTTGCACCAAACATTTATCTGATTTTCTTATAGTACTGATTGGTTGGTAATTGAATCAGCTCGTATTAAGATGACTTGTCAGGAGTTGTAGGACTGTGGTGCTCAAGAGAGCTTCAAGATGATCATGTTCAATCTCTTTTCACTGATGAGAAAACTAAGCTGTGGAACAGACTGTTACCTGCCCAGGATGAGACAGCAAGCTCTGATGAGACTTCCGACTTCCTGATCCCAGTTAGGATTCTTTCCTTTTCTGTAAGTCAAATGGACCAGTTGTCACTTCAGCTGTTTTTACTCTCCTAAGTTTTGTTTCCATATGATGCCCAAGAATGGGTGTACTGTATGTGTGCTGATGTAAGTTTTGAGAAAGATTTAATCTCTGAAGGGGATTTTAAAAGTCACCTGGCCCATAATACATTTTTCCCTCTAATTATCAATATTATGATCTTTCTTGTAGTCATTCTGTTCCCTTGGTGACCGCCTAAACAAAATAGAAATGTGGCAGATAAATTGAGCAATTAGTATGTGTGTTTTCCCATTTCAGCATCATTCCTTTTCTGTTCCAAGAAGGCCATTGGACTGCCTGGCCCCAGGGGAGGTTTCTTTTGTTTTCAGGAGCCCTGAGGGAGGTGAGGACTGTGCTGAAGGGGAGGATGGAGCAGCACAGCCAAGAAGACGGGGTGCAGGGGTCCCCAAATGGGAAATACATGGAGCTCCTTGGTCTACAGATCCTATGGAGAGAGTGGGGCAGGCAGTGGAAGTCTGGCTACGGGTAGTCCTCAGCAGTAGACAAGGCCCTCAGCTCATTTCCTACCCAAAGAGAAACCAGGGATGCTGGATTTCAGAATATCTTATTGGCTTGGCCAGTGGAACCTCAGTTTTACAGAAGTCCAAATATCAAAGCTCTTTCCTCCTAGCATTGAGCTGTGCTTGAGATCCCTGGGATGTTCGCAAAACCCTGCAGGGTGTATGGGGAGGGCCTTGTATTAATTATCTCTCACTTTGTGATAACCACTCCATGACTTTGTGGCTTAATGCAACAAAAATCATTTCTTTTGCTCATGAATCTACAATTGAGTTTAGTCTCCTCTCTGCTCCACCCCCCGTAAGCTGGAGCAGCTTGATTTGGGGCTGGATAATGTGCTTTCAAACTGGTTTAGCATCTATCTGGCTGGCACGTCGGTTCTGGCGGTTGGCTGGGAGCTCTGCTAGGGCCATGGGCTGAGGATCTCAGATCCACCCTACACGGGCCTCTCCAAAGGCTGCTTGGGCTTCTTCTTACAGCCTGTGGCTGGTCTCCGATACCACGTGTCCCACATGACACAGGGAGAACCAACCTCAGAAGTCACATGGTGTCAATTCTGCCTCCTCAGAGGCAGGGACCTTATGTCTGCTTGTCAAAACCACACTGTTAAGTATAGCATGTAGAATGGGATGTATTCCTTGACCATTAGAATCTGCCATATTCCCAAATGACTGAGATTGGAATGAGCACAAGGCCAGCATGGGCGAGTCTTGTCGAACTAATGTTGTTCAAAATTTTATAGACTTCACAGTGTGTCTGTTTTCTCAGGCTTCTACAACAAAACGCCATAAACAGGGTGGCTTATAAGCCATGGAAATTTATTTCTCACAGTTCTGGAGCCTGAGAAGTTTAAGGTCAAGGTGCCAGCAGATGTAGTACCTGGCAAGGCCTCACTTCCCTCTTGCTGGACCTGTCTTTTTGCTTCTTTGCTGGAAGGAGTGAGGGAGCTCCCTCAGGTCTCTTTTGAAGGGCATTAATCCCATTCATAAGAGCTCTGATCCCATGACCTAATCATCTCCCGAAGACCCCACCTTCTAATACCATTACCTTGAAGATTAGGGCTTCAACATACGAATTTTGGGGGACGCAGACATTCAGACCATAGCACAGTGTGTACAGAGAGATTCATTTTGCCTCAATTTGCACCGATGTCATCTTCTTATTCTAATTGTTTGTCAAAAGAATTATATTTATACATAGTAATGTACAGAAAATATTGCAGAGGGACTTTCTCTTCATTTTGTATTTATTTACAATTGATTAATTTTTTTCTGTCCCACAGATTTCTCATCAAAGTGGTTATTGATTTTTAATCAAATAGCTTAGATGCTCTTACTATTTAGCTATACATTTTACAGTATAGTTCTTCCCTAATTTAATTTGTAATTTGCATTTCAATATTGCTTTTTCTTAACCTGGACACATCTGCAGGTCAATTTAAAGGTGCTGGTGAAGTGATTATAAATCTCCCCATGGCAAACAACCTCTGGCATACTTATGAAGACAATGATTCTTCAATTCATTCACAGTAAGTCATTTCAGGTAAAACTCAAGAAACCTCATGCAGAGTACTTCTCTGCTTGGTTTAGCTGCTCTCGAGGGTTTAAAAAAATGTTGACTGTGAGGAAAACTGTGGAGGAAAATGACTTAAGGTGATTCAGGGAAAGGTATCCCTTCCTTTGCACACAAAAAAGCAAAACAATGTACAGCCCTCCCTGAAATGCCTTTTGTAGTCTTTCCGATCGTTTCCTTAGATCACAGCTCTCCTTAGAGTCATCATCTAAATGTAAATGCAGGGGAAAAGCAGGAATCTTATTAGGTAGTCTCCAACACCTTGCTGCAGAAGAGGGACCTGTTGGAAGCAGGTGGAAGATGAGGGACTGGAGACGTGGGACAGAGGGTGGGGAGGGTGCAGGAAGCCTTCTCATGGCTGTCTTTGCAGACTCTTCATGTCTCCTTGCTTTCTCCAGGTGGCGTTTGTTTCTAAAGATGAAACTGTGGTTAGTCAATACCATTTGTATATGTTGGATTTAAATTTAAAAAGATTTTGGGAGTTCGAGATCAGCCTGGCCAACACGGCGAAATCTCATCTCTAATAAAAATACAAAAATTGGCCAGGCATGATAGCGGCTGTAATCCTGTAATCCCAGGTACTCAGGAGGCTGAGGCAAGAGAATCACTTCAACCCAGAACATGGAAGTTGCAATGAGCCAAGACTGCACCATTGCACCCCAGCCTTGGCAACAGAGTGAAACTCCGTCTCAAAAAAAAGAATAAAGAAAGAGAGAAAAAAAGAAACTAAGGAAGGAAGGAAGGAAGGAAGGAAGGAAGGAAGGAAGGAAGGAAGGAAAGAAGGAAGGAAAGAAGGAAGGAAAGAAGGAAGGAAGGGGAAAAGAGGGAGGGAGGGAGAGAGGGAGGGAGGGAGGGAGGAAGGAAAGAAGGAAGGAAGGAAGGAAGGAAGGAAGGAAGGAACGAGGGAAGGAAGGAAGGAAGAAAACTTTGATACACTTTGGAAGAAAGTCTCTTTTTATCGTTAACCAGCACTTTCTATCCACACCTCATTTTCTTCATCAGAATGGAATTTCTCAGGCTGCTTTAAATTCAGGCCTGGGTCAGTTTCTCAAGATGAATCATTTCCAGTGGTCATTTATCCTCAGGGGCCCGATTCATCAACACTGGAATTCTCTTCCACCTGCATGAGCATCTCTTAGCTATGGACAACATGTCACAAGGTTTAACTTTTCCAGAGTGACACATGATAGTAATTTCCAAAACAATAGTTCTAGAAGGAAAGGAATCAGAGAGGAGAGGCCTCAGTGGATGTCTGCTGGGCCCATGGCCTCACCTGAAGAAAGCTGGCCTCTGGGATGGCGTGTCTCCAGATCTGGCCACAGTGGAACAGACATGAAAGGACTCCTCCCATGCAGCTGGTCTTCAGGCTGGCCAGCAGACCTGGGGCAGCTCTGCCCAACTGGGATAGGTGGTTCTACTTAACAGAATCAGTTAGAGTTTGCTAGGAACAGGGGTGGGAAGTCAACACGCTTCCAAAACGCGCAGACAGAGTCAACAACTTCGAGCAGAATCAGAAGCAGAATATCACAGACAGATGAAAAGCCACTGAGTTAGTAGAAGGCAAAGATTCAGGAGGTCAGAAGCTACATAGGAAGAGAAGAGCCTAGATTTGTGCTTCTCCAAACTTTAATGTACATGCATGTCCTATGAGAGTCTTGTTGAAATGCTGATTTTGATCTGACAGCTCTGGGGTGGTGCCCGAGACTCTGCATTTCTAATGAGCTTCAGGTGCCTCCAGATGCTCCTTCACAGGCCATACCTGGTTGCAAGGGTTCAGAAAACCAACAGTTCTCAGCCTGTGGCTGAGCACTATAATTATCTGAGAAGTTTATAAAAATCCAGTCTCCATGGACAGGGAAAATGTGGCACATATACACCATGGAATATTATGCAGCCATCAAAAATGATGAGTTTGGGTCCTTTGTAGGGACATGGATGAACCTGGAAACCATCATTCTCAGCAAACTGACAGAAGAGCAGAAGATCAAACACCGCATGTTCTCACTCATAGGCGGGTGTTGAACAATGAGAACACATGGACACAGGGAGGGGAGCACTACACACTGGGGTCAGTTGGGGGGAAATAGGGGAGGGACGGTGGGGGGTGGGAAGCTGGGGAGAGATAGCAAGGGGAGAAATGCCAGATGTAGGTGATGGGGAGGAAGGCAGCAAATCACACTGCCACGTGTGTTCCTATGCAACAATTTTGCATGTTCTTCACATGTACCCCAAAACCTAAAATGCAATAAAATAAATGGGAAAAAAAATCCAGTCTCCAGAAGTGAAATCTGGGCATCTCCAGGCAATCCCACTGGACAGCCAAGGTTGAAATCATTGCCTCAAAGGGAAGTTAGTTGCTGGTTGAGAAGTCATAGATATTGACTCAGCCCCATCACTGAGTGTCCAGAAAGGAGCAGCAGGTGTCTTTTCAAGGACATGCTTACTGCACTTGCTATGTCTTGAACATATGCTCTGCCTCCCATGAGGCATCTGCTTCTGTTTATTTTTTTAAAACTTCAATAGATTTTGGCGTACAGGTGGTTTTGGTTATACGAATAAATTCTTTAGTGGTGACTTCTGAGATTTCAGTGCACCTATCACCCATGCTTCTGTTTTCACCACCATCATCAACCCAGTTAACCCAAACATATCACTGTTTTTTACAGCGTGGAAGAATTCAGCGAGGATGACAATGGTAATGTTTCTTTTACTTCATCTATGAAATATACAACCAGGACCAGAGGGTGTCTGCCTAAGGTATTCAAAGTCTCATGGGTAGTTGTACTATTTGTCCACAATTCTGCATTCATATGATCCCATATTGGCATTCTATGCACTGATTTTTTTTAATTTTTTTATAGAATCATCTTTCGCCTTCTTTTAAGGCAAGTGAATAAATGTTTCAAGCCATGGCGTCAATCTACATACATTCAGGATCTTGCCTAGTGTGCAACTTCATATGTCTGTTTCCTGACACTTCTCAGCAGAAGAAACCATCTCTAACATTCCAAAGTGGGCAGAGCCCAGAAGTGCAGCTGAGAAAGCAGTTTGAGAACCCAAGACCAAATATGCTGAATCCCTTGAAGATGAAGAAGTTTCTCCAAAACAACCAAGTGTTTTTTGAGCTGGGAATAATTATATTGTGGAAGATAGAAGGAAGTATAACATAGTTACTTGCTTTTAAGAAGCAAATATTCTGACCAGATAGAAACCAAGGAGGCTGGGCATTGTGGCTCACGCGTGTAATCCCAGCACTTTGGGAGGCCAAGGAGGGCAGATTACGAGGTCGGGAGTTTGAGACCAGCCTGACCAACATGGTGAAACCCTGTCTCTACCGAAAATACAAAAAAATTAGCTGGGCGTGGTGGTGCACACCTATAATCCCAGCTACTCAGGAGGCTGAGGCAGGAGAATTGCTTGAACCCAGGAGGCAGAGGTTGCAGTGAGCCGAGATCATGCCGCTGCACTCCAGCCTGCGTGACAGAGTGAAACTCCATCTCAAAAAAAAAAATTATAAAGAAGAAAGGATGATATTGGGAATCTCCTCTTTCAACTTTGGAGCCCCCTTCCCTTTATCTCTGTACAGGGGAGACTCTTCCTTCTGCCTTCTCTTTTCTTTCTTGCCAATTAAACTCTCTGCTCCTTAAAACCAAAAAAAAAAAAAAGAAAGAAAAGAAAGAAGGAAAGAAGAAAAAGAAAGAAAGAGAAAGAAGAAAAAAGAAAGAAAGAAAAAGAAAGGAAGGAAGGAAGGAAGGAAGGAAGGAAGGAAGGGAGGGAGGGAGGGAGGGAGGGAGGGAGGGAGGAAGGAAGGAAGGAAGGAAGGAAAGGAAAGAAAGAAAGAAAGAGAGACAAAGAAAGAAAGGAAGACAGGCATGTAAGTGGCTCACCAGTGAGAGAAATAATTTACTTTGGGATGAAGCAGGGAGCTCAAGTGGTGAGAAATAATATGGGCCTAGATTTTTCAGCTCCTTAAATCTCAGAATGAGGAATTTCGAATATTAGAATGCATTCTGAAGAAGGCAGAGTATACTCATTAAGAATATGGTCTCTAACACTAGAAAGATGAGAGACCAAAGGCTGGGGCTCCCACTTACTACCTCTGCGAAGTTGGACCACTTCATTTTTAACCTCTGTCAAGGGCAGTCCTTGAGAGGATGAACTAAGGCAGGCCTGGCACTGAGAAAGTGGCCAGTGGTGTCCATTGTTAGGTGGAGAAAAATTGTTGAAAGCTTTAAAACAGTGTGGGGAAGGAGGATGTGAACAAAATGAAGAGAAAGATTTTGAAAGATGAACGCAGCATCAGTGTCAACCTTTGGAGGAGTCTGTGCTGGGGAGAAGCCGGTAAGTGCAGAAACGACTCAGAGAGTCAAAGAAGGGAGCTTTGAAGGCAGGACTGCATTTGTTGCGATGGCAAGAAGATAAGGTTGATAAGACCTGGGAAGTATGTGGACATTTGAGACAAATGGGTTAATACATCATCTCAGAGACAACGAGAAGTCAAAGATGATGATGAGCTACGAGTCTTGGGTAGCCAGGAGAACAGACTTGAAAGGCCTTAAGGGAGGTGAAACATATTCCACTTACCTCCTCAATGCGCTCTTCCCATTAGATACACAGACTAGACGATACTGGAGAAGTTTCTATATTCAGGTGGTTCCTTGGGGCACAGATGTTATATGCTTGCTGTACTGTTTAATCATAAAACACTGCTACAAAAAGATCTTTGAGCTTTTAGGTCACACATACTCAAGTGCTAGGTCAAATGTGAAAAGTAAGCTGAGTTTTTCTCTTCTTTCTCTGCAGTAGAAAAATGATTTTTTTTTTTTTTTTGAGACGGTGTCTCACTCTGTTGCCCAGGCTGGAGTGCAGTGGCGTGATCTTGGCTCATGGCAACCTCTGCCTCCTGGGTTCAACAGCCTTCCGAGTAGCTGGGACTGCAGGCAAACACCACCATGTCTAGCTAAGTTTTGTATTTTTAGTACTGACAGGGTTTTACCATATTGGCCAGGCTGATCTTGAGCTCCTGACCTCAGCCTCAGGTGATCTGCCCAACTTGGCCTTCCAAATTGCGGAGACTACAGGTGTGAGCCACCACACCTGACCAGGAATTTTAAGATATAAGATGAAAATGAGAAAGTAAAGAACACTCCAAATAAGCATCGGGATGCTGAGCTTCAAAAAATAAAAATTTTCACCCATTTATCAGTCCTCCTGCAGAGTAGCCATCAAGTATAGATTTTGAACTTTGTTCATGCAAGAAATTCCCTGAGACCATGAAAGGTCAGAGAAGGGCTGTCTTTGAGGCCGGCTGGACAAATGGGTAGTGTAGATGATTAAGCACAAGTTTTCTTCTTGCACAGAAAAATTCTTTCCAAAACTTAAATAGTTCCTGTCTCAAGGAAAATCTGTGCTATTATCACCAATTTCCCCTTCTATTTGTTTTTCCTGAAGTGCTATGAGATTTCTAAAACAAAGTGTAAAATATGAGCGCTGTAAATTCCTGCTGTTGTTCAGAAACATTATTTGGAAATACTCCATTTGGACTTGTCCACTTTTCCTTCTGTTACTAAAAACCAGCTATCAACTTTTCTATAGAAATTTTTTCCTGTAGTTACCCTATCATTTTTTGTTTAATCAAAATACTTACAACATTCTTATGTTTTTTATTAATTCATACTTTTTTTTTTGAAATGGGGTCTTATGCCCAGGCTAGTCTCAAATTCTTAGCTCATGTGATCCTCTTTCCTCAGCTTCCTGAATAGCTGGGACTACTGGTGCATGCCACCCAGATTCATTCATGTATTATTATTACTATTATTTTGAGACAGAGTCTTGCTCTGTCACCAGGTGCCAGGCTGGAGTGCAGTGGCATGATCTCGGCTCACTGCAACCTCTGTCTCCCGGGTTCAAGCAATTCTCCTGCCTCAGCCTCCCAAGTAGCTGGGACTACAGGTGCACGCCACCACGCCCAGCTAATTTTTGTATTTTTAGTAGTGACGGCCATGTTGGCCAGGATGGTTTCGATCTCTTGACCTCGTGATGCACCCGCCTTGGCCACCCAAAGTGCTGGGATTACAGGCGTGAGCCACCGCACCCCGCCTCATGTATTATTTTAATGGCTTAGGGCTGCTTTTCCAGACAATAAAGAGGTGAAAAATATTTTATAAAAGCATTATCAACTGAACATTATTATAGCTCCCTCTTGGTATAAATAAAAAAAGGAATGGGGCAGTGGGTGGAAAATTGACTTTCATTACTTCTTATTTTAATATTTTATAGAAGTACAGAGAAGAATGATCAGTTATCAGCATTAACTGACTAGGTATAGAACACTAAACAATTATAATAAAGAAGAACAAAGCAATGAGGAACCTCAATGGAGGGAAATTTCTCAGTATCTGTAGCATGACAAAGACATATTTCCCTGAAGCCAACAATTCCCCAGCAGGAACACATTCTATGGATAGACTTCTAAGTGCTCAAAATGCAACTAGAATGTTCCCAACCATGTGCTGGGTAATATACAGGACACAGGAGAAGAAAAGGATAAACTGGTGTCTCTCAACTGAGACAAGTGAGAGAGAAAGTTCAGTCCTGACTCAGGCAGGGAAGCAGAGTCAGAGGAGAATGACCGGCTGCAAGGAGCGGAGAGCCCTCTGGAGAAAATCCCAGCATAAAGCCCCGCAGCGCAGAGGTCAGACTTGGGGTAGAAAACGCAGAGGCAGCTGCTGCTCATCCCTTGTAATAACCACATTTTCTAATTTCTGTGTTTGGTGTTTTGACATCTGAGCCTTGCTAACTCAAGAGAAACTACTGCTCCCAGGGCAGCTAATTCCTAGAGATTGCAAACAACTTGCTTGGGAGTGCGCCTTTCATCTGCACACCAACCAATCCAGAGCCCACATTCCCCAATCACTCTGGGTATACGTACAAAAGGAATAGGGCAATGGAAGGAAAATTGACTTTCATTACCTCCTATTTCAATAGTTATAGACATACAGATAAGAGAATGATCAGTTAACAACATTAGCTAACTAAGTATAGAATACTACGAAATTATAATAATTAAGAGCAAAGCAACAAGGAGCCTCAGTGGAGGGAAATTGCTCAGTATCTGCAGCATGACAAATGCGTACTTCCCTGGGGATACGGTTTGGATCTGTGTCCCCACCCAAATCTCATGTTCAATTGTTAATTCCATTGTTGAAGGTGGAGCCTGGTGGAAAGTGATTGGAATATGGGGGTGAAGTTCTCATGTATGGTTTAGCACCATCCCTTTGGTGGTGTTCTCATGATACAGTCCTCACAAGATCTGGTTACTTAAAAGTGCGTGGCACCTCCACACCCACTTCCTCCTCCTCCAGCCATATGAAGATGCCTACTCTGGCTTTACCTTCCGCCATGAGTAAAAGCTCCCTGAGGCCTCCCTGGAAACAGATGCTGCCCTGCTTCCTATATAGCCTGCGAAGCTGTGAGTCAGTGAAACCTCTTTTCTAATAATTTACCCAGTCTCAAATATTTCTTTATAGCAGGATAAGAATGGACTAATACATCCAGAACGAACAGTTCCCCTGTAGGAACGTATCTTATGGAGAGACTGATCCTGTGGATGGCCTCCAATTACCTTCTTTATCTGGCCATTATCCACCTGTCTCTATCACCCCAGGGCCAGATGCCAGACAGTTAGAAAGAGTGGCTATGTCCCAGAGCCCACTGAATTACTCAAACTAGCCAATCCTAAACCTGCTTATTCCACCTCATGGGTTCCTCCTCTTGGAAACCACAGTAAAAAACCTTGCCCATGTTTTCCCCTGACACCCTCTGCCTCCTGACGACCCTCGTGCTTCCCCATGTGGCCTGTGTGGCATGTCACACCTCCTGTTCCTAGGAGTCTGTGAATATAGACTTCATAATTATCATTTCTGTGTCTGCATATCTTTCATGCCTGATTAAAACAAATCCCAGACATATTTTTAAACTTCCTTGAAAACACCTTTCAAATAACTTGAGTTCTTTGGAAATAAAAAGGACCTCCAGAGATATGACAATTCTCCTGTCCTGAAGACAAGTAATCAGAAGCCCATAGTCTAGAAAACGAAGTTTGGTATATTGTGTGTGTGCATGTTGGGGAAGGGGAAGAAGTTAGCGTCTTCGATGATCTTTAAGTTTCCTCTTGTGTGTATTATTTTACGTAATCAGGCATATTCTATGTAATCAGTAGAAGCCCTATGTTGTGCTATTTATTTCTGTGTCCATGCACTTTCACTCAGTTTTGTAAACACAGCATGTGTGCTGTGTTCTGTGTAGTACCGAGCACATTGCTAGTACTTTTGAAGATTAAGGCCCAGCAAAATATGAATATCATGCTCTCCCGCCATGAATTGCATCTAATGTCTAATTTTCTGAATGCTCCTAATCTCCCTTGTCTGATGTGCTCACCTCAAAGTACTGGCAGGTGGGTGAGGTGGAGGTCTTGGTGGGGGAGAGGGCAGCATTAACTAGACAGGTACTAGCATGAGAGGTTAGGTTGCTCTTTCATCTGGGGCCTATTGTGAGGCGCTTCTTACCATTGGCTACAAAAATTACCTCCAAGATGTAGAATGGGAACTCAGAGGCAAAGCCAATTGGGAAAAGGTAAGGTACAAAGAAAATAAAAATGTGACCAAAATTCAAGATCTGTAAGTGGGATTTGGTGGAGATTTCAGAGCTGAGCATTTGGAAACTACAAGGAAGAAGATCAGAGCAAAAAGGATTAGAAGCCAGCTAAATGAATTATTGTGTGATTTACAAAGTGGCCTGGGGCTCCCTCGGCTGGTGGGTAAGCATGTGATCCTCAGGGGCCAAGTTGGCTGGAAGGGTCAATGAAGGCAAAATGAACATGTGTCTTAGGTTGAGTTCCTCTGGAAACATTGTGAGAGTGTGAAGAGGGTTTGTTGGGGAGTGCTCTCAGGAACAACATCTTAAGGGAGCGAGGAAAGCCAGATGGGACAAAGCAGGGAGTGGAATTGCAATGCAGTTGCAGCCAAGGCCTTGGGTAATCTATATGTCACTGTGTAACGGGGGTGGCAGTTCAGAGTTGTCCAGAATTGAGGTGAGAAAGCTGGGCTTTTGTACCTTCTCTACGGATCTGTACACTCTGGAGAAGGAGACATAATTTGGGTGAGGCAACCTCACTTCTACCAAAGGCAATTCCTCCAGATGCAGCTGTGATCTCAGCAGCCAATAGTCAAGACAACTGGAAGAATGAGAACCTCAGTCCTGGTGAGGGATCTGGGTGGCATCCATGACAGCATCCCATTAAATAGAAAACTGACAGTACCACTTTTGGAATTGTGGATTTTACAACCCAAGTCTATCTTATTATCTCAAAGCAATGTCAAAATGCTAAACTCTGTTGGGCCAGGAAATAGGATGCTCCAAACCTGTCCATGATAAGTTCTCATAGCTGCTATAAACATCTCAAGAAAGCACATAGGATTGGGCCTGATAGCCCAGGGAGGGGTTATTCTAACTGATGTCTCTGCCAAGTCTGCTACGCTGGTAGCTTGGCTGCAGTACACCAGGTATCTGGCTAGGAAGTTGTTTCCATGCCTAACCAAAGGTGAAGGACCCAGGGTGGTCACCTGAAATGTGTTTGTCAGATGCACGTCATCGTTCCTGGGAATCTTTGGCCTCATTTCCCAGGTCCCTCTGGCTCAAACGTGTGATGATTTAAATCAAGATGCTTGGAAGCAATGACAAATAATCCATTACAATTTCTCTGCTGCTTCCCTGCTTGCGTATGGCCCCACCCTCTCCAGCACACACACTCAGACAGACACACACAAGTACAGTATTGTTCTACCATATCCCTAATTTTACAGATCTCCAGCTGAAGGTTCTGACTAATGGTAAGTTATTTGTTCAGAAAGATTTTATGGCTCTCATAAAACGTCAATTACAGTTTTAAAATAACTTGTAGTTTTTCTGTAACATGATGCTGCCATCTTGGTTCCCAGAGGGTGTATTAAATTCAAGTAGCAATAACAAATCATTTAAGCAATAAATAAATAACCTGAGACGGAGTGTTGTTAAGAGTTAATAGTCTCCCATACACTCAATAGAGGTTGAGGCTCCACTCAATTAAAGTGACCCTGGCGGGGGGGGGCACAGGGGCCAAACTGCACCCAGTCGTTTTGTTGAAGGTATTCAACCCGCACACATTCATTTCCTTCTTTATGTTGTCTCTTTTCAGCAGGGAAGGCTCTCTGCAGTCCCTGGTTCCAGAGAACAATTACGGTACAGTCTGAGAGAACAGAGAGAAAGCTGGGGTCATAAATATGTTAAATGGGTGCGTGGGTTTAAGTGGCTTTGTAAACGAAACACGGAGGAAAACTCAGACTAATTAATGAATATGAAGCAGCAGGAAAGCTGGAGGTTTCTGGGGGACAGTCTTGTGGGGTGAAGATGCGACATCTGTAGAATTATTTTCCTCCCCAGGAAGGGACACTTGCTTATTTCAAAAACTTTTTTTTTCTAGATCTCAAAGTGGCTTTGTGGAGAACATCAGATGTAGGTGAAAACACACAAAAAACATTTAAAAGTGAAATCCCCTTAAGTTGCAATTTCTCTGATCAAGTTATAACCTTGGCCCAAAAGAATGATCTTACAGGTTTTTAAAAAGTGTTATCTTTGTATTCTGAGAGAGTGACATCATGCTAATGTAGAAAAGAAGATGAATTCCATATTTTTAATACAGATTCACAGCTCATTCCAATACATAGACTCTCTCCTAATAAGTGGTATTTGTTGAATGTTAAATTCCATTTGGGTCAAATCAAAGATTAAGATTTTATGATGTGGCATATCTGTAATCTTCTAAAATATTTCAGTTTTTCTGTTTGCAGAATTTACTATTTTTCCTTTTGTTCCTTCTTCACCTTCTTTGGAAAAAATTATTAGCACAAATATCTTATCTGCATGGGATGTTAAAGACTGCCTGCATGCCCTATGACCTGTGTTTATCCACAAATGACTTCCTGGTCTTGCTGTGTGAGGCAAGCCAGTGCTGGTACTCTGAAATGTCCCAGAACTTGGGGGATGCTGACCCTGTAGGAGCCACTCAAAGAACAACTACCAAACGTAGGCCACAGCAGAGACGCAGATGGACAACGGAGTCAGGGAGGAGAGACAGACTCCAACAAGGATGGGAAAAGTAGACAGGCACAAAGAAAGCCACAGAGAAGAACAAACACAAAAGCAAAAACCCAGAAGCAACAGAAAAATGGCACTTCTAGGATTCGCCCTAGCTTCCTTGTTTAATTGACTAAATGACAGAGCTGTAGCAAAAATGAAATAGTTGATCTAATTTGATTGTTAAGATGCAAAAATAAGCAGACTACCCTCACCTTAAGCCTTTTCAGCAGTCTTAGTTGCAAGGATAAAGAAACAAAACCTTGCTACATCTTGTCTATATTGATTCAACCAACTCATTTTATTTTTATTACAGCTAAAGCTGAAGAATTACCTTTATAATTCTTAAATGTAATTCGTAAATGACATCTATTCTTCAAAAAGAAATAGTACGTGTTTGATTGAACACCTACTATAGGAAAGGTGGGGGATTAAGTCTTTGCAGAAAGAATACAAAGATGCGTAAGAACTCTAACTGATCTTAAAATATTAAGGAAACAGATGGTCACGGTTACATGATAAACATGTCAAACTAAATGATATCAAGACAAGAACTGAATAGTACAAGAAACATCAGAAGAACTGTTACAAGAAAATGCTCTTGAAAAATTGCCTAATGAGGGATACAGATTATAAACGTTTTGAGGTCTGAAGGGAGAAGACTTGGGAGTTAAAGTAATCATTGATAGTTCTATGGAGATGATGATCTGCCTTGGGTCTTCAAGGACCTTTGATTCTTTTATAGGTGAAATGGAGAAGAAAAGGATTTGGAGACATTAATTTACATATTATCCATTGCTATTGTTTAATTTATAAGGAACAATGAAACCATAAACATATATATAGTAGTATGATGTGATTTGTATTTTGTCTTAAATTTTCACCTTATACACAAATACAAAGAAAAGTTATCTAAGGAAGCTTGATAGTTGCAATGAAACTATTCCATGGAAGAAAGTGATGCTGGAAATAGTTGTTAAGCAAAAAGTGATAGTAATTCTCAAATACTTATCTCTTTTGTCAGCGTTTGTATATACAAACTATCAAAAGACTATTTTATATATAGTCTTTGCTATGTTAGAATGGAATAATGTCCTTCCCCCGAATACCTCATAGCTCCGAGAGCATGATTTAAGCACTCAAATGTCTATCAAACAGAGAAGAAAAACAAATCAGTATTTTCCTAGAGTTGAGGATGGGAGGGGGAATAGCCGTCACCTGGGCTCAAGGGAATTTGGGCAGTGATGGAAATGTTCTAAAAAATTACACTGTGGTAATGGTTGTACAATTCAATACATTAACTAAAATCATTGAATTGTACATTGATTACAGGAAAATTTAACGATATGTAAATTATAGTTCAATAAAGCTATCTTTTTTTTAAGTGTCTACCAGGCCAGGGTGGTAATGTAACTCAATCACAGTTTCTGTGTTTTGAATGAAGATGCACTCTTTTTGCATGGTAGACATTTAAGGGTGTCCTTTAATCTCACTAAGATTTAGCAATCTCCCATATTTCATGAAACCCAGAGTTTTCTTGTTCTATTTTTTATTTTCTAATTTTTATAGAGACGTGAGTATAGAAAAAAAATTTTTTAATTAGAGGAAAACAACATGACAAGTGACAATCCAAGATTTCCCACTGTGGAGCCTTGGTGGAAAGTAGTGGGGCCATGTTACCTGGAGGAGTGTGTCCTGTGTCAAGGGGAAAACCACTACTCAGCTCCATTGGTTGTTACAGGGTGGGGAGGGGAAGTTGCCAGATTTTCTACTTCTCCAGGAGAACATTATAATAAAATATTCTGATTTTAAGATGTTGGTTCAGACTTTTAAAACAAAACACCGTATGGTCCAAACAAAATGGAACCAATTCAGTCAATGAGGTGAAAGTCCACAGCCTCTGCTTTATAGTCAGAAGCTCACCATGCAGTGCTTAATTATGGATTTCCTAGTTTTGCTCACTGTTGTTCTGTGTGGGCTAATTTTGACTCCCCAAACTTTTATAGTTTCTGGAACTGGAGATTGGGGTAAGGGTTTTGGGCCTGCCACATACGTGTGCGTGCATGTATGTTTGTGTGTACTGGTCTCAACCAGTGCGTAGCTTTGTGCCAAATATATATTACAAATGCACAGTCGGTATTGTTGGTTTCATTAATATAATCAAAATATCATGCAAATAAATGTTTTCTTGAAGGCTAGCTAAAATATGCATGTTACTTCACCCATCTAGAAAGATACAGTCTGGACTCAAACTCAAGTCTAAGTAGACCTCACTTAAAGTGACAATGACCTGTCAGGTTTTCCTTGGCCAGATCGAGCATACAGGAAAATAAAAATAATAACTTTCTGAACTGGGCCATCATATTATCTCTGAAATGTGACAGAGGCTAGATAGATTCTTACTAAATATTGTTTCTTCTCTCTGGGCATACATAAAGACTGCATTTCCCATTCTCCCTTGAAGTTAGTTCGAAGTCATTTGACTACATTTTAGGCATGGAATTTGAGCAAACATGTTCTAAGACTAGCTATAGAAGTCTCCTCTGTGAACCTCCATATCTCTTCTCTTTCCATGCTGTAGCATTTGTAGAGAATACGTTTTAGAATAGAGTCATCACATGATGGAAGGAAACTGGGTTCCTGAGTCACGGCGTGGAGGAGAGTCACAAAGGAGAGCCATCTGGCCCACATCAGACTAAGACAGGTAATAAATAAATATATTTGTGTTAAGCCACTGGGATTTGAGGATTATTTGTTATAGCAACCAGCATTACTTATCCTGTCATTTTTCAGAGATAGTCTGGAAAAACTTGATTACACATGCAGATGGTTCAGACCTTTCTGATGTAATTAATAACTATAGATTGCCAAGTAATTATATACTTTTTGTAATTAACAAAGTTCTTTTGCACACTGTTTTATTTAATGCTCACAACACAATCCTGTGAGGGAACAAAATGAGGCTTCTCATCACTGGGTCAGAATATGAAACAGAAGTGCAGAAAGGTAAATGGAAGCAGCTGGGATTTCAACCTGAGTATTTCGAGTTCTCCCTTCTTTCTGTTCATCTACCACTATTTTGTTTAGGAGAGAATCCCCAAAGAGGTGGAAAGAATCCTTAAACTTAAGTTACCTGATTATCTTTTCATATTAGTATTTTAATGTCAAAATTACACTCAATATGGATGCCAAGTCTTCAATATGGCCGGGATTCTTGTGCTAATGTTAATTATTATTGCTTCAATTAGGCTTCTATAAAAAGAGAAGCAGTATGCAACTTCCTCTACTGCATATTAGGACTGATGACATATAAAAACTTGGATTTTTATAGTGCAATGTGTCTCCTGGAAAAGTATAAAATTGCTCAGAATTTTTTGTCTATAAGTAAAATACAGGGTATGTAATTATAAGTACAATTAGCCCTATTTTTAAATAACTTCTTCAATTAGCGGTGTACACACTGAGAAAAATTTCCTTTGTGGGGACAAAAATTAATAAATTTTATGAATACAATGCACTAAAAAAAATTTAAAATGTTCAAAACTGTTTTTCACCAAAGAGAAGAAATGAAATATCAAAAAAGGATAAGCTCAGAGAATTTCCAAACTTGCACATTCTGTGGTCCCTCACATTGAATCTCTTTAGTCAAGCTTTCCTTGTTCCTGTCTCAAACATCATATTTTAAATCCATTATGATTCTGTGTTTCATGATTGCACTGAGCGTAGCCTACTGTGTACCACACCTAGGTGGTTATCAACCCCCAGGGAACGTTTAGCAATGGTTGACAACTGCTGCCTTGTCATGGGGTTGCATGTTCCAAAGGGCCCCATGTTTCTTTTAATGCTCTGTTGCTGCACCTTGTCATTCTTAATAAGTTTATCTTTGAACTCGTATTTTGTGAGCGAAGTCTGAAGGGACAGTGGCGAATGTGCATAAGAAGTATAATACGTGGGGGTGCCTTTTCTTGCCACCTCATTCACGTATTCATGATGTCCCATGAGCACAGAATTCCGGTGGCCTACCATGTGTGGGAGTTCAGTAAGACTCAAAAGTACAAATTAAGAGTATTTCATCTCAACCAATATAGCTCCAATAGGCTGTACTTTCTGCTTGAACCAGAACTTTCTCTGAGAGCAGAAAAACACAAGCAATGAAGGAATCCTATCATCTTCTTTCTTATTCAGGCCGTTTTCCTGTATTAGTCAACACCTGTCCTGAAAATGACTACACAGACAGAAAAGGAAAGACAGGGCAATGCATAGTTCCTTTTCCTTCCAGGCCTTCCTTACTCAGCAGTAAGCTGAAGGTAGAGAGGGTTTGTAGAATGCATGCATATTTTGTACATTTTCACTGTTCTAGTAAGAGTGACATGCATGTGCATGCATAAATTATGACATAGGAGTTGTGTCTTTTTTTTTTTTTTTTGTAGGGAATAGAGTGTCACTCTGTCTCCCAGACTGGAGTGCAACAGCAAAATCTCAGCTCACTACAGTCTCCATCTCCCGGGTTCAAGCAATGCTCCTGCCTCAGCCTCCCAAGTAGCTGGGATTACAGGGCACATGCCACCATACCTGGCTAATTTTTTGTATTTTTGCTAGAGATGGGGTTTCCCCATGTTGGCCAGGCTGGTCTCGAACTCCTGACCTCAGGTGATCTGCCCACCTTGGCTTCCCAAAGTGCTGGGATTATAGGTGTGAGCCACCATACCTGGCCGTGTCATTTGTTTATATGAGCTAAATGCTGTTATATGTGCAATTAAAACTGGCATTCTGCAATGTAAACAGCAAAATTCATGCTAATAAATTTAAGTTTTTATTTTTCCTTACTTTGACATTAAATAGCAAATAAGAAATTACTAATCCCAAGGCAAATTGAGAGAGAAACTGTGGGAGAAAGGAAAAAGCTGCACATTTTAGTACCTTTAATGTCACTTTTTCAGTAACATACTAACATATTTGTGAGCATATTAACCTAATGTGCTTTTTCAACACAGGGTCCACATTTCCATTTTGCACTGGGTCCTGAAAATTATGTAATCACTCTAATGGAGACAGTTTTGATTATCACAATTGGGATACGGGGATGCTACTGGCATCTAGCAGGTAAAGGCCAAAGATGCCGCTAAACGCCCTGCAGTGCACGGGTCAGTCTTTACAACAGAGCCAAAAATGTCCATGGTGCAAAGGTTGAGAAACCCTGTGGCATTTGGGTCCATTTATAACTTTTCCAACTGAATGTCCAATCCCTTAGGTTATGGGCCATTGTTTCTTTTTCTAACTCATGTAGTATCCAGTATGCTTTCTGGCACAATTGGTGGAATGTTTTTAAAGTGATCAACACTTGTTCTGTTAAAAAGAAAACAAGAAGAGTCTTTCAATATTCTTTGCCTGTTATCATCCTCATCATACAGGCTTATTAAACAATTTACACAGCTTGCAGATGACTTGTGTGCTTCAAGCCAGTGGCAAAGCTGGAAACAGAAGTCTTATCTCTGATCTTCAGAGATAGATTTATGATTTCCATCAGAATTAATCTGTAGCTGAAAAGGCATAATTTAGAACTGAAAAGATTTTACCACTAAAGTTAGGAGGCAGGTGTCAGTGAAAGGGAATATTCATTTAGTTCCCGACTTATGGGCACTGATATTGGGTGCTTTATATTTAATCATTTGTTATAACTGGTTATTCTTCTTTTTAAATGGTTATTCTTTATAAATGGTTATTCCATTTTACAGGTGAGCAACTTGAGGCTCAGAGAGATTCAGTAACCCATCCAAGTTCATATGTCTAAAGAATGTAGACTGAGCCAAAAGTCAAGCTCAGGTTTGCATGACTCTGAAACACATGACCCAGGATCAGACCTCCCTGCAGTTACACTTCACCACTGAGGACTACAATATGAACCCTGAGGTGGAAATTCCAGTCCCCTTCCACATTTATGAAGTGCCCCCACTGATGGGGGTACCACATACCAGGTCCAAACCAAGACACCTTCGAGAGTGAAAGGGGAGTTATTAATCTGATGCTGGGACAATAGCATATTATTAAGTAGGACTGCTCTGGTGACATGAGGACATACTATGGTCACCCCCAATCCCTGGGGACCTCTTGGAAGAGGATCTCTTAGCAACAGAAGGGAAGCATCCTGGTCAGGTAATCTGCTTCCCCAGAGCAACCACCGACATATCTACTATGTTTACTTGGTAGAAAGAAGTAACAAGGGAAAGAGAAGAGAGAGGTAAGAAACAAGCAATGTATTTTACAATTCATCATAAAATGATTGCTAGGACCGTATTTTTTGCTTCAGAAACATTTGTCAAAATAATTCAGCTATAGTCCTGGTATCATAGAACACACATATCCTAGCAAATTTCAAATGCAATAGTTTATCAGTTTATTGCCCACAGAAGAGCTTCCAATTGCAGGCCTGTGCCACATTCTCCTTACCCCGTGGTGTCTCTCGGGCAGTGTACATGGGCATGCAAATGTGATGAGAAGAATTCTGATTCCTCACGCTTATTTAAGTTGTGAAACTCCTATTCTGGGTTCATGCCACAAACATGGTGTGGCTAATTAAAGAGGCTAAAATCAAAAGAACCACAGCTCTTTCTTTCAAAAAACTATTTCTCTTCCTCTTTCTGCTCCTCCTTCTTCTCTTACAGAGCTCTTACTACCAAAATACATACAAATTAGAAATGCATTACTGGAAGAAACTGTAGGAAAAGGAGCTAATGACTTTAGTGGGGCAAAAGGTTCAAATATAGGGCAGGAATCCAGCCCACACCACTGATTCACTTGAATACCTCCTGCTGTTCACATTCTACTCACCTCTTGTCCCCTAACTGTCTCCTGGGCACTGACCAAAACTCAGAGGTATAAATTTAAATTTGATGTTCAGCACATATACTTGTTCCCATTCATGAAGATCCATGGCTACAAAGACTAGGAAATTAGAATCTAAGCCCCAGACTCTTGCTTTGGACTACAGTATTTCCAGATATTGGCTCAGGGATACTTAGAGGGCTGGATTTGCCATGTCACGCCCAATAGCCTGCTGGTTGTCGGCGGGGTCTCCTTCTTGGCTGAGGAAGGCAGTGGCTCAGAGACCTGCTCTTTGTCTGAGGTCACACAGACTCTTGGCAGCAGACCTCTTCAGTTCAGGCTTGCTTGCTTCTGGAGTCCTGCCAAGCCTCACACTAAGAAAACGATGGCATTTAATTAGGGGGAAACACCTCGTGCTACATGAAAGAGAAGAGCAAAATGGGAAAAATTAATTCATTGCTACGTAATAGGTGTAAAATGCTTTAAATATGTAGAGGTTGCCATTTAGTTAAAAAAAAAAAAAGTCAGCTTCTTATTAGACAGCAGTGTAGATAGATATCTTGACAGCTTTTTTACTTTGGTAGCAGCCTAGGGCGACGTGGACACTAGAAAGTCATTGCAGTAAACCTCTGAGCTTTGCCCTATTAAAAATGTCAGACTAATAAATCACATTTTTTAATGACCAAGGAGGGAGGAGATCAATAAGCTTTAGGAAGCCATCTACAGAAGGGTCATCTGGTGCTGTTTAACGTAGGCTCACTAAGGTGGCAAAGATTTCACAATTCACCTACGGTTCAGTGTTAAGATCCACATCAGGACATGAAAGTTATATTAGCTTTTAGGCTGGAAATCGTGGAGGAAACTCTCCTATTTTTAGGCACTATTTAGTCTTTCAGATTGTGTGTGTGTTTTTAAATAGCCCTATATTTTCAAATTGTTTTCTGTCTTTCGAATCTTTAAAACGTAGAAAATAATATTTTTTGTCGGTTCTATTAACCAGAGTTTTAAAAAACTTTTCTGAGTATGGCAATTGTTTAGCATATTGAAACAACAACGGGAGGTCAATTAAACAAAAGGATGAAATTTACTGTTGAGGCAATGAATGGAAGAGTATACCCAATAGACCTGCAGGCTTCAGTGTTAGCAAAGATCAGACTGTCAACCTCAAAAGAAAAATCGATCCTTCAAAAGAAATAATCCAAGGCTTATCATTATTCTTAGCAGCTCTTTCTTCTCTCTTCCTCATCCCTCCCTACTCCTGAATTATATATGCATTCACAGACATTCTCATTGGAGGAAAAAAAAAAAAACTAATTTGACATCTTTTATAAGTTATTCATTTTAGCAAAAGTTTCAAGATTGCCTTCTTTAATGAGTTTCTCTTCACCAGTACAAAAGATAATAAATAAGACGCAGCGATGGGCAGTAAAGGAAGGTCTTTTGAGGTCTTGGTGAGACTGTTTAGCAGGGATTGAAGACCACTTCTGATGCTCACTCTAAAAGAAATATTTTAAGCAAACCATAAAAGTGGGCTTGACCCTTCCATGGGACCATCATAAATCAATTGTTAAAGCAAGGGTGAAAACTGGGGAGGAGGTCAGAGGTGGGAGAGAGGCCACAGAGAAAGGACAGTGTGAGAAACTAGAGCAAAACCAGGGAAGAGAATAGGGCGATCTTTTGGTTGAGCAGCATCATTAATTCAGAAATCGTGTTTGTGCTGCTTAGAACTGTACACTAATGAAATTACAGCCATACGAAAAATTCCCACAGCAGAACTTAAAACCTAGGGTTGTTTTAGCTCTAAGGCTCCTGTTCAGCAACAGGTAGATTGAAACTTGGTTAAAAGTGTCAATCTACCCTAAGTCCTTCAGAAAATTTCTCCGAATATACAGGAAAGTTTGTGCCACTGTTTCCCGTGTGTCATTAAATGATACACCTTTAGATGTGCGGGTGGTATTCGGACATAAATATCTCACTCATGGTATCTCAAAGCATGTCAGTTTTGCCGTATTCTGTGAAAGGCAGCCTTTAACTTTTTGCCAAATTGATCTTACACTCGCAAGAAAAAGCTTCGTGATAACCCCTTCATTAGGAGAAAAGAATATAGAATGACAAGTTAGTGTGTTGACTAATCTAAAAAATAAAAACTTTTGCAGAAAATTTTGTATCAAACGTAGAGTTTGAATGATCTATATGTCTAGTCATTTGTTTCCTTAGGGTGGAATCAAGTTTGAAGCCCAGACAATTAAAGTGATTCACATTTAAATGAAAGGTGGCTCGATTGATTTGTAACGACACAATTTATTTGGTAATAATGACATTCCTTGCGTTTGGCCAAGAAAACAAAGGTTGATTTATTTCCTAATAACAAAGACAAATGGCCCTTCTGCTCCAACCTCTTCCTTATTCTCAGTGGTTTAGGGGCAAGTTGTCAGCGGACTCTGCTCTGTTCTCTCTCTTGCTGGAGGAGGATTCTAGGCAAAATCTTTTAGAAACGTGCTTGGAAAAGTCCCAGTAATGGAAACTAGACAGTTGTACACACACCTGAAAGTTTTAAAGAGCCATGTGCTTTTTTTTTCTACTTACAATTGCACAATTTGGTATTGAAAACAAAGGATTGTCCTAGAAAAATTACACACCTTATGCAGAGCACCTTAATGTTGTCATTTGCAAAGATACAGCTCTAGTTAACATATGTCGTTGAGACTAATCTTAGAAGACTCAGATAAATAGGGGTGAATATAACAATGGCATCATTATAATGATAATGCTCATATTTAAAAAAATTATCCTTTCAAAATGGTCCAATGTTGTATGCAAGTGTTTCACTATAAATATGAATTTTAAATGCAAATACAAGCACAACAGCTGGGATTTGTCTATTTAAGCTTAATAAGTAATGATAAAAAAATAACATGAAGACAAATAGATAAAGAAATCAATTTTTAGTAAATATGTGGTTCCTGTTTTTATGTGATAGAATCACAGCATTAAGCTTATTTAAAACAAGTTTTCTATTTTCTTTTAATATGTTTTTAAATGTTCAGAGAAAGCAGCGTGGTTACTTGGGACCTTTAAGAAACAAAGTCCTTGAGTGACTTAGAGAATTTCCTGGGGCCAGCTAGACAGAGCCTGCTTTTCTAGTGTGAGGGAGACCATGGCCAGGGAAAAAGAGGTCAAGAAAAGCAAGTGAGCTGGAGTGGTAACCTAGTGAGGTTTGCGGAAGATCTTCTTCCTGAGCAGGAAAAGTGCAGTAATGAGAAATGTAAAGAGGACTGTATAACCTTATGTTTATTCCTCTCTGAAAACAGAGAAACGTTTCCATTTTGATACTGAAAAGGCGGCTGGAAACTGATACAGGTAGCTGTTGGGAGAGCTGAAAGCAGAACCAAGGCAGCAAATTGCTCCTTGCTTTCCAATGCAACATTCATTCATTCAGCAAACAAGTCCTTACTATGTGCCAGAGGTGGTGGGACAGGTGACCAAAGGGAAAGCGAAAGCACACTTGTGACGGTGATGGGAGCTGAGGAGAAGGTAAATAGAGCAATGCCACAGAGCAGGAAGAGTGAAACTCAGAGGTCTACAGTCAGACAGGTGACCTATGTGAAAAGGTGGCAGGGGAGGCCTCATAGAAGGAACCCTGCTATTTAGCTCAAGCAAAGAAAACATTTTAAAAGAAAAAGCTTTAGCTTGGGCAACATGGTGAGACCATGGCTCTACAAAAAATACAAAAATTAGCCCGGTGTGATGGCACATACCTGTAGTCCCAGCTACTTGGGAGGCTGCGGTGGGAGGATCACCTGAACCCAGAGGTAAAGGTTGCAGTCGGCCATAATTGCACCACTGGACTCCAGACTGGGTGACAGAGTGAGATCTCATCTAAAAAAACAAAAAGAAGTTAAAAAAAGTCAGAGAGGTTTAGCGTACATTGAGCAGTCAAATGCATGACTAAAATTCGTAAGCAATAATAAGTGCTAACATATTGTCATTTGAGCTTCAGGTTAATTTCAATGAAAGAAATAAGGATAATGCATTAGAGCTTAAGTCCTTTTTTATTCTTTTGGTTTTATACTCCAATTCCCCTTCCTTCTTTCCTCCCTCCCTGCTGGAGACAATCACTGTCAAGACTTTGGTGTTATTCTTTCAGTCTTTGTTGCTACATGCAGCATTGCTTTGTGTTTTTAAAATGTATGTAAACAACATCATTCCATATGTAAAATTATGTTATTTCCTTTTTTATTCTGCAGTATGTTTTGAGAGTTATCTATGTTAATTTTTATGGATCTAATTCATTTATTTTGTTGGCCGTGCAGTATTCCATCATATATCATAAGTTATTCTGATTTATGAGAATTTGAATTTTTAACAAATTCTACTGTCACACACCATGCCTCACTCAGCATTTATGTATATGTCTCCTTGTGCACAGATGCAAGAGTTTCCTTAAGAATTGTACCTAGAAGTAGAATTGCTAGATGGATATAAGATATTGGGTAGGCACCAGATATTCCAGATACTGAGGAACTGCATTCCAAGGTGATTGGACACATTTATAGTCACTTTAGAAGTGTGAGGCTTCTCCTTAACCCCGTGCTTGCCAGCATCTGATATCGTACATAGATTTTATTGTTACCAAATGATATTCTTTTTTTTACATTGTCATATAAAAACTGTATTATTTCTTTGATTACCAGTGAGGTAAAATGATATTCCATACATTTATTGGTCATTTGGTTCTTCTGTTTTGTGAATTCCCTGCTTCTATCCTTTGCTGAATTGTTTATCAGAGTTTTCACATTTATCCTTATTAATTTGTATCAGCTATTTACACATTCTAGATTCTGAGATTACATGTACACATACACAATATATGCACAAAGACACATGTATGCACATATGTGTATTTAAAATTCTACTAAGAACATAAAAGAAGATGTACATTAATGGAAAAAAATCAAGTCCTTGGAGAAAAAAATAACATTTTAAAGATGTAAATCATCCTCAAATTAGTCTATTCATTTAAGAAAGTTGTAATAAAACTTCAAGCAACATTTTTTTCTGTAGCATGTGACATGAATCTACATATTAGAGTAAAAAGAAAAGAACTACTAAGACAATCTTTAAAAACTGAGAAAGGACAGGAAGCATGTTCTATAAAGAGACAAGAATTATTGTAAATTACAGTTACATATAACTGTAATTAATATATGTGCAACATATGCACATAAATTAATAGATTTTATATATATACATACACACAATATACACACAATATGTGTGTGTGTGTGTGTATCAGTTTATTTCTGATCTATACACAATCGTCCGTCGATATTGTGGGAGATTGGTTCCAGAACTTCTCATTGCTACCAAAATCTGAGGATGCTAAAGCCTCTGATATAAAATGATGTGTGTAGTATTTGCATATAATTTATGCACATGCTCCAATATATTTTAAATTATCTCTATATTACTCATAATACATAATTCAGTATAAATGCCATGTAGATACTTGTGGTGCTGTATGGTTTAGGGAATAATGACAAGAAGAAAAAGTCTTCTACAAGTTCAGCACAGGCATAATTCTTGTTCAAACATTTTCAGTTTATGCTTTGTTGAATCCATGGATGCAGAGCCCATGGATGTGAAGGGCCAGCTGTACTAGCATATGTGTAATCAGTAAGGTGAGCAACCACAAACTTAACACACAGATAGAGTTAATAGCATTAATTTATATATGTAGTAATCAACCAGCTGGAAGATATCATTGAGGCCTCATTTGCAAGGTAACGTAAACATATAAAATATTCAGAAATATGTGCTCGCTTCGGCAGCACATATACTAAAATTGGAACGATACAGAGAAGATTAGCATGGCCCCTGCGCAAGGATGACACGCAAATTTGTGAAGCGTTCCATATTTATGAAAAAAAAAAACATTCAGAAATAAGTTTATTGAGAAATACTGATAAATTTAAAAATTCTACTAAGTACATAAAAGAAGACCTAGATTAATGGGGGAAAAAATCAAGTCCTTAGAAAAGAAAATAACATTCTAAAGATGCAAATTATCCTCATATTAATCTATTAATTTAATAAAATTCTAATAAAAATTCAGGCAACATTTATTTTGTAGCACGGGCACAGAATCCACATAGAGTGAAAAGAAAATCAAAAGCAACTAAGACAACCTTTAAAAACAAAAAGGAGGTGCTGGGCACCGTGACTCACGCCTGTAATCCCAGCACTTTGGGAGGCCGAGGTGGGCAGATCACCTGAGGTCAGGAGCCGAAACCAGCCTGGCCAACATGGTGAAACCCCATTTCTACTATGTAATCCCAGCTACTCAAGAGACTGAGGCAGGAGAATAGCTTGAACCCATGGAGTGGAGTCGGCAGTGAGCCGAGATCATGCCACAGCACTCCAGCCTGGGCAACAGAGCAAGACTCCATCTCAATAAAACAAAAACAAACAAACAAAAAACTGAGAGAGGAGAGGAAGCATGTACTATGAGGAGACAAGAAATATTGTAAATTGCAGTAATGATATCTATGTGCATTGGAAAAGGATACACAAAAAGACACTGGTCCTCAGTGTACCTCCACAAATTTTTGTTATAAAAACATTCCTATATTCTATGTTGCTACTTATTTAGCCACTAAATAATTCATTCTGTAATTTTAAAGTCAAATTTTAAAGAGCAGTTTTAGATTCACAGCAACACTTAGTGAAAGGTACAGAGAGTTTCCGTACACCCGGACCCCTACAAATGCTCAGCCGCCCCCATCCACATCCTCCACTAGAGTGGTGCATTTGATACAATTCATGAGCCTACGTTGACACATCATTGTCATTCTTTAATTTTTAATAAACAATTCTACGTTAAGGGGAGAAAGAAGCATCATAGTCTGGCTGATATCTTAAAGTTTCTAAGACACAGGAAGAGCCACTGCTCTCTTGAACCAAGAAAAAAACTGTCTTTTAGCGGCTGACTGAAGAATGCAGGAGGAATTAACTAACTTCTCTAGTGCTATTTCCTTACATATGACAGGAGGTTTTACATGAAGAATCATATAAAATCAAAGAATCATATAAAAATATGATGGAATTTTTTTTCAAATACTTACTCATAGTATCTCTACTACAAACTAGGTGTTACCATCTCCATTGAACAGATAAGAAAGCAGAGGCTCAACAAGGTAAGACACTTTCCCCAGAACACAAGGAGAAAGGGCAGAATCAGAGCTCCCAGTTAGGTCTAGAAGACTCCAACCCTACCCCCGCCGTCTTGCTTCATGCCCACTGTCCACTCCACTTACATTAACCCTGGGCTTGCTTGGAGACTTGCGGCCATTTGATGACTTGGAGTTCCGTAAAATTGGGATTCAAGAGGTACAGAATACAAATCCCTAGAACTTGGAGTGGGCTGCTCTGCGGCCACGTGCCTTGGGGTCCCCAAGCCTCCCGGGCCACACCATTTCAACACATCTTTGGAGCACGTTAGTGGCACTTTATTTTGCTTCTGCTTAACTTCAAGGGTTTCATGTGCTTATGTCAAGCATTAGTTGCATGTTCCTGCAGTTTAAACAGGTGTAATTTCATGACAAGAGTAAATCATTAATGCAACGGTAGAATGAATCAGTAGCCTGAGAAAACAGTAGGGAGGTAGCGATCATGGTATCTTCTATCCCATTGTTTTCATACACTTGGTCCCTGGAACCTAGTTCCTTTTCCACTCCTTGAGCATGGGATTTTTTTTTTTTTTTTGCCTCTATATGGTCTTTAGATTTACTGTACTTTCTCCCTTAAAACTGACCTACCAATTTGTGCATGGCTGCAAGACCTAATGTCCTTTAGGTCTTGAGTCAAATAGCAGCATCTCCAAAAAGCCTGCTATAATCACACTTGGTCACAAGGCTCTAGTTACTCTCTATCATATCGCCTAGTTGTTTCTTTTCTGCCAGTTATCTGAATCTGAAATCATCTTATTGAGTCATTGTCTTGAAGCCAGTACTTCTTGTTCTTTGTTAAATACCCAACACCTAAACTAGAGCCTAGAAAATGATGGTAGCTCAGTGAGAATGCATTAAATAAGTCATTGAGGGAGCGAGCAATGTTTAATAGAGATAGAAAAATGATCAGAAAACCTTTCCAGCTACATTTCCAAGAAAGAGATTTAGCAATGAAAATGGGTGGTCTGACATACTTTTATTCAGTTCCAAAGCCCTGGTCAGTAAATACTGGCTTCAGAGGCCAAAGAAACCTGAGACCTGACTGGCGCTGGGCTTGCATTGCAGCTCAGAAAACCCCCACTTGCAAGCAGAACAGGGGTTATTCGAACCCCCCGCCCCTGCTCCTTTGGCATGCGTTCTGGGCCCTGTAAAGGTTACCATTTACTGGGTTTTGTTAGATCAACACAAAGTAAATATTTTCAGTTCCTGAATGCTGGTGAGAGCATGGGAGGGATCGAGTGACGGTGCCTGGGAGTAAATTCCATCTCCCTGCAACAGCAGGCTTAGTTCCATGCTCTCTGCAGAGCCAGGCTGATTAGCGGCGCATGGCTAGGACTGAGTTCCTCCAGCAACCCTGTGACATACAGGAAGAAGTTTATGCAGCTCTAAGAAAGAAATCACCACCAGTAACAAGTCAAGTGTCAGTGCATGCTTCATGGCTTATAAATACCCCCCTCCATAGAGAGATGCTGGTGAATTACACAGTGTGAGAACAGAAGGATGGTGGGGACGGACTCGTAGCAAGTCAAGAAGAGCTAAAACAACTCGGCCAGATGATCAGAACAGAAAAGAAAATGTTGGTTGCCCTGAGCTCAAGTGTACGAAAATCACATTTCTCCTAGATAAAAACTACGTATAAAAAATTACCCAAAGCTGTGACTATTTACTCCTGCAACAAAACAAGATTCTGGCATCTGTCAGAACCCAGGAAAAGGAATATGCCCTGAAGCTCAGAGTCCAGTCGCTGCTCTAACGCTGGGTGGGTGGCAGCTAAGCCCTCCAAGATGCTCTGTTCGTCTTGGCCAACAGGAGAGAATATTAGGGCTTGCCCAAACAGGCCCCAACAAGGCACTTTTATTTAGTTCCTAGCATGATTAATCTAATTTGTTTTAGGTTCTGGGAAACTGGCTATACTACAAGGTAGCTTCCTGGAAACTTATGAAAACTTACATCCAAAAATTCTTGTGCAAATTAGACATTAATAGGCCAATTGTGCATGTTTCAAATCAGCAAGCTGCTACATAGGTGAAACTAATCTATTTAGAAAAGGCTTAGAATTTAGAAAAAAAAATAGGCTTTAGGAAAATAGTATACATTCTTTTTAACCTTTCTTTCCCAGGCTCACTTTTAAGGGATCATTGGGATTCCCCACTAAGAAAGCAACTGTATCTATCATCAGAAGGGTATTATCAGATGGCACTCCCATCTGCTGATGTGTTAGGATTTTAAAGGATTCACTAATCTTAGAGAAGCCTCTCTCTTAGACTGCTTTCTGTGCTGGGAGTGCAGGCAGTGGGAGAGTCCCAGAGGTGGGGCACAGCTCTGGAGTAGAAGCACCCAGTCCTGCAGAAATGAAGGGCAGAAGGGACCAGAGCTCACAACAGAGAAAATAGATCCCTAGATGAATTAAATCCTTTCCCAAAAGAAACATGGCGCATGAGCTGATGAGAAAGGCAGCTTAAAAAGCTTCATCTTCTGATTCGTGGTCCACAGCCATCTCAACTCTGCAGTGGAGGCAGTCTGGGTAGTTCCAATGGGTTCAGTTCTAGAAGCCATCACTAGAGGCCTGTTTCTAGATTGAAACTGATCCAACCAGGTAGTTTTAGGACATAGGTTTTTCAACCCGGGACTTCATATTCCATCCTTGTCCTCCAAAATCCAAAAACTTTTAAAAAATAGTTATTTCTATCCTCTAAGAGTGGATTGTAAACCCAAACCAAACTCCTAAAAGGAGCCGCAGACCAAGGCCTTCACTACTTACCCTAAACCTCTTAGCTGTAGGTAGAAATAATGTAGGCTTTTCAGATGCTTAAAAACATATCACACTGGGGAGGAGATGGCTCCAGATAAGATCTTTTGGCAGGTGCCTATTAGGCTCAGTTCCATGGCTTTCCTCCAAGATGATTTTACTTTTAAACAGCATCAAATTTTATGCTGTAGCCTTGCTAGGAAAATAGCAGATACAAAACAGCTTTCTTTTATTTCATAAAGAACACAAGTTTAATCTTTCTTTCTTGTCTTTGAAATAACTCAAAATGGAATTCTCTTTACACTGGAGCTTTGTTTTAAAGTAAGAAAGATCTTTATCACCCGTAAACATGCTATGAGCAGAAGAGATTGTTTAAAAATCCTTGACAATATTAAGTGTAGGATGTAGTGCTGGTTAAAATTATACCTTATCTTTGTTCAGATGCATAGTCCAAGAGACACCAATGTTACAAAGGAAACATTATAGTAGCTTCTATTTTAAAGATCTAATATTAAATGCCGTCATTTGTTTTCACGATCATTAGTTTATTCATGTAAATTAACACTGTCCATGAGCTCCAGTTTCTGGTCAATCTTTTGGAAATCTATCAAAATATTTGGGAAAATTATTTGAGTGGTAAATTGAATATGATCAGTCCATTTCTGATATCTGAGTGAAATACACAGAAGCATCAACATAAAGGAAAACATATCTACCATGAGAAGTTTGTTCTTAGCACAACCATGAGGATCAAGTTTGAAAAACGCTCTTGGTTGGGACTATCTGTCCATAAGAACTGTAGGTCATCAAAATAATCTACCTGTCTGTGGCCCTCAGTTGGTGTCTGGTCATTGCGGCCATAGACTAGCTACAGAACTAGTTTTCCAAAAGCAGTTCATCTCAGCCAGCTTCAAGATTAAATCAGAAGGTCAAGATCAGATCCAATTTACCTGCGAAATCTCCATTCTAGCATCTAACAATGCACTGTAGTTGCTCAGTCTGTCTGTTAACTTGTCAACATAAGTTCATTCAGCTAAGAAAACAAGTGAGTTTTAATCTCTTCTGTAAGGGCCATGACCATAATAAACTCCATGTTGTGTTCACATGTATATAAACCCTAGAGTTTTAATTTGCTTTCCTTCAGTAGAACGTAAGCTTCACTGAGGGCAAGAATCTCTGGCTTGTTTGTTTGTTTGCTTTTCCCCACTAGGTTTTTCTCAGAACTTAGAGCAGAGCCTGACATGTAGTAAGCACTCATTAAATATCTGGGAAGTAAATGAATGAATAATCAGGCATGGGGTTACTCCTCTGTGCGTGTGGCTGGAGGATTCCACTCCCACTATTGGAACACCCTGCTTCGTTACCATGCAAGGTGTGCATCCCATTGGCTACCTCATTTTTTACTTTGAAGATGTGTTTCTAAAAGGCTGACATGGGTGCATCCTTTCCTGTAGTCATAAACAATAGAAGTAGACCAATGTCATGAACCTTGCTTTCAAGGAAAGAAAAAATGTGTCAAATGTTCTTGAACTTACCAGGGATACTTATATTAGATGGTATAGCCAGGCAGCCAATACATCTTGCTTCATTTGATGTAGAAAAATATTCCCAGCAAATATTCTCTGTGGCTGGAGACTTCATAGATTTTGGGGGCAGAGAAAATCAGGAGGCCACTGGAAAATGGTCCTTCATTCCAACCAAGATGGTAGCCGAGGGCAGAAACATACTCACCTGGGAGTGCTTTGGCTTCTCAACATTCCATGAACTAAGATGAATAACATCCACCCTCTATTATCTCTTGTTAGAGATGTGAACACATTCAGGTTAAGAGCCAGAATCAATTTGCTGCAGTTTTTCTACAAAGTTACCAAAAGAGATGGGAACAGAGCAATGACCAGTGGACTTCAGATCTCACTGCCTTAGTACAGAGCCTGGCATATTAACAGATGCTAGCCAATGTGTATTGAATGCTAGAGTGACGGAGAAGTCCTGGTTTGCCTGGAACTTTCTCAATTTTAGTAGCAAAATGTTTATGTCTCAGGAAAATCCTCTGTCCAGGTAAAACTGGGACAGTTGATCACTCTCTTCAGAATGCCACGGTGATACATGGATTTACAGAATTCGGAGTTCAGGTCAGGTTACCTCTTGTAAATCAGTGCATTGTACCAAAATGCTGGGTATAAGTTTGTTTGTAAAAACTGAACAAACAAACATTGTTCTATTAAAACATCAACATATTTTTTGAACTGTTTGAAAAATGCTTTGTTTCTTTCTTAAATACCTGTCAGAATAATCAGTTAGCCTGGAAGACTAAAAAAGATGGTTAATAGAAAAGAACAACATCAAATAAGAAGCATGACAAATGATTTTGGTTACAGAAGTAAACGTATTACTTTCATTTCCCCCAACTGCTCCCTGTCAAGTAACTTATTGCAGACATACTGGTCAGCACAATGGGGTCAGGGTTATAGGCTGGATATGTTGATATGAAAAGATAATTTTTTTAAAAAATGCTAGAAAATAAGGACCATTAAATATTTCCTTACTCTTCCTTTCAAAAACAAAAATAAATTTGTCTAAAGAAATATCCCATCATTGTCTGAAATACATTTTGCATGTTTAGAATTTCCCCCAATAAAATGCCACAGAGAAGAATGCACATTTTACAGTCCTAAACATATTTAATATACTGTTTTTACAACAGCTGTTGCTTTCACAGAACTTTAACCCTGCTGTGTAAATGCATCACCAGGAAAATACCCAAGTTGTCATGGAGACAACCTCAGCACAGAGCCCTTTGCTCTGTTGAACTGGTGTCAGCTTTCAGCCTCCCTGCATTCCAGTCTGGCATCAACCCCAGGCTATGGCTCAGACTTCATTAGAGGTACTGATGAAGGACAGCGAAGGAATCCGAGGCAATTACTAGAACTGTAAGACCTCTTTCCATCAACACACCTGATGGGAGAACTAAAAATTAATTCCAGAGGGAGTGATGGCATTAATCAAGATTTTCTGGCATCTTCCTTCAAGAACCCTTGATAGACCCAGCTGTCTTTTCTTAGCTAATTTTGGGCCCATCCATTGTCTTAGCAGGGAGAGATAACATTACAGCTGACATTTGGAAGGTTATTTAAAGTATCACGTGGCAAATGTTACAAGTGTAAGGCCAAATTCTCAGTGTTGCTAAGTTAGTGAAATTTCTAACACTCCTTGAAGAGAAGAACCACAGTTGCATTGAACTCTGCCTGCTGGTAATTCATGACAACATTTTCTAAAAAGTGTTAAATATTTTACTTTAAACAAAACTGAGCTCAAAGGGATGGCACAAAAAATGATGGATATAGTAAAATGATGATCACACAGTTCTT
Organism: Sapajus apella; assembly: GCF_009761245.1. Classification (NCBI taxonomy): domain Eukaryota; kingdom Metazoa; phylum Chordata; class Mammalia; order Primates; family Cebidae; genus Sapajus; species Sapajus apella. The sequence continues at coordinate 1,681,569 of NW_022437097.1, forward strand.
GTAAAGTATTGCAGAAGAGAAACAAAATGAATATTCAGCCTGGCTAGCCACTTTAGAAAGCAAATTAAAACAAAGTTTTCTAAAACAACTCAGTTTTATGGTCTCATAGGTACATGTGAGTTATGTTTCTATTATCCCTGAAAAGTTCTTAAATTTGGTCACAGGAAGATTCAAAAATTTATTTATTTCATAAAACCTTTACATACATATTATTTATCCAAATAAAGCACCTCCTTGGTCATAAAGGAAACTTACCAAAATTGTTATCAGTGACCTAGCCGGAAATCAAAGACACAGAATGAACTCAGTACCCTAATCATCCAATGGCCTTCTGTTGTGGCAAGGCTAACAGAGAGCAGGCATTCACAAAGCTAAGTTCATGTTGAATTGACCTTAGACATCTGACCAAATCAGGTTTGCATTTGACCAAAGATGTGTGCATAAATAAACCTGAAATGTATGAAAATTGTCATGTTTAATAAACTGATTAGAAGGGGAGGAAAAGATGGAATTTATTTTAATTTGCTCTCTTACTGTTCACTTCCCAGTTTTTACTCATTCAACAATGATTTACTAAGCACATATTATGTTCCAGTGCCTGTACCTGATGTATAATGATACATCTGTTGATAAGTGTGATATGGCTCTCATGAGACTTATGTTTTACTGAGCTGTTGTTCATTTGTCATGTATTTTTTTTCTCATATTATGATATTTTTGCCTCTGTACTTCCATATTTACAAATTCCTTGAGAGAAGAGGTGTGCAACTAAAATAAACTGTTTTTTAAATAAATGTTCTCCTTTAAACGAAATTACCACAAGAAAGAATTTACAGGGCATGCAAGAAATATAAGTTTTCCAATTTTTAGTCGATTTTCTGACCATTAGATTTATGTCCCATTGACCGCTTCCTTTTTCCATGAGATTTGGTCCAGAAGGTCGGCATTATATAGACTTATTAACAAAAATCAGTGTCAAAGAACAAAGGGATGACACAATTAAGGTTATTTAAAATAATGTGACATGGGTGTTATTCCAAACAAGACATTTTAAAAATCAATAGCAGTGTAATAATTTTGAACTATTAAGCAACGTGTTTCTTGTCCTTTTTTAATACCTCACTTGTGGCTCTGTGGTCATTACTTTTGGGGAGACATGTGACAGAGCTAAAGCCGATAAAAATTAGATGACATGGTAGATGTATACCATGGAATGCTACGCAGCCATTAAAAGAATGAAATCATGTCCTTGGCAGCAAAATGGATGCTGCTGGAGGTCATTATCTTCAGCAAATTAATGCAGAAACAGAAAGACACCACATGTTCTCACTTATAAGTGGGAGTTAAATACTGGGTGCATATGGACACAAAGATGGCAACAATAGACACTAGGAACTATAAGGGAGAAAGGTGGGGAAGGGGGCAAGGGTTAAAAACCACCTATTGGGTTCTGTGCTCACTACCTGGGTGATGGGTTCAATTGTACCATAAACCTCTGTACCACACACTGTACTCCTGTAAAACCCTGCAAATGTTCCCCCTGAATCTAAAATAAAACTTGAAATACAAAATAACCAGCTAGCATAATAATGACAGGATCAAATTCACACATAACAACATTAAACTTAAATATAAATAGGCTAAATTCCCCAGTTAAAAGACACAGACTGGCAAATTGTATAGAGTCAAGACCTAACAGTGTGCTATCTTCAGGAGCCCCGTCTCACATGCCAAAACACACATAGGCTCAAAATAAAGGGATGGAGGAACATTTACCAAGCAAATGGAAAGCAAAAAAAAAGCAGGGGTTGCGATTCTAGTCTCTGATAAAACAGACTTTAAACCAAGAAAGAGCAAAAAAGACCAAGAAAGGCATTATATAATGGTAAAGAGATCAATGCAACAAGAAGAGCTAATTATCCTAAATATATAAGCACCCAATACAGGAGCACCCAGATTCATAAAGCAAGTTCTTAAAGACCAACAAAGAGACTTAGACTTCCACACAATAATAGTGGGGGACTTTAACACCCCACTGTCAATATTAGACAGATCAACGAGACAGAAAATTAACAAGGATATTCAGGACTTGAATTCAGCTCTGAACCAAGCTGATCTAATAGACATCTACAGAACTCTCCACCCCAAATCCACAGAATATACATTCTTCTCAACACCACATTGTACTTATTCAAAAATTGACCACATAATTGGAAGTAAAACACTCCTCAGCAAATGCAGAAGAATGGAAATAATAACAAACAGTCTCTCAGACCACAGTGCAATCAAACTAGAGCTCAGAATTAAGAAAGTCACTCAAAACCACACAACTACATGGAAACTGAACAACCTGCTCCTGAATGACTACTGGGTAAATAACAACATGAAGGCAGAAATAAATAAGTTCTTTGAAACCAATGCGTACAAAGACCCAACATACCAGAGTCTCTGGGACACAGCTAAAGCAGTGTTTAGAGGGAAATTTATAGCACTAAATGCCCACACGAGAAAGTGGGAAAGATCTAAAATTAACACTCTAACATCGCAATTAAAACAACTAGAGAAGCAAGAGCAAACAAATTCAAAAGCTAGCAGAGACAAGAAATAACTAAGCTCAGGGCAGAACTGAAGGAGATAGAGACACAAAAAGCCCTTCAAAAAATCAGTGAATCCAGGAGCTGGTTTTTTGAAAAGATTAACAGAATAGATAGACTGCTACCCAGACTAATAAAGAAGAAAGGAGAGAAGAATCAAATAGACACAGTAAAAAATGATAAAGGGGATATCACTGCTGATCCCATAGAAATACAAACTACCATCGGAGAATACTATAAACATGTCTACACAAATAAACTAGAAAACCTAGAGGAAACAGATAAATTCCTGGACACATAAACCCTCCCAAGAATAAACCAGGAAGAAGTTGAGTCCCTGAATAGACCAATAAGTTCCGAAATTGAAGGAGTAATTAATAGCCTACCAACCAAAAAAAGAGCACAGGACCAGAGGGATTCACAGCCAAATTCTACCAGAGGTACAAAGAGGAGCTGGTACTATTCCTTGTGAAATTATTCCAAACAGTAGAAAAGGAGGGACTCCTCCCCAACTCATTTTATGAGGCCAGCATCATTCTGATACCAAAACCTGGCAGAGACACAATAAAAAGAAAGAAAATTTCAGGCCAATATCCCTGATGAAAATTGATGTGAAAAACCTCAATATAATACTGGCAAACCAAATCCAACAGCACATCAAAAAGCTTATTCAACACGATCAAGTTCGCTTTCTCCCTTGAAATACAAGGCTAGTTCAACATAATCCATTATGTAAACAGAACCAATGACGAAAACCACATGATTATCTCAATAGATGCAGAAAAGGTCTTTGATAAAATTCAACACCCCTTCATGCTAAAAACACTCAACAAACTAGGTATTGATAGAACGTATCTCAAAATAATTAGAGCCATTTTTGACAAATCCACAGCCAATATCATACTAAATGGGCAAAAGCTGGAAACATTCCCTTTGAAAACTGGCACAAGACAAAGAGGCCCTCCTTCTCCACTCCTATTCAACGTGGTATTGGAAGTTCTGGCCAGGGTAATCAGGTAAGAGAAAGAAATACAGGGTATTCAAATAGGAAGACAGGAAATCAAGTTGTCTCTGTTTGCAGATGACATGATTGTGTATTTAGAAAACTCCATCGTCTCAGCCCCAAAACTCCTTAAGCTGATAAGCAACTTCAGCAAAGTCTCAGGATACAAAATCAACGTGCAAAAATCACAAGCATTCCCATACACCAATAATAGAAAAATAGAGAGCCAAATGATGAGCAAACTCCCATTCACAATTGCTAAAAAGAGAATAAAATACCTAGGACTACAACTTGCGAGGGACCTAAAGGACCTCTTCAAGGAGAACTACAAACCACTACTCAAGAAAATAAGAGAGGGCACAAACAAATGGAAAAATATTCCATGCTCATGGATAAGAAGAATCAATATTGCGAAAATGGCCATACTGCCCAAAGTAATTTATAGATTCAATGCTATCCCTATCAAGATACCATTGACTTTCTTCACAGAATTAAAAACAAAACTACTTTAAATTTCATATGGAACTAAAAAAGAGCCCACGTAGCCAAGAGACTCCTAAGCAAAAAGAACAAAGCTGGTGGCATCACGCTACCTAACTTCAAGCTATACTACAAGGCTACAGTAAACAAAACAGCATGGTACTGGTACCAAAATAAATATATAGACAAATGGAACAGAACACAGACCTCAGAAATAACACCACACATCTACAACCATCTGAACTTAACAAACCTGACAAAAACAAGCAATGGGAAAATGATTCCGTATTTAATAAGTGGTGTTGGGAAAACTGGCTAGCCATATGCAGAAAACTAAAACTGGACCCCTTTCTTACACCTTATACAAAAATTAACTCAAGATGGATTAAAGACTTAAACATAAGACCTAAAATCATAAAAAACCTAGAAGAAAACCTAGGCAATACCATTTAGGACATAGGCTTGGGCAAAGACTTTATGAGTAACACACCAAAAACAATGGCAACAAAAGCCAAAATTGACAAATGGGATCTCGTTAAACTAAAGAGCTCTGCACAGCAAAAGAAACTATCATCAAAGTGAGCAGGCAACCTACAGAATGGGAAAAAAATTTTGCAATCTATCCATCTGAAAAAAGGCTAATATACAGAATCTACAAGGAACTTAAATAAATTTATAAGAAAAAAACAAACAACCCCATCAAAAAGTGGGCAGAGGATATGAACAGACACTTCTCAAAAGAAGATGTTTATGTGGCCAATAAATACATGAAAAAAAAGCCCATCATCACTGGTCATTAGAGAAATACAAATTAAAAAACCACAATGAGATGCCATCTCACGACAGTTAGAATGGTGATCATTAAAAAGTCAGGAAACAACAGATTCTGGAGAGGATGTGGAGAAATAGGAACACTTTTAACTGTTGGTGGGAGTGTAAATTAGTTCAACCATTATGGAAGACAGTGTGACGATTTCTCAAGGATCTAGAAACAGAAATAGCAATTGATCCAGCAATCCTATTGCTGGGTATATACCCAAAGGATTATAAATCATTCTACTTTAAAGACACATGCACACGTATGTTTATTGCAGCACTATTCACAATAGCAAAGACTTGGAACCAACTCAATGCCCATCAATGATAGACCAGAAAAAGAAAATGTGGCGCATATATACCATGGAATACTATGAAGCCATAAAAAAGGATGAGTTCATGTTCTTTTCAGGGATACGGATGAAGTCGAAAGGCACTATTCTCACAAACTAACACAAGAACAGAAAACCAAACACTGCCTGTTCTCACTCATAAGTGGGAATTGAACAATGAGAACACATGGACATAGGAAGGGGAACATCACACACCGAGGCCTGTCAGGGGGTAGGGTACTAGGGGACGGATAGCATTAGGAGAAACAGATAATATAGATGATAGGTTGATAGGTGAAGCAAACCACCATGGCACATGTATACCTGTGTAACAAACCTGCACGCTTTGCACATGTATCCCAGAACTTAAAGTATAATTAAAAAAAAAAAAAGTTGAAATTTTAAAAACTGCAGAGAAATATGTTGCTTTCCTGGCATTGGCTTCCAAAATTTTGATCTTTTAGGGAGGTATAGAGGGCTCCCACAGAAAGAACACATTTGGGGAACACATGGATAGAATCGAATGGGAACATTCATGTTCTGCGTGGTAGACTAGCATCCAGAGGCCTTAGGATCTCTTTGGAATCGTTAAATGTAGCAATGGCAATAGCAGACAGATAGAGCAATCTTTAATGGGTTTCTCTTACTTGTAACCATGAGTTTTGAATAGTCCTGGGATGATTTTTTGGTAATTACTTAGCAAGGAAAAAGTACAACTGCCATATGATTTGAAAAATTAGGATTGGCCCAGCTCATGGGGACTTTCTATCCCCCTGGACGGGGCCAGCTGAGATGCAAGGCAGGCAACACAGTAGGGAAGGGACAGGGAGAATGGATCAAGCACGGAACTAACAAACCTCAAGAGTTTCTTTAGAAAACTCTGTGTTATTTTGAGACTGCCTTTAGGAGCCAGAGGCTTAAGAAACTTTTCACATATACATGACTTAGCCACCAATAATGGGTAAGGGATCCCACTTGCAATTTGGTAGAGCTCATTCTCCAGGGAGAGCACGTCTTTTAAAGCCGAGATGTCTTTATGGAGACAGAGAGCTCAGAAGGGGTTTAAAGCATTTGTTGACTGGGCAGACCATCAAAAAGTGGCCATAGGGTGGATGGATGAAGGCAGGGATGTCTAGTGGGTGTGTGCCACAGCAGATGACTGGATGGAGCAGAGGCCACATGCTCCTAAACGCTCCAACATTCTGTGGACACTGCAACTTAGCATAACCTCAGAGGGATTTATGGCGGAACCATAGCTTGATTGTAATAAGGTTTCCACAATGCTGGTGGAAAGAGGGCTCAAGATAGGAATTCGTTGACCCTTGAACAAGAGAGACCTTAGGGGTACCAATCCCTTCACAGTCAAAAGTCCGAGTATAACTTTTGACGCTGCAAGAACTTAACTACCAATAGCCTACTGTTGATCAGAAGCCTCACCAACAACATAGTCAGTTAACACATGTTTTATTACATTGTACGTATTATACACTGTTTTCCAACAATAAAGTACGCTAGAGAAAAAAAAATTAAGAAAATCATAAGAAAGAAAATATATTTACTATCCATTAAGCAGAGGTAGAATATCATAAAGGTCTTCATCCTCATCATCTTCACATTAAACAGGCTGAAGAGGAGGAGGAGGAGGAAGAGGAGGGGTTGGTCTTGCTGTCACAAAGGTGACAGAGGTGGAGGAAAATCTATATATAAGTGAACCTGCACAGTTAAAACCTGTGTTGTTCAAGGGTCAACTGAATTTTTGAGACAGAAGTCATACTTCTCCTACACCTGAAGTTATAAATTAAGATTTTTACCTGTTGCATATATATTTAACCTGATGAAAAGACTTCAGTGAGGTGCCAGGGTCTGGACTGAGGGTTGGAAAATACAAGATTACGACAATCTTTAAGTATCTACAGAATCCCCTTGTAGAAGATGGATTTGATATGTTCTGTGGATGCTATATTTAGAACAATGGCTGGAAATGGCAGCTTTTACACTTAGAATAAAGTTGTTCCAGTTGTTGAAAGTGCCCCATAATGGAATGATTCCCATCTGGAAGCAGTGAGATAAAATTCCTGGCTTTTGGAGTAATTTGATTCTTTAAAAGGAGATTAGGCAATTACTGAGATTAGAGACCTAGCTATCTAAGATGCCAAAAAAAAGAAAGTCTAATATAAGATGGAGGTTTGGGCTACACGTATCCCAGGGCCAAGAAGGAGAGAGGGTACTAACACGGGCTGAGTGCCTACCATGTCCTCTAGCGGACGTTTAGTAGTTTCGGTTTTGTTTTTGTTTCGTCATCCATCTCCTGAATCCCTCTTCTGAGATTGAGAATTTTCCTACCTTGAGAGTCTTGCTGTTGGAGACACCTAACTATAGAATTTGAAAACGCTAGTTCATCACTCTTCCAAGCCCCCTTGCCAGCTGTGCAAGCTCCAGAGTCTAGGGACTGGTGACAATGACAGCAGCGTCTCAATCTTTTCCTAAGTGACATCTCAGCCTTGTTCATCAGCCCTCATAGACAGGCTGTTTCCTGTTTTGTTTGAGTATTTTATTATGAAGAATTTCAAAAGCACACAGGCACATGCACACACACAGAACAGCAAAATAAATCACCATGTATTCACCACCAAGGTGCAGCCGTGGTTGACTATGTTGACATAATCCACATTTTGCCAATCCTGTTTGTTTTACACTCCTCAACTCCCCTCCTCCTATGACTTCTTTTGCTAGAGTTGTTTTATGTGAATCTCAGACATCATGTTATTTTACCAGTAAATACCTTAGTGTGTTAGTCTCTGTTACAACTCAGAAAATTCACAGTAATTCCTTAAATTCATCTCATACCCAGTCTTATTCCAGTTCTTCCAATTGTCTTTTCATGGTAGTTGCTTGAATCACGATTCAAGTGAAGTCCACCAATTACCTTTGGTTGTTATGTCTCTGATGTCTCTTTTATTCAACAACAGCCCCTCTTTTTTTTAAAATACCATTCACTTGTTGGTGAAACAGTTCATTTTCCCTGTATAACTCAATATCCTTGTAATAAATTCCCTTTCTGCTTAAATCAGCCAGACTGGACTTCAGTTGATTGCAACTAAGAATCGTGACTGAAACACAAGCCTTTTAGGGTTCCCAGTTTTACAGAGGAGGAAATTGAGGTTCATAGGGGTTAAGTAACTTGCTAAGTTTTCAAAGCTAGTGTCACAGCTGGAATTGAAATTCAAGGCTCTCGCACTGAATGTCTATTCCATAATCATCGGACTTTCTGCTAGTCCCCTTTCAATGCTAATATTCTAATATTTCATGCTCTTTCAATCCTAAATTCTAAATTCCTAAATTCATTTCAGCCAGCAGCACACCTCAGGGATCCAGAACACCTGGGTTCCTACTGCCAGCAATGAGGTTCTCTGCTCAGCTCAGCTGCTCTCTGAAACCACTGACCGGGGACAGGAAAGGAGTCCTAAGTGTTGGCTTTGTTATAGTCCATTGTGCTTCCTGCTAGAATACAGTTGCAGATGTGGGTAAATAAAAACGTAATCTATGCATGTATCTTTATCCTACATACACTAAGCCAGTGGTTCTCGAAGGGCAGTCCGGGAACAGCAGCATCGGCATCACCTGGGAATTTGTTAGAAGTCCCATCCTGGACCTACTGAGTCAGAAATTCTGGAGGTGGAGCCCAGTCATCCATGTTTTAATAAGCCTTTCAGGTGATTCTGTTCAAGTTTGAGGACCACTGCAGGAGGCCTTACCACCTGTGCCTTCCCATACATCACATTCCTTTAAAAATCTAAAATTGCTGTTCTTTTCTCTACCTGCTCACATAGAGCTTCCAACATTGCACATTGAATGCTTTTTCTTCAGTAGCTAGAAATCTTTTATCTACCACTGAGTTTGTTGGTAGACTTTGGTATTTATAAAAATGTTATTCTTTTTTGAAATGTCATTATAATTTAATCTCTCATTTCTTATATTAAAATCACAGCATTGAATGAAGTTCCACATCTCAGACACTAAGGCCTTGTTCTTACTTTGTGAGAGTCGTATTTGTTGGAGCTAGAAACTCTGGCTTTCAGGCAAATGGCTCAAGACAACCTTCAAATCTACAGAAGCTCATGGAGAGTGTGGGGCTTGCTAAAGGGCCTATTTGGGCCAGTGGGCTCCCCACCCTTGGCTTGCTCTCTGGTTTCATCCAGCTCTAAAGGAAGATGGGAAACAGGGAAGGATTTAGAAAGCTTAAAGAGGCAATAAGGGTAGGTAGGGGTATGTTTGTTGAGCAGCGAGAAGGCCTGAAACTTTGCAAAAATCTTTAAAAGTCATTAAGATGTTTGTGTTCTGGTTTTGGTATTCTGTGGTAAGCCCCATTTACCCTCTCTTATTATCTGCCTATTTCCTTACACATAACCATTCTGCTAAAATTCCCATCGCTGGATCCTTGCCATCTCATTCAAGATGGATAAAAGCAGGCACTTGGCAGATGGTCCTGCTGGCCTCAGTTGGCCACTCCCGACAGGGCAGCATCTACCGGCTCTCCCGGGAGCCTCCCTGGCCATCAGCCTCCAAGCCTTGGACAACACACCCAGGTCATCGGGCCACACTGGCCTGTCCGCAGCCATGTGCTTGGCTCCCTGCTCAGCCTCAACTCTGTGTTCACATTTCAAGTATCACTGGTCTGGAGACATGAAAAGCTGCGGGAGTGTTCTTTGTAAGGCACCATCTGTTTTTCCTCTCCTATTCCAGCCTTTTTTCTCCTAATCTTCATTCTTTTCCAGGACACAGTGATACATCAAGAATTATTTAATACTTTCCTTCTCAACCGATTCACAGTTTCCTCCCTCTGTAACTTTCTGGGTCACACTGAATTTCCCGCCAGTGAGAAACAGGCTAGTCTTAGTACATGACGTCAAATTACAGCTACTCCGTACACACATATGCACTGGCGTGCGTGCGCACACTCACACAGAATGTCTTTAGGTTTGCTTCACCATTTCACAGCATTTTCCCTTCAGAAAGTTAATGAAATCCCTCCACGGCACTGAAACCACCAATACTGCTTCTGCATAGTAACAAATTGGACATTTCTGGGAAGGGTTTTCCCTGCCATGTTTGGACTGAATGTTTGTAGTTTGTGTCGGGTCACGTCTTATCCAAGACATCGCTCCCCTTCGTTAAGTGAAAAGTAAATACATCTCCAGCGTAACAAAATAAGCTGCTGTTTCCCCAGAGCCAGTTATCTGAATCCAAGCCCTCTGCCTTGAAGCCTGAAGACCACAGTCTTTACACAATGAATAGGCAGGGTTGTGGGTGCCAAGGTGACTGGCCTGAGAGAACAATTAAAAAAAAAAACAACAACCCTCTTTTATCCCCCACCTTCACTGGGTCTCTCTGTTTCTTTTGGGGCTGTCTTGGGTTCTTAACATGATATAAGAAGGATCATTTACTTCTCTTGGCATGGGAACATTGCGGGGGTTTATGCTCCCCCATCAATCTCCGCTCTTGGCTCCGTCTCACCAGGCTCCAGGATGAAAAATGAGAACGCTTCAATCTCGAATATTAAACCATAACTAATTATTATTAGATCGGTTTTCACTTTTTTCCCAACCCAAATGTCAAAGGCAAAGGTCTTAATTTACTAGCTCCAGTGGGCTGCAAGCTAGGGTAAAAAGAAGGACTGGAGATTCCAGGCTGACTGCAGCAGGCTCAAAAGCTCCAGCAAGCGAAAGAGCGTTCGGCCACTCGAAGATGTGGACTCTGCCCTGTTCACCGGAATCGCCCCTTAAATGCTCTCACTGTTACTCACGTTATCTGAATGGAGGAAAGGTGCCTGCGGGAAGCAGGAGTTGTTCCACATTCAAATATGAGACTGCATAAAAGCCAGGCAGGCTCTGAGAGTTTAGGGTCACCAAATGTCACAGTTGGAAGAGACGCCTGAGACAGCCCGGGAGCACCACAAACTCTTCCAATTACCAGTGAGCAAACCAAGGTTTGCAGAGAGGCCGGCTATGGTCACTGCCACAAACCCCCGTGCTTCAGGCTTCCTCTTTCCTCTGCGATCTGGACCATGCGCACCATTTGGCCATCACAGGGCAGGGGAAAGGGTCATGGACCAATGGAAAGTGCAAGAGGAAATCCAGGAGTCTTAAATTCTACTCTTGTGTTTTGATACCTAAAAAAAATGTTAAGCCAACCCAAATCTTATGTGTATTAAGTTCTTCCAAAAGGCATGGGAAGTCTGAGAATCAGAACAGATGCAAGCACACAGTACACTCTGGAGCCCTGAGTTAGACCGGGCCCTCACCTCACATGCTGTTGAGCATGGGAGTAAACAGTCCGGGGTCTGAGATGGGATGGGCCTAGGACTTGGTCCCCAATCCGCCTTTCACAAATGCTACCCTTGGGCAACCGCAGTCTCTCCAAAGGCTGTGTCCTGATTGGTAAAGGGGTGAGAATAGCACCTCGCTTGTGGGATTTCTACGAAAATTTAAAGTGTTTAATATAGTTCTTAGCCTATAAATCTTAGATAATGTTATTATTTCACTGAAGTTAATGCTAGATGTGGCACTGGGAAAAAAATATTCAGGGTGTATTGAGTATCCAATTAAAATTTCTAGAAAACTACTAGGCACTTAAAGACACAAAATTAAGAAATAAATAATTCTATATCACCATGGGACCCTATCTTTTGAGACTCACCCCCTCTAAAGGAAATGTCAAAACTGTACATGAGTACAAGTGACTTTCTCGCTTCCATTACTCATAAAAGCTCTTTCGGTGAAAAATACACGGCAAATCCTCCTTGCCCCCTGTTTCCGTGCTTCCTTGTGGCTCAGAGTCCTGGAGGGGATTCTGGGGACCAAAGGGACTCCCTGCACTGTGACTAGGGCAGCAGGGATCTCGTACCAGCCCTGTGCTTTCTTGTCACCCAGTAGAGCAGGATGACTTGAATGTCAGTTCTTATAGTCAGCATGTCTGTGAGTGCCTATAACATAGCTAGAGAGCAGGAATGTGCCACAGAGAGGGAATGGAGATTTCTCTGCAGGAATAGGAGGTGAAGGAATGGAATGGGGAGGGGTACGGATGAAGAAAAAAGACTGAGTGAGCTTGAATAGAAAATAGAATTCCCCCTCCTTGCCAAATCAGAGAGGGATTGGCTTGTGATCCTGTGAGTTCAGGAGGGTTTTGTTTACTCATTTTGGTGCCGGTGGGGGGAGCATTAGGGGAGCAGAAAAGTCCACCTGAATTAGAGCTGGGAGAAGGCAGCTATTAGTGTTCAGGCTATGGATTCTAGAGAGAGAAGGACAGGGCCATTTGAAGTGGGTATTCTCAGGGGTGAGAAAGCCAAGAGTACAAATCTCCTTCATCTTCAATGACCCCAAATGAAGTGACAGTTCTCACAAGGCCAGAAACATGAAAAGGAGGAAAAGGACTTCCTGGCTTCAAAGGAAAGACACTAAATTCATATTACATTTTGCATTTTTGCTGATAAATTATGTGTCACTGATGACTATCAGATACAAAAATGGGCTAAGAACACAGCCCTGTTTCAAGAAGCAACGGTTTTCTAGACTTAAGGATATTAGAGCAGTTAGGATAGAAGCCACCAAGCTTTCCCGCTGCTTACAACACACGTACTTAAGTGTATGACACAGGTGCATACAGGACCTTTTTCTTAATTCTGGAAAGATAATCAAATGATGGTTTGCGGGGAATGGAATCCTTTTGGTTACGTAACTTTACCCTCCTTATTCTTATCTCCAAACTGCGAGAGTCAGTTTGTTTTGTTTTGTTTTTCATGGATGGCAAGTTCCACATCCCTCAATTTTGGCAGGGTTCACATGAGGAAAGTGAGATTCTGGATCTCTGAAACTGAAATCCCACAGTCCTTGCTACTAGTTCTTAAATTCATAATTCACCCAAAAGGTACTGTGATGGTTGGCCTCTGTGTCAGGCTGAAGGTCCTCAACTTTGCTGCAGGACAAGCAACTTTAAACCTTTAGCAACAAAAGTCTGCTTCTGGCTCACCGGGTCCTCTGCAGGTCTGGTCTCATTGACAGCCCTAGCAGCTGTTTAGTTTTCTGTGTGATTGGCTAGTGTCATTCCTTCATGCACTCAAAGTCAGCCAAAGAGGGGCAAGGTGTCAAATGTTTTTCCCTGGAGGCGATAATGCCACTTCTGCTCGCATTTTATTGGCTTAAGCAAGTCACATGGTCATAACTAACTTCAACAGAGTAAAAAACTTAAATTTCCAAAAGGAGAGTAATCCTACCACAATGCCACTGACTCATTCTGAAAGTGAAAAAGCACACAGCTGCAGTGTCCTACCTAAACAGTCTCATAATTCAGAGACATTAGCCATTCTTCAGGGCCAATGTGCCAAACTCCTCAGCCTCTGCAACCACCCCTCACACTCTATTAGACATCATATGTTCATTATCCTGACCATGGATGGCTCTTTCCTTAGGTAGCAACTGATAGTCAATAATACACCTCCATTAAACTCAAATTTTGCTCATTTATGCTGGATTTTTTGCATAGCTTAGTTAGAAACTTAGAATTTTATATACCTATAGAGATTAGCCAAATGGTGGCTGGGCACGGTGGCTCACACCTGTAATCCTAGCACTTTGGGAGGCCAAGATGGGCAGATCACCTGAGGTCAGGAGTTCGAGATCAGCCCGGCCAACACGCTGAAACCCCATGTCTACTAAAAATACAAAAATTAGCTAGGTATGGTGATGGATGCCTGTAGTCCCAACTACTTGGGAGTCTGAGGCAGGGGAATGGCTTGAACTGGAAGACAAAGGTTGCAGTGAGCCCAGATCGTGCCACTGCTCTCTGGCCTGGGCAGCACAAGTGAAACTCCATCTCAAGAAAGAAAGAAATTAGTCAAATGGACCCCAAATTCTGTTGCCATGTCCATTATCCAGCCTCACTGCCATTACACACATGAGAGTGGCTTGCTCCTTTGACTTGGATTTCTGAGGCAATGCTTGCCAGATTATTCATTTTCTCGTAAGGATTTTACCTAAAACTTTGTTGAGATACAACTATGGGATGATGTGTCCCGGGTTACCACTTCTAAGAACATACCTTTTCTTTCTACTTAATTATCATTCTTTTTTCTGTAGTAATATAAGAATTTAAACTAGATACAAATAACTATTAATTAGTGAAATAATAGCTTACTTATGCAGACATGATTTTCTTTGCAAGCTCCTCTATTTGAGACTCTTGAAGGATCTTAAATAATAGGGTGGTGGGCAGTTTAAATAAATGTCACAGAATGTATTTATGGCGATTTTCCTATAATTTTAATAAGCTTCATATGGTTACTAAGGAGCACATTAAGCTCAGGATTGGAATGGAGTCCTTCCCTCACAACATAACAGCAATGAGAAAGACAAAACAACATAAAAACCAAACCCAAGGATTTGAAGAGTAGAGAGGTCTAGAAGTCCAGAATTATTTGGTAAGGGAAAAATTATCCCATCCACGTCCCTGTCTCTAAAGGGCAACAAAACACAGGGAAACTATAGTTTACAATGAAGATCTCAAACAATAGTTATGGTTCATACTTTTTTAAAAAGTCACTACACAGAACAGAAGCAGAAAAGTATAAGATACATAAGAAAGAATTGAATAACAGATGTGCAAGACTTAAGAAAGTTGTAAAACTATGCTGAAAGACAGCTAAGGAAACCTAAAGTCAATATTTTTAACAGCAAAAAAATAAAAATAACCCAAATATCCACAAAAATAAATAAATGAAATATACCATACACCTGGATGAGAAGACTCAATTTCATAAATATACCACTTCTCAAATTAATATACCATTTCTCAGATTAATCTGTCAATTCAGAACAAATTCTTCTAGGGACTTAACAAGTTAATTCTAATATGTATATAGGAAAGCAAAAGGCAAGAATAGCTAAGACACTCAGAAAAGAATATGGGTGAAGAGGAGAGTGCCTCACCAGTGTCCAGGCTTATTGAAAAGGTATATTAAATAAATCAATATGGCATTGGTTCAGATAGAGATTAATAGCTAAGGAAATCAGAAGAGAGAGCCTGGGAATAGACCCAGGCTTCTGCATAAATGGAAATTGCATAAATGGAAATTTCGTATCTGGCTGATGGCACTGCAGATCTAGGAAGAAAGAATGAATGAAGGAGCACATGGTGCAGAATTAACTGGTTATCCTTGTGAGAAATGAAATGAAATTAGATCCCTCTCACACACAATGCATAAAACCAGTGTCAGATGGATTTCAGGATTAAATGCGAAAAGAAGAAATGTAAAGCTTTTAGAAGACAGTGTAGGATAACTTCCGTGGTGGTGGTTGTTTTAATTTCACTGTGGTAAAGGATTTCTTAAACAAGATAAAGAAGACCAAGCCATAAAGGAAAGGGTAGAAAAACTAGATTACATTAAAATACAAATTTCTGTTTATCAAAGAAAACAAAAAATTTAAAACATGAAAACCTATAAACTGAGAGATATTGTATTATATACATGTGACATATTAATACATCTATGTATGTACACCAGTGTGTCTGTATATACACAAAACAAACAAAACTATATATATATATATATGTATATACACAAAACAAACACAGAAAATAGAAAACAATATAGAAAAATAAGCAAAAGATAGGGATAGGCAATTCACAAAAGAGTAAATTCAAATGGTTAATAAACATATAGAAGGATATTCAATCAGGGAAATGCCAAATGAAATCACAATATACCATTTTTAACTCACCAAAATGGACAAAGCCATCACCATGAGATGGTGACAGAATAGGATGGTATGACTACTACAGAAAATCACATACTGGCTGGAAGTGGTGGCTCACACCTGTAATCCCAGCACTTTGGGAGGCCAAGGAGGGCAGATCATATGGTCAGGGGTTCAAGACCAGCCTGGCCAATGATGAAACCTCGTCTCTACTAAAAATACAAAATTAGCTGGGCATGATGGCATGTGCCTGTAATCCCAGCTACTGGGGAGGCTGACTCAGGATAACAGCTTGAACCCGTGAGGCAGAGGTTGCAGTGAGCCAAGATTGTGCCACTCCACTGCAGCCGGGGTGATAGGGTGAGACTCTGTCTCAAAAAAAAAAAAAAAAAGAAAGAAAGAAAAGAAAATCACGTGTTCTCTGGTCAATGCGAAAGTGCACCTTTCTCGTGACTCAGCACCCCATTTCCAGATGCAGGAAAACCATCCACATATCTGCACAGGAGTCATGGCTAAGATGTTCATAGATTTATTGTTTTTAATAGCAAAAATCTAAGAAGAGTCTCAGGGGAATGAATGAATGAATCAATCATGGTATAGTCATACACAGGACATTATGCAGTAAAATAACTGAATTTGTGCTATTTGTATTATCTGAATAAATTTTAAAAGATAATGTTGGCCAGGAGCAGTGGCTCACATCTGTAATCCTAGCACTTTGGGAGGCCAAGGTGGGTGGATCACAAGGCCAGGAGTTCAACACCATCCTGGCCAACATGCTGAAACCTTGTCTTTACTAAACATACAAAAATTAGCCAGGTGTGGTGGTGCATGCCTGTAATCTCAGCTACTTGGGAGGCTGAGGCAAAAGAATTGCTTGAATCCAGGAGGTGAAGGCTGCAGTGAGCCGAGATTGCACCACTGCACTCCAGACTGGGACAGATTGAGACTTGTCTCAAAAAAAAAAGAATAAAAGAAAGTATAATGACAATGTTCACATACAATCTGTTTATATAAATATATATCTGAATATATATACAATATAGATTTATCTATATATACACATCTGCTATACATACTATATATGTATATATTATATATAATGTGTGCAGATATACGTATCTGCATATATCTATAAAATATAGAAATAAAATATCCATATATCAAGGAAAAACACGTACAATATGATTTCATTTATGTGAAATTCCAGAACAGACAAAACTAAGTGATATCTTGTTTAGCGACATATATAAAACCTATGAAGAAATACAAGAGGATGAGTCACACCAATTCAGGAGAATGGTCCACTCTTGGGAAGAGGATGGACATCCAACCTAGGAGGGTACACAGGGAGCTTCAGAGGAATTGGTATTATTCAATTTCTTAGGCTTAATGGGGAATATGTGGGTTTTCATATGTATTGCATATTCAATATTATGATTAAATACATATAAATATAAGGTATATATTATTTTACTAAAATGTAAATTAAATTTTATATAGCAAATGTCATCGACAATTTTTAGTGATGGGTTTGTATGAGGATTGTAACATGTTGATCGAATAACAATTTTTAGAGCATAGGAATAAGATAAACAATATGTATTGCTGTTATCTTCAGGAATCTCCAAAATGAATGAACTACTCACATAAAGTATTAGATTGAGGGTATCACTAATGAGATTATAAAAATATCTTTTATCTCTTTAAAAATGTATGTTTGTTCTACGAATGAAGTGTTTAAAATGCATATTCCCTAGCATAACACTTAGAAGTCACTCAATAAATATTTGCTCAACAAGTGAGCAAACGGATGGAAGTAAGCAAATTCTTCCATGTGCTAGTTATTTTGGTACATGTTGTCGGTTGCAACCACCCCAGGCATACCCATAGGTCTGCTGTAAAATTCTACTACCTGTGTGCTGAGTCTTCCCCAGGTCCTGAGTCAATGGAGGCCCAGACAGTTGGGTGGAATGAGAATTTCCTCTCCATTGCTGACTCAGAGTCTAGCTGGTGTCTGCTGTCTTGACCTGGTGTTGTGTGCCTGGGATGAACTTAGCCTAGGGACACAGCTCCAGACATACCCCTTATTTTCATCCCACTGAGCATGTTCCTTTTTGAAGAACTGAGGGGCTGCCTGGGGACATAGAAAGGGTCACCTTATGAACCAGAAGATGCCATCTCTTACAAGGATCCTGGGTGCAGGGTGGTGGGCCCCTGATTTGCTGTCTGAGGGGTGTTGGTCTAGCAGCAGAGGATGTGTGCTGGGGCCTGGGCTTCCATTTTAAGACAATTGCGATGGGTCATGTACACATTAAACTGAAACAGATCCACATGGAGAGAAGATCAAATGAGCAGAAAGAAAAAGAGACAAAAAAATATGAAGAGAGAAATTGCATAATGACCTCTTGGTTCTTGTGACGGTACGTGATTCAGTAAGCCCCTAAATAACAATAACACCAACAAATAATAACAATAGAAAATGAATGCTCCTAGAAATAGAAATTCCATTTGACCCAGCAATCCCATTACTGGGTATATATCCAAAGGATTATAAATCGTTCTACTATAAGGACACATGCACACGAATGTTCATTGCAGCACTGTTTACAGTAGCAAAGACCTGGAACCAACCCAAATGCCCATCGATGAAAGACTGGACAGGGAAAATGTGGCACATATACACCATGGAATACTATGCAGCCATCAAAACTGATGAGTTCGTGTCCTTTGTAGGGACATGGATGAACCTGGAAACCATCATTCTCAGCAAACTGACACAAGAACAGAAAATCAAATATTGCATGTTCTCACTCATAGGTGGGTGTTGAACAATGAGCACACATGGACACAGGGAGGGTAGCATCACACACTGGGGTCTGTTGGGGGAAATAGGGGAGTAACAGTGGGGGCTGGGGAGATGGGGAGAGATAGCATGGGGAGAAATGCCAGATATAGGTGATGGGGAGGAAGGCAGCACATCACACTGCCACGCGTGTACCTATGCAACAATCTTCCATGTTCTTCACATGTACCCCAAAACCTAAAATACAATTAAAAAAAACATGAAAAAGAAAAAAAAAGAAAATGAATGCTAACAGTGACACTTACATAGCATTACCTTCATATCAGGCACTGTTCTATGCACACTAACCATCTAATTCATTGAATCCTTGGCTATGGGTTAGATGTTCCCATTTTATAGCTGAGAAAACTGAGTCAGAGATATTTTTGCTAAGCTAAGTATGGAGCAATGACTGGAATCCAGGCAGTATGACCCCAAGGGTCATGTTCTTGACCCTGATATTCTCCTACCTCTCAAGGAGTCTTCAGGTGGGTATGATTACTTGTAGATGTTTCCTAACTAACTGAATAAAAGGCAACCTTTTGAGAAAGCTGTACTGTTGGCCCACTCTGTAAGCCCCAAGCGTTGTAAATTGTTAGACAGGCTCTCTGCCTAGGACCTCCCTTACCTTGCTCATACAATGACTGCATTTGCACCATTAGATACTTCTTACTGTGTAGCTTCCTCTCCTAGAGATAGCCTGTTAATATGCAGTTTTGCCCCTGAAATGATCATGAGTTTCCCTACCCTGGAAGTGTCATTTTTTTATGAAAACAAAATAAATGAAAAATTTGTTCTGTGTTGCGTTATGCTTTTAGAAGACATACACTTTCTTATTTTATTATCAGAATAATTTTTTTTCCTAGTACTGTTTCCCTGGTCTAGATGTTGGGCAAGGTGAACAAGTCTCTCAGCATGACGTCTTTCTCTGTTTTTTATTTATTCACTTGTCTGTTTTGCAGAACACTTGCCATGTTTCAGAACCAGTGTTCTAAAGAACACAAGTTTGGAAAGAGCTTCGTGTTTCAAAGTAATTCAGATTCCCTTCTGGTTGCTAGAATTCACCTGGAAGACGGCTGCACACGCTTTTTGTTAAAGCCTCTGACAAGTCCTTGGCCAAAGAAACTTGATCACGCTTTTCTACTTTATTGTTTCCCCAAACGGAGTTTTCAAATTATTTTTTCTTTTTAAAGAATTTCTCATAAGGTCCCAGGAGTTGATGCTCTGAGGAAATCCAACTGAGAGGATGCTCCTCTACAGTGAAGATGTCATGAGGACCCAGTTCCCTTCTGAGTAAACCCCGTGAGGTCACGGAGCAAAAGAACGTCCTTGATTGGAGATGCACTTGACTTTGTAGAGCTCTTGAGGTTTGGCAGGAAAAACCCAGATATTGGCATCATAAAGATCAGGTACCAGCTTGGTGGCTGGGAAAAAATGTCAGCCAATCCAAATTTCAGTTCCTTTCTGGGTAAGCCCCATGGGATCATAGAGACAGTTACATAAGATCATCTATTTAAATCTAAATTGAGTGACATATAATAGATATGCAAAAAAGGGAAGATCATATGTTTTGTGGGTGCCGGTAAAAAAAAAAATAGGAAATCAAAATGAATCAGATGGTATGCTTGATTTCTTCATCCAATTGATCCTTCCATGCTCAACTACAGCAGACAAGAGCTTCCACAGGTCGAAAGGGGTATGAGGATAGCAGAACATTATATCAAAGAACCCTGCATTTAAAACAAACTCAGAGCAGGGTGCTCCGTTGCTTCCTTCCACATTTGTCTCCTTCCCCTCCAAGTTGGGGCATCTTGTCCTTCCTAAGTCTAAGGATGGCTCATTAATTAATAAGCCCCTTTTTTCCTGGTAAGGAGAAAGGGAGAAGCGGAGACGGAATACTGCCCTTCTGCCCTTTCGTTTAGCAAAGGTCTTGTTAGGACTGCTGGATGCCCCACTGGAGGAGGGAGCCGCCTGCCAGCGTGGATACTCAATTCCACTCTGCAGTTCACCACTCAGAAGGACAGGGGTGCTCTTGAGCAGGAAAGTGATAGCCTTTACTGTAGGCCAATTTCAAAGCCTCTTCTCTGGGGCTCACAGACAAGACTGTGAGTTTGCCTTTGTCCATGGGTCTGCTGGGCCCCTAGAAAGACAGCTCTTGAGCAATGGAATAAGCCCTTCATCGAGGATGAGGTTGGCAAACTCTGCCATGGACCATGGAGTAAACATTTCAGGCTTTTCAGGCCATCTTATCTCTGTCACAACCACTCAACACTGCCCTGGTAGCAACAAAGCAGCCATCAGTGACATGCAAACGTGGTTTTCCAAGGAAACTTCACTTACAGACACAGATATTTAATTTTTACACATTTTTCCTGTATTGTAAAACTTTCGTCCCAATCATTCAAAAATGTAAAACCCATTCTTACAAGTTGTACCAGACAAAATTACATGGTAGGTGGATTCAACCCATGGCTGCCATTTGCTGAGCCCTGATCTGGGACATCAAGGTATAGCCCAGAACTTTCTGGATGAGGTATTTTGGACAAGCCTTTTACCTTCTGGAAACATAGATTAAAGAGCATATCAGCCAGCAATGGGATAAAATGAGATTCTGTCTATGGAATTGCTCTAATAAATATACAGTGTTTTTTTAAAAAAATAAATTAACATTGACATTATTAAAATAAATCTTCATGTAGAAATGTTAATCCCAACTTAGAAAGGCATGTGAATTGTCCAGGGATCATTTAAACAGGGAGAATTTCAACCTTTGTGGGGAAAAAAGTAGTTCAAATAATCTCTTCCAAGCCTTTTTTATTTTGTAGGGACCAAAAACCGCAACCAAAATGTGATTTGTGGTTTGGGATGTTGAAGTTTTCTTTTTTTTTCTTTTTGCCACCACTCACATTATTTTAAAAGTTATAAAAGCAACCACAAAATATTCAATTTCTCAAATTATTATTTACTACCATTTAATTAATTGCACTACCAGCGGAAGTTTCTCTTTCACAGTTACCCCCTTTTCTGTACAATATCTAAGACAGGTATCCATCCCAACATCAATGCAAACAGAAGCAAATGCAACACTCTCCTGATATGAATAATCTCCCAGCCTTCATTTGACAGGTATTCTGGAGTCTGGAGTAAGATGAAATAAGAAGATGAGTTCTCAAGCTGGAACCTCTAAGTCCTGCATCCCCTTAAGCTTTCTTCCAGGAGGTGTAGAGAACAGCATTCACACAGGGCTGCAGTGGGGGACAGTCTGTGCCCTGCCCCAAAGAAGGGGGCTTTACAAAGGTCATATGAGGAGATGCCATGGGACCAAGCATAGGAGTCTCATTTCCAAAGGCACGTTTCCAGCAGGATGACAATTACATCTCTGACAGACGGAGAGAAGGAATAGGCAGCAGTACTTCCAGGAAGAGAGAAAGGAGGCAGCCACAGGGGAAGGAAGGGAAGGCCAAAGAGATGTGAGTGCACTTCATTTTATTTTTCTATAAAGTTAAAAATGCAGGCTGGGCGCGGTGGCTCACGCCTGTAATCTCAGCACTTTGGGAGGCCAAGGCGGGTAGATCACGAGGTCAGAAGATCAATACCATCCTGGTCAACATGGTGAAACCCCGTCTCTACTAAAAATACAAAAAAATTAGCCAAGTGTGGTGGCTTGCACCTGTAGTCCCAGCTACTCAGGAGGCAGAGGCAGGGGAATCACTTGAACCTGGGTGGCGGAGAATGCCGTGAGCTGAGATCATGCCACTGCACTCCGGCCTGGGCAACAGAGCTCCGTCTCAAAAAAAAAAAAAAAAAGGAAAAATGCAGAAGTTGACATCAGGCTGACTAGGGAGATCTAATCTAAAGGAATTACCTGCAGTTTTATCACTTATTTAATAACTAATTTAACCGTAGGCCCAAGAGAAAGGGTGGAGGGGTTGGAGAAGGAAGGGCAGAAGAAGAGAAAGGAAGGGAGAACAGGAGGGGGAGTGGAGAAGGAGGAAAGAAAGGCATAGGGAGGAGAGAAGGGGAGGGAAAGGACAGGATGAAGGAGGCAAAACCAGAACATAATATGAAGAGAGCAGATCCACCTTGCATCCCATTATTTTAGTCATTGAGACATCTCTGGGGTGAGACAGGAGTGGGAGATGTGTCTTCTGCACCCCAGGGAGACTCATTCATTTGCAAATTGTGAGCATCTTCCATCTGGTGTCTACAGATGCATATTTTCCATTCCCCCAATGCAAGTCAACTACATAGTGCTATAAAAGCACTCACACAGATACAGCGTCCCTGTTTCCCCCTTGCCTTCTACCCTTGCCCTATTTCTCTCCTTTCCTGTTTTTCTTCTACTTCCTTTTCATCATAAACTTTGACTAACCAATCAACCTCAACGTTTGCCAAAACAGTTCTCAGATTATTGGGATTGCACCAAACATCCCAAGCAAGAGACACAAAAACAGGAACAAACTATCACCACAAGTTTTCTTAAAGAAGAAAATTGCTACCTGATGAAAGGACATGTGCTCGTTCTACCCCCACACCTTGAAAACCTTGGTTCTGCTTAAATAGAGACGTCTCAGGTCCTCCTTGATATGCCCCGGTAGAATAGAATCTTTAGAACCTATTTAGTCTTTAAATAGAGACTCTATTTAGACCCAATCTCTGTTTGAGTTACTTAAATCATTTTTTTTTTGACAGTATTCAATAAAAGACCCAGTCTACTCTGATCCTGAAAAAAGCCCAGGTTGTTGGTTACCCACATGTTGCCTTCCTAAAAGATTTATGAAATCCTTTGCACCTGTGGCTGTTGTGAGGGTGACCCCTTGTTGAGGACCTGGAAGGATTTCAGTGTGAGCTTCCACACCCTTCCTTTTAGCACCCCCACATGGCTCCCATATTTTTATGAATGTAACAGACCAGCAGTAGTTCTTAACAGAATTTTGTGTTAGGAGACCTAGGGATGTGGGTTAGGGGTAGAGGAGGAGTCAAGAGTTTGGGGTTGTGATAGTTAATTTGATGTGTCAATTTGACTGTGCTAAAGGATGCCCAGATCGCTGGAAATCATTATTTTGGGTGTGTCGGTGACGATGTTTTTAGAAGAAATTAGCATTTGAATAGGTGGACTGCATAAGAAGGTGTGCCCTCACCAGTGTGGGCAGGCACCATCCAATCCATTGATGGCTCACATAGACCCAAAAGGCAGAAGAAGAGTGAACTCTCTCTCTTACTTCTTGGGCTGGGACATCCATCCTCTCCCATCCTTAGACATTGATACTCCTGGCTCTCAGGCCTTCAGACTCTGGACTTACATGAGGGCCCTCCCCTGCCAGTTCTCAGGCCTTTGAACTTGGGCTGAATTATACCACCAACTTTCCTGGTTCTCCAGCTTGCGGATGGTATGTCATGGGACTTCTCAACCTCCACAATCACATGATCTAATTCCCATCACAAATCTCCTCTTCTATGTGTCTGTCCTGTATCCTGCTGGCTCTGTTTCTCTGGAGAACCTTGACTGATACAAGGGTTCTACACCCAGCCTCATTTCAACTAGGGATCCTCTAGTTTTGCTTGTTGGATATGTGTGTTCACTTGAACAAATTTTAATAAATAAAACATGGGGCTGGGCATGGTGGCTCATGCCTGTGATCCCAGAACTTTGGGAGGCCAAGGCAGGTGAATTACAAGGTCAGGAGTTTGAGACTGGCCTGGCCCACATGGTGAAACCTTGTCTATTAAAGCTATAAAAAATTAGCTGGGCATAGTGGCGGATACCTGTAATCCCAGCTACTCAGGAGGCTGAAGCAGGAGAATCGCTTGAACCTGGAGGCAGAAGTTGCAGTGAGCTGAGATCGTGGCACTGCACTCCAGCCTGGGCGACAGAATGAGACTCCA